>NW_026587216.1:35513265-35605258 GCF_907164565.1 Psammomys obesus | reverse complement strand
TTTTTTTTTTTTTAATAGATTAGTGATGAATGGAGGAGGACCCAGCTCATTGTGTGTGTGGTAGCATCCTTGGGCTGTTGGTCCTGGGTTCTATAAGAAAGCAGGCTGGGCAAGCCATGAAGATCAAGCCAGTAAGCAGTACCCCTCTGTGACCTATGCATCAGCTCCTGCCTCCAGGTTCCTGCCTTGTTTGAGTTCTTGTCCTAACATTGGTGATGAACACTGATGCTGAAGTGTGAGCTGAATGAACCCTTTCCTTCCAAAGTTGCTTTTGGGTCATCATGTTTCATAACAATAGTAACACTAACTAAGACAAATTGGTACCAGGAGTGGGATATTCCTGACATAACTGGAAATTTGAGAAGAACTCTGGAAATTTGGGCTAGAAAAGCCATTGTGTCTTAAGAGCTTCTCGAGGGTGTTCTGCAGGAGCCTGGGAAGTAAGAATGCTGAGAGCAATGCAGACAATGGGCGTCTGGACTGTGAAGTTTCAGAGGTGAGAAAAGACTCTCTTTGGCCATATGAGTTAAGAATCTGTGGTTCTGGTTAGCTGGGACTGAAGAATTGGCTGTGATTAAAAAGATACCAGAACCACTAAAGTAAAACTGTTGCTTTGCTAGTGTAATGGATGCTGGTCAGTTGGGGTTGAAGAATTGCTGAGATTAAGAAGAGACTAGCATTATTAAGGCAAAGTCTTCTGGGAAGTGTTTCCTCAGGGTCTGCACACGGAAGCTGTGTTTGAGAAGCAGCCTAATCTGATAGTGTAAGAATGACCCAGGTGGTAATGGTTTTGAAGGTATGAAGGGGTCATGGAGAACAGCTGAGGCTTGACACCGTGTGGCAGGGCTGGATTCTCTAAACCAAGCTCAGGAGAGACAAATTGGTAGCAGACTAAGGAAGCCCAGCCCAGCTGCAGCAGGAGACCACAGAATTTGGAGATGCCAGTACCATGCGGTATGGCCATCAAAAACAGCAGCAGGTATGGAGTGGAGTTGGCCTGAGCTTAGAAGACACTCAGTAAAGTGGAGATCCAGGGAAGTGACCCGAACCCTTTAGAGGGGCCCAGAACATCATGAGTGCATCGCAGGCATTAGATACTGAGTTATTTATATAGTTGGGAGTTTGATTTTGCTTTTATTTGATTGTGACTGTGCCCTGGTTCTTCTCTCTTGAAGTAAAAAAAAAAAAAAAAAAAAATTATTTTTGTTTTATAGGTGTCCACAATTAAGACACTGAATTTGAAAAGACAGTGGATTTTAAAAGAGACTATTTTACAGAGACAGAATTTTAAATGTTTGAATTTTTAAAGACTGCGATACTTACAATTTGGAATGTTAACCTTGCAATGTTGATATTAATGTGTGATATAGGAAGAACAAAACAGAAAGATTATGGCTTCACAGTGATGTGCATGTGTGCCAAGTTGGCAAGGGTCAATTGTGCTGGCTAGTTTTATGTCAACTTCATACAAGCTAGAGTTATCTAGCCATCCTTGGGCTTTTGGTCCTGGGTTCCCCAAGAAAGAAGGCTGAGCGAGCCATGATGGCTCCCCTCCATGCCTGCTGCCTCAAGGTTCCTGCCCTGTTTGAGTTCCTGTCCGGCCTTCCTTCAATGATGAACAGTGCTATGGAAGCACAAGACAAAGAAATAAACCTGCTATTCCTCAAGTTGCTTTGGTCATGGTGTTTCATCACAGCAATGGTAACTAACACACCTGGCATCAACCTCTGGCTTCCATCTGCACATCCACTCATGCAGCACACGCAATATGAAAAGTATAAAACCCAAAGTTGTTTTTCAGAGTTTTTCCTAGCAATAAGTGATTCATAAAGTAGATATAGAGGATATTTAAAAATCAAGTGGAATGATTTGGAAATATTCAAGAACAAATTAAAGATTTTAAGACATTAAAAATGCTATCTGAGCTGGGCGGTGGTGGTGCAAACTGTTAATCCCAGCACTTGGGAGGCAGAGGCAGATGGAGCTTTGAGTTCGAGGCCAGCCTGGTCTACAGAGTCAGTTCCAGAATAGCCAAGGCTACACAGAGTCACAAGAACAATAAAAAAATCTACCTGAGCCCAATCTAAAACACATACTTGTAATGAGGGGTCAAATAGCTTTTCATAAATTATATTGGAACACAATATTAAAGGAAAAATAAAAATATGGGAAACTAAATTTTACATAGGTTTGTGGTGAGCATAGTAAGGTAGGTCTGTAATCGAAACACTCACAGTGAAGGAAGGAAAGTTAGAAGTTCCAGGTCGTCCTTGGCTACATGGAGAGTCCTTGGCTAGCCTGAGATACATGAAACCACTGCATATATATGATGGTCCATGGTTAATTTGGGAGTTAGGACTTATTCAGGTAAGCAAAAATGTCCTTGTCACTTAAGACATACATAATATTTCATAAATGGTATTATTCATTTCACAAGTAATGGAGTTTATGGTATTTATGTGGAAAAAAAAACAGTATCTAGGCAGAAGGCCTTTGTCTGATTAACAATATGTCAAAAAATCAAGGAAGCTCAAGGTAGAGAAGTATAGAACCAGACGCTTCAGACATTTGAAATTGAAGTTTCCTCCCAGCCAGCTAGACCCTGCTGTAACACCTTTATTAAATCATCTAAATCCTTTAGCTTTAAACTTGCACTTATAGTTTTTTTACATAATATTAAAAGGGGGTTGGAAATGAGCCGCACTGATAATCTGTTTCTAAAAAAGGAATATCTTATTTACTCGTATTCTTCTAAAGGGTTTTACAATTCCTGGGCCAGAGATGAAGCTCCACAATGGACTGCTTGCCTTGGATACCATGATTTCAATCCTTATCATCCTATCCCAACAACCCATATGCATTTAAATAAATGCTTTCTTCAGGTCATACTTTCTCTTATTATTCTGCCTATTACCGGGTGTCACCACATACTGAAGTTGTTGGCCTTCCTGCTCAGATGAAAGGGTGTGCTGGGACTCGAGCCCAGAAACCGCACAGCATTGACAGTCCTCAGCAGAGGCCTTGCAGCTCTCAGCTGAGAGTATCCCCAGCTCAACTAAGGAGCTCGGGAGCCGCAGCCCTGCTCCGCTTCTTTGCTTCTTCCCTTCTTCTCTCATTGCTTCTTGGCGTCTTCCAATAACAGAATCACACCAAGCAGCAAATCTTATAAAAAGAGATTTATTAGGAGGGTCCAGGGTGTGGAGGGACAAATATAGAACTGGCTGCTCCCACTCCTGGAAGAGGACAGGAGAGAACTGGCCACACACAGCTTTTATAAAGGGTTTTTTCACAGGTGGAGCTTTCTAGGGCAGTGATTTCCAGGGTGAGGACTGACAGGATTTCAAGGCCTGAATTTGGGGGAACTCAGGGATTGGTAGGTTTTCTTGTTCAGGGATTGATAGCCTTTTCTGCTCAGGGATTGGTGGGTTTCTGTGGGAAGCCTAGGGACTGGTTGGTTTTCCTGCTTAGGGAATGATGCCTCCTTGTTCAGACTTTTCACCTAAAATTAGCATAATCTGGGAAGGGGCCTTTTGAGGGTCTGCAGACGACATTTGTGGCAGTTACAGAGGCTGGAAATCATGTTATGACAGAGAAATCTGGGGGAGGGGCTGGCTGCTGGAGCTTCTCAGGCAGGGTCCTGGCACTTTCTGGCCTGGAGGGCTTACAAAGTTTACAAAGCATACAAAGTTTACAAATGGAATCCAAAGAATCATTATCTTAGGTACCTCTTCAAGCAATGTTCCTTAACTCGTCTTCCGTGCCTTGGCTGTTCTTTTTTCCTTGGGTCATAAGTAAATACCTTTCCTGTGGCAGAATGCTCAAGCACCTATTTATTGCCTCTCCCGGTGACCCCCAACCTGTACAGTGCTCTAGAGAATGGATACATTCCTAAATTCTTTCTAAAATCCCTGCAAAGCATTGTTCAGTTTATTCTGATAAACATCCCCAGACTTGCCACTTTTGAGCTTTCCCTGCCTACCACCCAACTCAGGTTTTGTTTTTGTTTGTTTGATCTCAGCTTGAGGTAGCCTAGGTTGCTGAGCCCAGGCTTTCTCTCCACGCTAAGGTGGGTATCGACAGCTACTCTATGACCTCACTTCCAGGTCTGCTTTGAAAGCAAGAGGCTCTTTGTGACACTCTGGACGGCATCACGCTGGCTTCTTAGGCTCTCCTGCTGTCTTGCGTAAGGGACTGTCCTTTCACTGAGTCCCCTGGGCGCTTGATTTTCAGATGGCCTTACTTTTAAACTAGGTATCATCAGGAGGCAGGAAAAATCATGCAGTCTAACTATAGGCAAATTCTAGAGGTGCCTAATCAGTACAGAAGCTTAAAGGTCAGGCTAGGACTTATCAGCAAGCAACAGATGTCCACAAGTGTGGATACTTGCAGTTTTTAAGGTGATTAATATTAAAATCTACTTCAAATCAATGCTTTTTAACTGAGTAGCAAAATGGGTTGGCTTTTACTGATCTTATATAAATATTTAATTTAGGAGTTGTATTTTTTTTTTTTTAATGTATTTCCTTTGGAGACCAACTCTCATTCTCTAACCTGGACTGGCCTAGAACATTTATGTGGCTCAGGCTAGCCTCAAACTTGCAGCAGTCCTTCTGCTTCAGCTTCCTGAATGTTAGGTTTACAGATGTAAGCTGCTACTGGCTAGTTGGTATATTATCACATGTGCTTTTTAAAAAATGAGAAACTTCTGACCACTTAGTAGTTACTAAAATTTAGAATGTGCTGTTATCGATGATCAGTGGTATGGTGCATGGCAGTTATTTTTTCTTCAATGCATCTGTATTATACCCCATTTGGTGGGCATTTATTGTCTCACAATGATGTAACCTAGACTACTGTAAATCAAGTGGTTCTGGTCCCCAATATCCCCCCCTCCCCTTAGCCTCTGCACTGAGGGTGGGGCTAAAATCTCCGTGGAAAGAAATGCTCGAGTGTTTTCCCTAGTAAAACTCAGGATCAGTTAACTCTGCTTCACAGCTTCTTAAAGCATGGCAAGTTTAGACAAGGAATGATCCACACGCGGACACATAAGGTGCTTCTCAACCTTCCTAATGCTGCTACCCTTTAACATTTCCTCACGTGGGACCCCCAGACATTAAATTAATTTCGTTGCCACTTCCTAGCTGTAAATTCGACACTATTTTGTAAATATCTGATATGCGATCCCTGTGAGAGGGTCAGTGCAAGTACAAAGGGGTCGTGACCCACGGGTCGAGAAACCCTGAAGTCGCATCCCTCCCTGCTCAGCTTGAAAGCTTGCGGAAAGGTTATTTAAAGATTCAAGCCCACAGTACCCGGGCTACGGGGGAGGCTCGGATAGGCTCGTTTTAAAATGCCTTGTCGTCCTCTTCTGATCCGAGTGCCAGGAAGCCACCGTCCCTGTGGCTGTACTTCAAATACACGCAGTGGCACAAGGGAGACCTGCCTCCGCAGCTACCCGGTCTCCGCCGACTCCTGGAACCCCGCGGGCCGCAGCGCCCAGGCCCCGCCCACCAATTATGGGCCGCCCCGGGGAGGGGCCTGTCCGGACATTCCCCGCCTCCCGTGCCCCTCCCCGCCCCCTGGTAACCCGGATATACACTCCCGCTCCCCTTTCACCCCACGGCCGTTGGCCTACGCGGAGGCCGAGCGGCCGGCTGCTGGCTGGTGCAGGGCGCGGGGCCCGGGACGTGGGGCGCGGGGAGGCGGCGGCGCGGCTTTCCCTGGGCGGCGATGGCGCGCGCGGGCGCCGGGAAGCGGGCGCCGTAGTAGCGGGCTCAGCGGCGGGCCTGAGGCGGGCCCTGCGCCGGTCTCGCGCCATGGCCCCCATGGGCATCCGCCTGTCCCCGCTGGGGGTGGCCGTGTTCTTCCTGCTGGGGCTCGGGGTGCTCTACCACCTCTACTCGGGCTTCCTGGCCGGCCGCTTCAGCCTCTTCGGCCTGGGCGGCGAGGCGGCGGGCGGGGCGGCGGAGTCGGGGGCCGACGGGGGCGCGGTGGACCTGCGCGAGATGCTGGCCGTGGCGGTGCTGGCGGCCGAGCGCGGCGGCGACGAGGTGAGGCGGGTCCGCGAGAGCAACGTCCTCCACGAGAAGTCCAAGGGGAAGACGCGCGAGGGCGCCGAGGATAAGATGACCAGCGGCGACGTGCTGTCCAACCGCAAGATGTTTTACCTGCTCAAGACGGCCTTCCCCAACGTGCAGGTGGGTGCTGGGTCGCGGGGCCCGGGCCGGGGTCGGACCTGCAGAGCGACAGTAACGTGGGCAAGGTCACGCACGCAGGAGCGGGGGAGCCTGTGGCTGTCGCACCCGGGGCCACGCTCCTCCTCCTCCTCTTCCCGGGGGTGGGAGGGCGGGCGTGTTCACGTTTGGGAGAGCTGGGTGGCCTTGGATGCTGCGATGCTGGCGGTGAGGTGGACCACACGTCTGTAACCGGCCGCTCTCTAACTGAAGGGATTCGAACCCCTTGGACCTTTGTGTTCTCCTAGGATTTTATCCCTTGGGGTGGTGGTGTTGAGCCCATGATTTCTAGCAGACGGTCCGGCCAACTAGAAAGGCCCCAAGTCCGTAGAAATCTTTTGTGCGCGGAGCATCGGGAGGAAGGGCTGTGCTCATGAATCGCTGTAGTTGTAGCAAGGGCCGGTTTATGAACACTGTGGTTTGGGCTGCCTTTCGAGGAAACACTTGGAGATGATGCTTTCTTGCAATTTCACTTCGGTGTATCCCAGCGCTCCAAGATTCTCTGTGTCAGAGAGAATTAGGTAACATCTACCCTGTCTGTGTTAGGTTTCTTGAAAAAGTTGACTTTTTCTTAAACTATACATTTTAATCGTTTCAGTACAGTTGCATTTGTGTGTGTGTGCGCGCGCGCGTGCCGTCGCGAGCGCTTGCTTGTGCTCCCACAGGCTTCTTGAGGGTTCTTTAAGTAGGCCAAGCTGACCTGGAACTAACTAAGCTTCAACCTGAAATCAGGATCCATTTGTCTCAGCTTCTAGAGAGTTCTTTGCTGGAATTACACATATCTGCAACAACCTTTGACTTTTCAGTCGGCCTTTGCCAGTTTATTTATGGGGGCAGGGCTCAGCAGTGTAGTGGAATCTCTTATCACCATACAGTAGTTAGGTATTGGCCTCTAGAAAGAAAAGTTGCGTCCAGCGGTTTTATTGATTAGGTAAACAATAAAAATTAAACCCAGGTTTCTTTGGAAGGTGTCCATCGTGCTGATCTTCAAAGAATTAAAGTACTGTCATTGAAGAATCTCCTATCTTATGCAGTGCTCCTTCCCTTCTTCCATTACTGTTTTGGGTTTCTCTCAGTCTTGTTTCTGTGTCATCATCTCCCCTTTTTTCCTCCATGAAACATTGGATTTCAACTATTAATCTGCTGAATATCAGATGTAATTGACACTGCGTTTTTTTATTTCAAATGCCTTCCAAGTCATAACACTAAATATTTCCACATTTTTCTTGTTCCTTACCCTTTTATTTACTACCGTTGCAAATAACACGTATCATTGTATCTAGAGTGAGGTATACTTATGAAATACATTTGTCTTCTCAAAGTACACGTAGGAGTTAATGGAAGAAATAGCAGTTTGGAGGCAGTTGATACATTTATATACCACTGTAATGAATACATTTAATGTATTCTAGCTATCAGTCACATAGGACTTTATTTGAACTTCATAGCAATTTTTTTAAAGTATATTTCATTTGTGCCCATTTTACCCAAATGGGTGATTAGGCTCATGACACGTCACAGCTTATGTGAGCGCTTCTTAGAGGAAAAACGCTCCTTAGTGATAGTGAAATGTAGCAAGCATAGCTGCTTTATCGCAGGTAAAGTCACATCATAAGATTTGAAACAAATCTGTGTTTGTGTGTGTGTATACATGTGAGCGCTCTAGTTTTCACATATTAGCAAACAAAAGAATAGCTGCTAAGGGTATCACGTGACATTTTATTAAAACAACACTAGGCTTTTGGATTTCAGATGTTCACACAGTGCCTTAGTATTAAATAACTTTTCTTAGGGCTGACTGTGCCTTCAGTGTTTAGGTTAGATATTGATTTGTGTAACAGAATGTTATGTTCACTTATGTACACGGGTAGACTTAGGATGTGTAATATTGAGCTGTCTCCTTTTACTACTGTTTACTAGACTAGAAGCCAAATGGAGCCATTTAAGAAGTAGAGAACCAGCCTTAGGTTTTTGGTTTGTTTGTTTCTTTCTTTTAGCCTCTTTTCCAGTGTTTAAGTACTATCCTTAATGCAGGTCATTTTTTGGAGCCTTATTCCAGTTTATATGTTTATTTATTTATTTTAAGAAACTTACTTCATGCTCTCCAGTTAGTTCATTTCCTAATGCAGAGTTAACATTTAGAAGGCACAACTATCTGCCCCTTTCCCTTTTAAATCTTATGCCTTTCTTGAGAGGGGTGTGTATGTTTTCTTTCTCTTCCGCACTTTCCTGTTTGGTGTTTAAGCATGAAATGGCCTGTTTGATGTCCTCACTGTAATAGAATATAATGGGAGTGACCCCAAGAGAGGCCAGTGACCCTGTAGGTTGCCACCCCCAGGGGCAGAATGCTATCACCAAGTGGCTAGAATAGACATCCTATAACCCTCCACACAGCCCACAGGAAATGAGTCTCCAGCTTAAGCTGGGAGGTCATGCTCAGGTGGCCAGCACCCCCTAGAGGTGCATGCTGCCCAGTCGCACACAAGTTTAACCTTTGCTTGCTGGGTCTCCTCCTGTCATCAGGTATTCTCAGGCCATGGATCTACAAGTCTTAGAGGCAGCTGCTCTACCCCTAAGCAATTTGGCAATGCTTAATTTCATTGCCTCAAAGCAGGAATAATTGAGAGATGTCTTACAACTGCCTGCTTGGTCCTGGGTAAAAGCAGTTCAGGTGTTCTAGTCTTAACTACAGTGCTTGGACAAATGGAACACTACAGAGTAGATGCTGAGAGAATTAGAGAGCAAAGTGTTATTAGGACATCAAGAGGGTTTTTAAGTGGGTTGTGGTTATCGGTGAGACAGATGAGCATAATGAGTCCTTAGGGATGTATAAAAGAGACTAAACTGGACCCGCAGCTTATGGTAGAGCTATGGAAGACTCTAGGTTCAATTCCCAGTTCTACAAGAGAAATGAATGAAAAGAAAGGCCTCTTTTAAAGGAAGCACTTTTTAAAAGATTTATTTGTTTTGATTTGTGTGTAGGTATTGGTGTGTACATGTGAGTAAAAGTGCTCTCAGAGACCGGAAGTGTTGGGTCCCCCTGGACCTGGAGTTAAAGGCATTTTTGAGATGCTGGACTTACGTATTGGGAACTGACACTGTACATTTTTAGTTTATTTTTTATTTATTTTCGTGGTGCTAGAATTAATTTAGAGCCTCGCACATGCTCGGTAGTTGCTTCTACACTTAGCTGACTTCCCAGCCCAGAACAAAGTCTGAGCATAGTTAACTGGCAGTTGATTAGTTAATTGTGTGTGAAAGTGTCTTTCGTATCCTGATGTAGAAGCGAAGTTGATAAGCAGGTGAGGAAATGAAGATAGTGAATATGTAAATCTTTAGAAGTTGGGCCTTTGAGGAGTTGGCGCAGATGTCATATAGGGCTAAGAGTCCAGTTTGGTTGTTTGATTGGTTTTTCGTAGTATTTATTTTTAAGACCTGAGACAGTGAAGGTTATCTAATTGTTGCAAGATTGTTTTGAGAAACAGATGGTAAGAAAAGGTGTTGTGAAAGTGGAAATAGAACAGGGCAGGTATGGGGGCTGTTTATACATTTTGAAAGTAGTTATTCTCTAGAGATACACTTGATCAACATTTGATAGGAAGACATGGCTCTTTAGGAGGCTGAGAAAGTCATTTAATTTTCAGCCTGCACAGGGGAGGCCCAGGGAAGTTGCTACTATTGTTTCAGCTAAAACTAAAAGGCATAAGAACCATAGAGTAAATCTTAGAGAACAGATGAGTTCCCTATGAACTCCAGCAACCATGCTGAAGGGGCACATTTTCTTTTCCTTTCCTTTTCCCTTTCCCTTTTGCTTATCCAGATTTTTACAGGATTGAATAAGATCCATTAACACAACTCTGTTCTTTCAAATGCTAACTGTATCTCAAAGCCATACACAGAGGTAATGTCTAGTCAAAAATCTGGGTACCCTATTGTCCACTATAGTACATATATGAAATTATGTGTGAGATTTTATATCTAAACCCATATTAATTACATACTGGTTTATTGATAAATGCACGAGGTGGTTGATCAAGGCCTCTTCAACCCCAAGTTAACTGAACTATCATAACTAACAGCACTGATTGTGTTTGGGGGCCTTGAGCTTTCATAGTACTGATGAAGAATAGTTTGCTTTGCCTTTCTCAAGCCCAAGTTACAAGACTAGCCTGAATATCTGTATATCTGTATATGTGTGCTATATATAGATCCATGTATGTACGCAAAAGGTACTAATCTAACAACCTTTATATTCAGTAATTATATGATTGCTGACCCCTGATGTGGTAGCACAAGTGAACATTTTACATTTAAAAAGTTATATATCACCTCTGCTATTTTATAGCTGCCATATGGGGCACCATATCATTCAGTATAGTATGTAAAATGTATCTAAAACTATATTAATTCTCCCTGAGGATCTCTATCTCTTCAGATCTGCATCTTACATTTTACTGTGTTGTTTTCTATGTATCTTACATTACTCCTACCTCCCAAACCACTTAGAGTTTTCCCTTCCATTGTTCTTCCATGTTGAGGTTTAGAGAAAGAGAGTCAAACTAAATTGAATCATACATGTAAGAATTTATTCTGTCTCCTAAACTGCTTAGGGTATTAGGTTTGGAAGAGAAAATGCATTCATTATGAAAGACTGAGTAGGCAGTGTTATAGTAATACTGTCCATGATAGCTGTTCTTCATGTGGTGATTCTGACCCAGTTGGTCTTGTTAATGTGTGGTTCTGCCATGTCAAAATGGCAGGAAAAGAGGAAAACTGATCTTTTTACCAGCCAGGGAAGTTAGGTGTGTCACATTTTTTGTCCATATTTCATTGGCTAGAATATCTGTGTTTCTTATTGCAAATGAGATGGGAACTGTGAACTTGTATATGCCCAGGAAGGAAAGGAGAACTAGATTTTATGAACACTAGACAGACTTACATAGACAAACAGCTAGCCAAAAGAAATCTGTGGTTAATAATACTTAAGGCTAGTAAACAATCCTGTCAGGTAAGTAGTTACCAGGAATGGGTGGAAATTACAAGACTAGGCATCGTTTATGGCCATAGCCTATGGTCAGTTTGTAATTTTCTGGTTTCTAGAAGCTTTTTATATCACCCACTCAAATCATAGGTTTTCTGAAAACTTTACTTTTCTTGTCTATCATGAATGACTTCATTGAGAGTAGCCAGACTGGGATAAGAAGGAGTGTTGTAATTGGTGAAAACTGTTGTCACTAAGAAGTCATAGGCTTTTCGTTATATTTTGTTATACTTAGTTCCTATTTTAAGTCCATGGACATCAGCAGAGAGGCTTTATCCAGCAACTCATGAAAGCAAATGCAGAGACCCACAGCCAAACATTAGATGAAGCTTGGGGAATCCCACAGAAGAGGGGTAGAAAGAATTGTAGGAGCTAGAGCTGTTGAGGACACCACAGAACATAGCCCACAGAATCAACTAACCAAGGCTCATAGGGACTGATAAAGACTGAAGCAACAATCAGGCAGCCTGTATGGGTCTGAGCTAGGTCCTCTGCTTAGATGTTAAAATTGTGTAGCCTTATGTCCTTGTATGATTCCTAACAGTGAGTGTAGAGTGTCTCTGATTCTCCTGCTCTTAGGACCATTTTACTCCTACTGTATTGCCTTGTCCAGCCTTGATATGAGGATTTGTGCCTAGTCTTATTGTGTCTTGTTATGCCACATTTGGTTGGTACTCCTGGGAGGCCTGCTCTTTTCTGAAGGGAAATGAAAGGAACAGTGGATCTGAGGTGAGGGTGAGAACTGGGAGGAGTGGAGGGAGGGAAAACTGCGGTTGGAGTGTAATGTATGAGAGAAGAATAAATAAGAAAATGAAAATAAATAAAAAAGGGAAGTTGTGTAGAGGAAGTTATTTTTTTGTCTGTTTCATTCATTATTTTAATAGCCAAAATAGCATAGAGTACAAGTATTTGTTGAAATAGTGAGTGAATATAATATAGAACATAAAAAGAAAAATATAAAGGCTATTAAAGGAATTAAGTGGGGTAATGATGATAGTAGCTTGAACACGCTTTCTTGCTAGACGTGCTGACTTAAAATTGGGAATTAGAATTTTCAAGATTTACTAATGACCCTGTCAGTGATAGTGGGAGGAAAGGCCATAGTCTATAACCTATGGGTAGCCTGAGAGGTTTTTTCCCAGAGACCTATTCAGGTGGAGCTGGTGGGATTCTTGACTGTAATCCTACAGAAAAGAACTTTAGGAGGAGACAGTATGAAACAAAGAAAGTTAATTGCTAATATTGCTAAAATTTGTTGCTAATATATTAAAATGCAGTTGATAATAAGAATTTCATAGTTGACAATATGCACTATTTCTTCAAAGTTTTTTTTTGTTGTCTCATTGCTTAGTCATCAACTCCATATCTTGGTTTGTTCTTCTAATAGTACGTTCACCACGCTGTTCCTCTTCTGTATTAGTATTCATTATAAGAGAAGGTAATATCTTTGTGTTGTGCCCAGTAGCTATGGCATTCTGGGGTGAAAGTGTCTTTCACCCCAACTCCGCTTGCCTCCTAACTGCCCTGGGAATGAACTAGGCATGCTCTTCATTTCAGCGGGTGTGCTTGTTATTTCAAGGGCTAGAATATACTTCCGCCAGAGCCTGCTGTGTTCTCTTTTAGGTCTTAAGTCAAATACTGCCTTTCAGGTCTCTCTAGCTAACCTGGTTTTTGCCTATTTATAAATAATTTTATTGCTGCACAGTTCATATATCATAAAATTTGTATATGCTTTTGTATGATTCAGTAATTTTGGTAGGTTTGCCAGGATGTGGAACCATTACTATTTGGTTTTAGAATGTTTTCTTTGTCTTTATAATAGTCTTTTTATTTCTATTCCCTGCCCCAGGGAACTGCCAGTCTATTTCTCTTAGCATTGGTGGACCAAAACTCAATTTAATCTTCAGCCGTCCTTCTTTCACAAAGCTGCAGGGGTAACGCCTGTGTCCTGCCCAGCATGGGTGCTGGGGATCTGTATTCAGCACTTAATGCTTCCGCAGCAAGTACTTCGCCAACCGAGCCCTCTCTTCAGCCCCCATTAACCTAATTTTTATGGTATAGATAAGTTTTTTGCTTCACTGGGTTTATTCTAATTTCTAAAAGTAAACAAGATTCTAAAACATTCTTTGACCAATAGTTTATACATATGGCACAGTATATAAAGTAGGCATTAATAAGCCCACTTATTTTTTATTCTCTGAGAATTTCATACATGTATACAGTGTAACTCATTTATGCACCCCTCACTACCCCAGTCTAACTCCTTCCAGGACCCTCCCATCACATTGCTCTTACAACTTTCTGTTCTTTTATAATTATTTATGTTAACCTAGTAAGTCAAAGTAGTACTGTCTTTATACAAGCATGGCATGGCCTGGGGTCATCTACTGGAGCGTAGGCGTTGGCCACACTCCTATAGAAAAGTAACTGTCCTTCGCCATTACCTTCAGGAGCCATCAGCTACCACTAGCTCCTCAGCCAGAAGTGGGGTCTTTGAGTGTCCCTCTCCCCTCCATGCTAGAACTTTTAACTGGCTTGATCTTGTGTCTGGATTGTGTAAATAACAAGTGCTGCTGTGATTTCATGTATGCAACAGCCATGTCATATGCATAGTACAGCGTTTCACAGCATCCTGTCCATCCTCCAGCTCTTGAATTCTTTCTACCTCCTCTGTCTGGAAGCTTGGTGGGGACAGGGCTGATAAAGGAATTTCATATGTAGCTGGACATTCATTACCACTTTCTACACTTTGAACAATAATGTGTCTCTACATTAATCACTACGTACAGTAAAGAGCCTCTCTGACTAAGGATGGAGCATCATAAATCTGTGGCTATTAATATAAATATGTAGGGTTTAGCAAAATGTCTTAATGGTTAAGAGCAATTGATCCTATTGCAAAGGACCCAGATTCAGCTCTCAGCATCCACATGCTGTTGCAACTGTCTTATCTAACTCCAGTTCCAGGGAATTGAATTCCTCCTTCTGGCCTCCATAGGCACACATGTGGTACACACACATAAATGGAAATAAGCACAAAAACATAAATGTTTAGAAGCATTAATGCTAGCAATTTGTTAGCATTATTTAGAAAAATATCAACGAGTTCTCCTGGCAGGAAGACATCGGCTACAGGCGCTCTAGCAGTAGGCTTTGACCATGTTTATAGTAAGAAGCTCACCATTTAAAGCAGTCAGTCTACATACAGCAAGATGGAGGTCTATTATTTGGTAACATCTGGGGACATTTTTGATTCTTAAAACTAAGGAATACACTTAATACATTTTTATAGGCATCTAGCCAGGGCTTTTGGAAAACAGCTTGCAGCGCACAGCCTGGAGAGCTTCACAACAAGTTTATTCACTCAAAGTAATTAGGGGGGCCAAGGTGGAGACTGTCAATGCAAACAAATCTGCAGGGTCCTTTTCTTAACAGAACTCTCACTGTACACAGTGCTGCATGTATTTTTATATATGATGATTTATGGGAAGTCCTAGCTGGAGAGATGGCTCAGCAGTTAGGAGTATTTGCTGTTCTTGAGATCCAGGTTCAGTTCTGAGCATCCACATGGCAGCTCACAAACCATTTGTATGCCCAGTTCTAGGAGCTTTTGTACCATCTTCTGGCCTACAGGACACCAGGCACATGTGCTAACACAGATATACATGCAGGCAAAAATACATTAACTAAAGATGCATTCATCTGTGTTTTTTCCTCCACAATTTTATCTATGTATGGCAAATCAGATTTATTTTATGTTTTAATTTCTTTTTTGTAAGAATAAAAAGATAGAAATCTACCTTCTTAATCTCTGATATATCTTTGATATATAGTTAAAAGATAATGAGGCTTTTTTTTTTTGTTCTTTTTGATTGCTTGTTTAAATTTTATTTAGGTTTTTTAATATACTAGCTTATCTTTTCAGTAATCTCCAGGATTCCTTTTCCATACTCTTTAAAGTTACATTTTATACAACCAATTTCCTCAGCCATTTTATCCATTATCACTTAAGTTCTCTGTTTGTAAGGCATATCAACTACATTGTTAATATTCTGTTTGCTTCTAAGTATAGTTAATGTTTGTGTTCAATATTCTAGAATATATCTGTTTTCATATTTTAGATTTTTTTTTTTTAGTTTTATTTTAAAAATGAGTCTCCTAAATTAGCCTAAGGTGGTCTGAGACTCACCCTTACCTCATCAGCCTTCCTAGCACTGGGCTGTAGACATATGCCGAGCTTCAGTCCATCAGGTCTTTAACTCTTTTTTTTTTTTTTCCTTTTTTTATTACAATGTATTCAATTTATATCCCCTTTATGGTCCCCGCCCTCGTCTCCTTCCAATTCCACCCTCCCTCCCTCATCTTCTCCCATGCCACTCCCTTAGTTCACTGGTAGGGAGGTCCTCCTTCCCTTCCATCTGACCCTAGCCTATCAGGTCTTATCAGGACTGGTTGCATTGTCTTCCTCTGTTATTTAACCTTGAATAACTCACTTCTTTGATACATTTATTGGAACCCTGCCTTTCTGTGAAGTCTCTGGCTTCATTAACCAAAACACTAAACTTGAATATTTTTAATTATTGAATTCCTTAATTTTTAAAGCTTTCTTTTTTCTTTTTTTATTGTTTGTTATTATTATTTACATTTTATCAACTCTGCATCCCAGCTGCATCCCGCTCCCCCATTCCCTCCCAATCCCATCCTCCCTCCCTCAGCTTCTCCTGCCCTTTTCCAAGTCCAAGGATTGTGAGCTCTTTGAGATGCATTTTTTGAGATTTTATTAAATAGTAATGATTTTCTCCTTTGTAATTACTATTTACACTGTAGATAAATACTGAGGAACACGTGGATGCATCTGACAAGGAAGTCATTGTATGGAACCGTAAGATTCCTGAGGACATCCTGAAGGAAATATCTGCTCCTAAGGAGGTTCCAGCAGAAAGTGTGACCGTTTGGATTGACCCGCTTGATGCTACACAGGAATACACGGGTGAGTATCAAAGGTTAGATTGTTTTATATTAGAGAATGTAGACCCAGAACAGATAGTGTATACCTGGTGGCAGACAGGTTACAGATCTAAGACTTTTCCAGTTAGACTTTAAGAATCTGATTATATTTCCAGATAAGCATGCTAGATTATTAAGGTGTTATGTGGACCATTTAGACAAAATGGATGACTCTTCCTCTTGTTTCCCAAACCATAGAATATTCCTTTACTAACATTAGCCTATTCAGGGGCTCGCTAGATCATTCATAGCGACACCAGCATGCTATCAGACATCTAGTTCCAAGGAAAAGTATTAGCCAGAACATAGTTTTTACTTTGGATATTGGGAATTCAGGTTTTATTATACACATTTGACTTAAGATTTCAAAGTAGTACATTTTATGGATCCAGAAAACAAAAAGCAGCAAAACAAGATTTATTACCACCAACTCCCAGGTACTCTATGGTCTACCTCCAGCTGTTTCTTACACAGAGGTATCTAATTCCTGCTTTGCCCTTTCCTGTTATATGTTCAAGTTAGTTAATTTGTCCCAATATATGCCAAGGCCCCTAGAATATTGGGAGTTTCTACTTTTTTTACCTTGGCATTCTATATACTGAACTTGAAATGTAATACATACTCAAGAGATTATTACTATTGAGAAGACAAAAGACACTTAATAACTAAAAGAGAAAATACTTAATAACTGAAGTTACAAAACTAATTCATATGAATAAATAGTAGAAACATAGAATATTGAACTTGTTTGTGAAAAATTTTTCTGAAATGACCTGGCCTATTTTATACTTATAACTTGACTTTTAAAATTGATTATAAAATTAAAAGTTAATTTATATCTAAAGATAGATAATTGGTATCTGAACTGTATGGATTAGAAAACTGAGTTGACTTTAATTTGCCCTAAGATACAGATTTACTGAAATGATGGACTGGCTGAGGAACCCAGGTAACTAGGTCCATAAATACTGAGCAGCTTTTGTCCTTCTGCTTAGGGCAGTTTTGCTTCTGACAAGTGTTTCACGCATCTAAATTCTAATGAGGGAAATATCCTATTGTATACTAAAATTAAACAGTACTTTAACAGCTGTGCATTTCTGTTTTTTTCTAGAGGATCTTCGAAAGTACGTCACCACCATGGTGTGTGTAGCTGTGAATGGCAAACCTGTGCTAGGTGTTATTCATAAGCCATTTTCTGAATATACAGGTATGAAGTATGAGCACCTTTGAGAGGCAGAGAGGATTTTATGGTTCACACTGATAGTGTGTGACAAAACACAGCTTCCTAAAAAATCTGTTGGAACTACTACTAGGTATTGACATTCTCCAGAAAACTGTTGGGGTTGAGGCCTAGGATTCTTACACTGCATTCTGAGGTAAAGCTGAACAGTTGTTCTAGCCAAATCTTTTGTATTATACAGAACATCAATTAATTTTGGTAAAGGAGAGTGACGCTTAACGTCAAGAGTGAGAGAGCAGCTGTCCCATGTTTAAATTGTCCCATGCTTACCTACAGCCAGTGTCTTTTAGAGATCTTTGGGGCCCTTGCTTCTCCATTCTTCATACAGTCGTGTTGGATAGTTTCCCCCAAAATGCAGCAGGTGAGGTCAGTGGTGGATATGTTTTAAGAAGGTGTGCATGACCATGACCATGTCAGGGAATTTCTTATGTAGTTAGGGTATGCCCTTTGCCGGTAGTCCTGCCAATGTCAGTGGATACAGGGAAGGTAATAGGATGCCTGTCGTCTTCTTGTCCTCTAAGGCATGGGTGGTAGTCTCATGTTCACTGAGATAGCACAAGATGTTACTGTTGTGAGGGAAGAGTATATATTTTTGCTCTCTGCCTGCAAGGATTACTCATGCTTTTAATTGGTTAATTCCCATCAACTATAGGACAAATGTTACGACCCTTGTCACCACTATTCCCTAGGATGACAAGGCTTTTAATTGTCACAGTATCCACATTGCCAGTCCTAATGGCCCAGTGTTGTGGATAATATAGTGTCATCCTCAAATTTGTGCATTAGTTTCAGAATTTCATACATGCATGTTTACATTTATAAAAATATATTAAAAATAAATAAGTTTAAGATTAGCCTCTGCTATCTATAAACTTGAAGGTCATCCTGGGCTATGTGAGACCCTACCTCAAACAAACAATTTTCCGAATTAGGAGGTAAAAGAAAAAGAAGGGCTAAAGTAAGAATTTTCACTGTTGATGATCCTTCTAGATTTGTTAGTTTCATTTTAAAGAGGTTAAAATATTTTTTTAATTGAAAAAGTTTGTCTGATTATTCCGAGACAGCGTTTCTTTGTGCAGCTTTGGTTGTCCTGGACTTGCTTTGTAGACCAGGCCAGCCTCGAACTCACAGACATATACTTGCCTGCCAGAACTGGGATTACAGGTGTATGCCGCTATGCCTGGCTCAAAAAACAGTTTTTAAAAAGAAAGTTTAAATGGTCTTAAACAATACACTGTAAGCTGAAATACAAAAGCCAAGATGTTGGCAGATATGCTCTCTCTGAACCATAGAAGAAACTGTTCTGTGGTTTTTCTCTGTCTCTGAAAGTTTGCCAATAGCCCACAGTGTTCCTTCATTTGTGAACCATCACTCCAATCTCTCTTCATCATCACATGGACTGTCTGTGTGCCTGTGCATCTTTTGTTTTTCCTTAAGGACACTGATTGTATGGATGAAGGTTTGACTGTACAATTTCTGATTGTTTCTCGGACCCTGTTTTCAGAAAATTCCAGATTCTGACTTAATTGCCTTCCTGTGTCTTTTGAGGTGGGAGAGACACAATTTGTTCTGTGTCCAGATGAGATTGTAGAGTAGTTGTTATAAGAAGCAGGAGCCATACATATGGCCTAAGGCAGCGTGAAGAAGACAGAGATTGAAGTAAAGCCTTGGATCAGTTCAGACTTGTAAGCTCTCAGTCAAGGACATCTAATAGCTTGTTATTCAGTACTTTAGTTTCAGATTGTTGCCTTCAGAAATATGGAAAGATTTTTTTTTTTTTTTTTTTTTTTTATTGCAATGCCTGGTTTGTGCTTACCTAAAAGAAGCTGTATAATCAGGTTTCTATTGCAATGATAAAAAGTCACGACTAAATGCAACTTGGAGAGGAAAGGGTTTATTTCACTTGGAAATTATAGTTCTTTATCAGGGGAAGACTGGGCAGGACTAGAGACAGCAACAGAGGAGTAGTTTTGCTTATTGGCTTGTTTCCCATGGCTTGCTCAGCTGGACTCCTTATAACTCCTGCAACCACCTGTTTGAGGTGGCACTACCCACAGCGTGTTGGGCCCTCCCACATCAAACAGAAAATACCTGGCAGACTTGCCTACAGACAAATCTGATGGAGTTTTTTTCTTTATAAAATTTCCTCTACCAAGGTGACCCTACAGTGTGTTAAATTGACAAGAAACAACAACAAACAGTAACCAGTACAGACACCAGAAGTCTTATTTTAGAAACATGTTGCTTCCCAAATTATCTTTGTAAGTTAACAATAAAGTATCCTTTTGTGAGCAGCTGGCCTACTCTGCTATTGCTTTTCTTGGAGAAGTGCATTGTTCTCTCTGGTGAAGATAGCAGTTGACAGACCAAAAAAAGGATTTCTGTGGAGTGTGTCTGGGCTACTTTTTTGTAAGGTTACTTAGAGGTTGTGATTACTCAAAAATTAGCTATTAGGTGATAACCTCACAGAGACTGAGTCTTAGGGTCCTCCTATTGGTTAACCTAGCTTCTGACATATTCTAGCACCACCCAAGAGCAAGCGCCCCTTGACCAGCTGGAAGAAGTAATAGCAAGAATCCCAGATGGAAGTTGTACTGCCTTCCTCTTCTAATAGGAATTCTTCACAGCTCAATTACAGTATACCTAGCCATCAGTGTCTTGTATTTCATATTTTGTTACCGCAACTGTAGAGCTAAGAATGCCCAGAGGATAAAGCTGTATTTTAACACCCATTATGCTGAAGCAAAAATTCATGCCAGTCAGAAAACATTTTGTAGAATCAAAACTTAAAAAATTATGTATAGATTGCCATCCATTCTTAGGTGGAAGATTTGTCCCAGGCTATGCATTAGCATTGACAGAGCACCAGTGTAAAACAAGTTTATCAGAAGTTAGCTGTACTTGACAACTGACTTAACTCCTCTGCTAGAACTCCTAATAGGAATTATTGATGGTGGCAGCTGGGGAATAGAACTGATCAGAATTCTTGCTACTTGTTTGTAATTAATTCATTGAGCTTGATATTCTTAGAAACAAGTTTTTTTTTTTTCCATAGTATTTTAAATGAAAGAATGTGTAAATATACCTGGTGGAAATTTGTAGCTATTAAAAATATGTCAGAATTCTTTGTAGCAAACTATCAGTGGCATTTATTTTCTACTCTGTTTGTGTTTTGAATCTGTTTGTTTGTTTAACAGGGTGTTCTGTGTAGTTCGGGCTGGTTTTGAATTCAGGTCTTAATTTTTTCTTTAGTATGTGTTAGAAAGCAAAGCCCAGGAATGGGAGTCAGCTTGCCTGTTCAGCATCAATTTCCACTTCACCTATTATTAACTATCTAGTGGGGTTTGTTTGTTTGTTTGTTTTTTTGTTTTGCTGTTTTGTTTGTTTGGAGTAAGAGACTCTGGGAACGCTGTGTTTCAAGCTATGAGATGAAGCAGAGATTTAATGAATAAGGTTTCAGGTTATTTTTGCCTAGTACAGAGAATAGCTGGAATACACAATTCATTTATCTTCTTAACCTTCTTACTATATGGACAGAAGTACTGGAAAGGAGAGAGCCTATCTTGAGCATTCAAACAACAAACATTTTAAAGAACAGGAAGATTTCAAGCTCTGTCGTTAGCCTTCATTTGCTTGTTTCTTTTTAAAAATGAGTCACATTAATCCCCATTTTATGTTACTTTCAGAGTTATTGTGGGGCTATATGAATATATATCAGTGTACTTTATAAAGTGAAAAAAGCAAAACCAGGCATTAGGTTTTTGAATTACTGAACCACACCTACTCTTTGGTCTTCCTTTCTGAACCATAACAGTCAGATTTACATTCTGTGTAGCTAAATGCAACCCTAACTAATGTAGACTGAGGAGCAAAAGACATTGTTCTGCCTTAAGCCTCATGTGCCAGGAGATTATAGATAGGGGCTACTGCCTGGCCCCCACTGGGCTTTTCTTTATCTCCGATAAAATAAACACATTCTGTAGCTGCTCCTTTACCTCTCGCCTAAATGGAATGTCAGTATGTCCATTGGAGCTAGAACGACTTGGTTAGGAGTACTCACTCTTGTTACTGAGGGCCCATTAGTCTCCAGCATCCATATTAGGTGACACATAACCGCCCAAAACTGCTCCAGGGCATCTGCATCCCATTCTGGCCTCTCCCAGCACCTGTACTCAAGTGTGGAGACATACAAATAATTTAAAATTAAACTTTAAAAAATATTTGTTCAAGTAAATGCTACAAATTAAAATATTGCATAGTCAACGTGAAGTGCCTTTTTAAATACTGAATTAGTAATTGCTAATCTCCTATATAATACTGACCTCTAGAGCTAGAGCATTGGAAGTTCATTTCTTAGTATAACAGAGCAGTTAGCAAACCTTAATTAGAAAAGAATTTAGAGAATTTGCAGGCATTCTTCACCTTTTAAAACTTTTTTTTTTTTTTTTGGTAAATATTACAAACAGAATTATGATAAGTACTTATGAGCTTTTTCTCTGGTGTACTTTAAAAGTTACAAGGATTATATTTTGCCTTCAGTATTTTCATTTCTCTGCATTTCTGAAGTGGACTTAACAGCTGCTAACTTAAAACAAGGTTTGTTAAGTATATTTCTCTTTTTTCCTTCTTTTTTTAAATTTTATTTTATTAATTACACTTTATTCACTTTGTATCCCCCATAAGCTCCTCCCTCCTCCCCTCCCAGTCCCACCCCCCTCCCCCTTCTTCACGCATGCCCCTCTCCAAGTCTGCTGATAAGGGAGGTCCTCCTTTTTTCTGATCACATCAGTCTATCAGATCACATCATTTAAAAAGTTTTGTAAAATCACACACATAATTCATTCATTTCCTTTAAATTTTTCTGGTGTATAAAAGGGCAAATCACATTTGATTTTGTGTCCAGAAAATTTGATAAGCCTAATTTTCATGGGTCATATGCACATTCTTTGGGGATGTTCCAAAAGGCAATCTTCATCTGCCAGCATTTCTGTCTTTTTTGTCTTATCCCCACTCCCCTACTTTCTTGTCTTTTACTCCATATAAGTTTTTCAGTGAATGAATGTAACATTCCAAGCAGAACCTCTAAGAGGAAAGTCATACTGGATTCTGGTGCCTGATGAGTCACCTTTTTAGATGAGAACAGGTGCTCTTGTATTGGTTTTGACATTTTTGTTTTGTTTTGTTTTGTTTTGATTTTGGATGACTATCTGCATTGTCATCTTCTGTGGCCTGGTAAGGCTACTCCTCCCTCAGGGGGAAGTGATCAAAGTTCAGGCCAATCAGATTATGTCAGAGGCAGTCCCTCTTCCCATTACTATGTAACTCACTTGGACACTAAACTGCCATGGGCTACATCTGAGCAGAGGTTCTAGGTTATCTCCATGCCTGGTACGTGGTTGGAGTATGAGTCTCTGGGAAGACCCCTGTGTTCAAATTTTCTGGTTCTGTTGCTCTCCTTGTGGGGTTCCTGTCCTCTCCAGATCTTACTATTTCCCACTTCTTACATAAGATTCCATGCACTCTGCCCAACAGTTGGCCATAAGTCTCAGCATCTGCTTTGATAGTCTGCAGGGCAGAGTCTTTCAGAGGCTCTCTCTGGCAGGTTTCTAGGTGGTTTTCTTGAGGTGACTTTCTTCCAACAGCTACGCTGTTATTGTAATGGGGAGCAGCTTCCAGCACTTCTTAGTCCCTTGTCTTTCCTGGCTCTGGAGACCAGGCCACTTTTCCCATAGGACACCAGTCTTCTGGGAGTGGTAACAGGTTGCCACTGGCTGCTCCTCCTTCAAGAACTTTATCTCCTGTGGGGTGGAGAGTTTCTTATTAGGCACCTGCTTTCATTTTGTCTTGTTTGGTCTTGTCCCTGAAAGAACACTCTCTTCTTTCTTACACTCTACTTTCCTTTCTAAATGATAGAGATGTCTTCTTCCTGTTATCTCCCTGGTTTCCATTTCTTTTCTAAGCCTTTCTCTGAAGTATTTAATTTCAGGTTCAGAAGAAACCTTGGCTTCTATTATCTGAGTTTTCTCAACATTGAGAATTCTCCAACTGCTTAGCACTCCTGTGAAGCGCCCACTCTCATGAACACATTGCAGTTGTATGTGGCAGTTTTTCCACTGGTCTGCTGTGTTTATTTCCTTGCCTTCTCATTTATGTGGATTTTTCCTTCTCCTCTTGTCTCCTACTTATTCTGGAGCTATAGATAAAAGGGCTCTATATTTACTTTTCTTGTCGTTGTATATAGTTTTAGAAGGAGGCATTCATCATCCATGGTGACTTAGAAAACCAGACTTTCCTTTTCCCCCTGTAGCCAGAAATAAACTGCATTCCTTGATAACCATATTATCTCACATGAGTGAATGTTAGAAAAGCAATATAACTGGTTTACTTCTGTTTAAATTTGCTTTCTTGCATTGTTTGCACCATAGTGAGGAAAACTTAAACGTATATTTCAAGCCTACTCTGGAAGTCCTTTCCTCAGACCACCAACCCCTTTCCTTAGTTTCATTCTTGTTTTGGTTTGTTCTTTTTGAGATGGGGTCTCACACTGTATGTCAGGGTGTCTTAGAATTCACTCTATGTCCTACAATGACCTCGGACTCAGAGTAACCCTGCTTCAGCCTCTCAAATGCTAGGATGACCTACCATACACAGTTGGCTTTTTATTTTTATACTGTGTTCTACTTTGCTTTCTGTTCCCGTGATAAACACCATGACCAGAACTAACATAGGAAAGAAAGGGGTGATTTCATCTTGGAAATTGTAGTTTATTATCAAGGAAAGCCAAGGCAGGTGCTTGAAGTAAAATCTATAGAGGAATGCTGTTTCACGCTTGCTCCCATGCTCCTACATTTGCTACCTTGCTTAAAATTTTATGTGTCTGAATGTGCCTTTGTGAGAGTATGCCACTTCCATGCATATGAATGTATGAGTAAGGGTGCCCCAGAGACTAGAAGAGAGGATCAGATCCTTTGGGGTGGAGTTAAAGGCAGTTGTGAGATGCCTGACATGAATGCTGTGAACAGAACTCAGGTCCTCTGGAAGTGTAGCAAATCTTCTTAAATGCTGAAACATCTCTTCAGCCACTCAGCCACCTTATAAAGCGAGGCCTACCAACCTCGTGATGGTGCTGTCCATAGGCTGGGCGCTCCTACACTAAGTAGCTATGAAGAAAATGCCCTATAGATGTGCCCATGATAGAAACGGTTCTTCAGTTAAGTTTCCCTCTTCACAATTATGCCAAGACAACAACTCACCAGGTCATGCGCCTTCATGAAACAAACTGTAAACCTAACTCACTTTTTGACTATTTTGTGTTTTTAAATGCACTTGGGAGAATGAGGAATATAGCAAAAAAAAAAAAAAAAAAAAAAAAAAAAAAAAAAAAAAAAAAAAAAAAGAAAACTGTGAGTGTATTAGGAGTAGGAGAAAATCAGTTTTGAAACTTGAATTATCTAAACTGTATTCTTGTACTAGATTATGCTCAAAGTCAGATTATGTTCTCCTAATCTGACTTTGATGTTAACCTCAGTGTGTAAGATATTTGTTAGGGCTGTGCTGATGTGAAATTTTTGAAGGGAGGGAAGAAAATGAGATAAGTATAGGTAAGAATTGAGTTACAAGTTGTAATTCTCAGTAAAGGATCATTTGGTGATTGGGAGAGTACCAGAATTCTTATGTCAAATATTTGATAGCTATTCTAAGTGTGAAGGACAGAGGGCACTTAGAAGCTTTGTTTCAATACATAACCCATAATTAAAAAATAAAGTTACTTTTGTACTTACAAAAATAAAACATGTTGTTTGGTGGAAATGGTTAAAAAAATGACTTTTTCCCCCCTGTTGCATGGTTTAGGAGATTGTAATTTATATAAAGCTTCAATGTTGTTAACAGGCATCCTATTTGCTTTTCAGCTTGGGCAATGGTAGACAGTGGTTCAAATGTGAAAGCCCGTTCTTCCTACAATGAGAAGACCCCAAAGATCATTGTGTCTCGCTCTCATGCAGGGATGGTCAAACAGGTTGCTCTTCAGACATTTGGAAACCAGACTTCAATCATCCCGGCTGGTGGTGCTGGTATGTTCACCCTGCTTCTCCCCGTCTTGTAGTAATGTAGTGTGTTCCCAGAATGAGCAAGGATTTCTCAGGGGATCAAATTATTTGTTACATGTGTGGGCACAAAATAAGGAGGAGATTTACTTAAAAGACAGGCCTACTCCTACTCCTATGGGGTTGCATTACCATTACCCGGGTCATAAACCAAGTTTTATGATAGCTCTCCCTAAATTCGCACAAAAGCATATTGCTAGCAGGGTTATTTTTATGTGACTTGACTTCAGAATAATTGTCCTATATGTTTATGGAGGAAAGATGAAAGACTTGAGATGTTTCGTGTGGCAAAAAGCTGTCAGGTATCCTAGGGATTCCTAGAATGGCTAATCCCGGAATCACTGAACTCTTTAACTTGTATATTTGGGATGAGCAAAATGTATTCTCCCAGATTAACATCTATCCTCTGCTTTCATACTACTTGATTATAAATCAGAATCCACAGTTCCAAACACAGGCAGTAGTAAACATTCAAATATTATGGGACACATAGTTTTTGCCATATTATTTGATTTGAAACTGCCTTCTGAAATATTTAATTAGTATGAGATGTCTACAAAAGCAGAAAATAACCCAGATTTGGCTTGAAGAGGCCATTTGATGAATGTTTATCATGTCAGAATTTTTTTTTTTTTTTGTTTCAGGCAATTGAATTAAAATCAGGAAACATTTGTGTTGCAATCACTATTCAGCAGTGCTAAGATAGAAGTAGTTGCCTGGGAGAAAGGACACTTTTCAGCCTGATATATTTAATTTGCCAATTGTCTATACCTGCTTTCTTAAGTCCCTCCCTGCCCCGCCCCCCCCCCCTCCCGTGCCTTTTAGATTGGTTAGGAAAGATAAAGATAAATGTCCAGAAGGGATGAGATGAACTAGATTCTAGATGTGGTGTCATCGCCTTCATCATCATCATCATCAGATTATTATTATTATTGCTACTGCTACTATTATTATTCCTCCTCTGCCTTCTAGGAATAGGTGTCATAGACAGGCTTGCTATAATTGAGAATAGCATAAGTTTATTTAGACAGTACTGTTGCTACATCAAACCTAATATTGGTTTTGCTTACTTGTAAGCATTATTATGTTGGGAGATGATTTTAGATTTCAGCAAAGGCAGTGTAGAACAGTCATGAAGACCTCATCCTCTTCCCTTTAACTATGGCCTTGAAAATTTTACACAGTTTTTCTTAAAAGTCTTTTGAGTAATGTCCTAAATTTTCTTTGTCTTTTAGGTTATAAAGTTTTAGCACTCTTGGATGTGCCTGATACAAGCCAAGAAAAAGCAGATCTATATATTCATGTGACATACATCAAAAAGTGGGATATATGTGCTGGCAATGCCATCTTAAAAGCCCTCGGGGGGCATATGACCACTCTGAGTGGTGACGAGATCAGTTATACTGGGTCTGATGGCATTGAAGGGGGACTCCTTGCTAGCATCAAAATGAACCACCAAGCTCTGGTCAGAAAACTCCCCGATTTAGAAAAGTCGGGACATTAGCATTCCTGACCATAGGGTGCAACTCTTCCAGATGTGAACTGTTTGGCCTGAACTGTTGGAAGCTTGGAAGACTGGTAGAAGCGATTCATGGTTAAGGCCATCCTGAACCTTTGGAAGGACTTATGAAGCATCAAAGACTCACTTTCCCTGAAACAGGATGCAGAATCAGGGAAATTGGGTTGCTTCGTTTCTCAAGTATTGTCTTTATTTTTGAGACTATTTTCATACAATTGTCATACACAAGGCGCATATATATATATATATGTATGTATGTATATATATTTGTGAATTAAAATCTAGAGCTGAGTACACTGTTATGAGTCACCATTTCACTCAACAAATGATGAGTCTGCACTGTTGATACTTACGTATAGATTGAGTTTGAGGAAGGCTTTGTTTTGTGTAGATGTTTAGTGTAACTTTGAAGTTGTATCTTATTGAAAATAACTCATTGGTGGTTTTTACTCCTCAGATGGAAAAGCACAAGAAGTCTCATACTCATTAATATGCAGCGAACGCATATGAACAGGAATAATTCTGTTCTGCCATTTCTATGGATTTAATAGAAGAGGCTTAAATTATTTTCTTTGAAATTTTACTAACAGATTCACCAGCCAGTAGGAAATATAAACAAATGATGGATTGCATTATGGTTAGAATTTTCTGTGAATGTGTGTTTTGTATTGATAAAAGAGTGTTTATGGTTTCAACATCTCAGCCATGTTACTTTTGGTTTTCATTTCGCCGTGAAAGGTGCCATTTTTCATCTTTTCTCTGCTGACCAGGACTTAGTTTTTAACCTGTAAAGTTGGTCATAAGTTTTAATATTAGCACCATGATATGATATATTTTCTCATTAGAAAGAAACTAGGCTGTAAGACACTATAAGAATAAATGATTTTGTAATAATTGGAAAATACATGACATTATATGGATTGACTAGTTTTAATTAATTTTCAGGACTTTTGTTTAGTAAATTGTTAAATCTT
Organism: Psammomys obesus; assembly: GCF_907164565.1. NCBI lineage: Eukaryota > Metazoa > Chordata > Mammalia > Rodentia > Muridae > Psammomys > Psammomys obesus. The sequence continues at coordinate 35,577,139 of NW_026587216.1, read as the reverse complement.
GCCAGGTTTATCTGTAGAAATTATCTTATCAAGAATGGGCACAGCTCAGTTTTTAGCTATTAATAGGCTTAAATGTAACTAAATTCTCAAAGGAGTCACCTGTGACACAATTCTATAGTTTCCTCATTTATAAAAATGTTTGTGTTTTTTTTTTTTTCTTTTTCCCACAGAGTTGGCAGAATGTGATTAGAAAAGGATAAGGTGACATTTGTCGTGTTGCTGTAACTAACTGCTTTTTTTGTCTGAGCTGTATTTGCTGGTGTGAGTGATTTTTTCTTCCTGTGATTTAGAAAAGTAATGTAAATAATCATGTATTTTTTCATGTGGCTTTGATGTCCTTGTAAACTTTAATGTGGAATTTCTCATATTTTCTTTTCTTAAAAATGTAAGCCTAAAGAATTTTCTATTTGTTTTCCAATTTTAGAGGTAGAGTTGAGCAGAGAATGGACACTCCAGCTAGTAGATTGTTCATACTTGAGGTTGTCATGTCACTGGGGACCTAAGCCCTTCTTCCTTCCTCAGCAGTAGACTGCATCTTCGTACTGAACAACAAGTGCTTTCTCCCATACTCAGCAGCTGGTAACAGATACACGAGTTGCCCTTTGTGCAATCAAAATTCAAAGTTTTGGGAGTTGGAAACTTGGTACTTACATAACAGGACTTGTGAGCTTTTAAAACAATTTCAGACACCTGATTTAGTCACTAGATAATATGATAAGAGAAAGGAGATCCAGCTTTCTCTGGAGAGATGGCAAAAGCAGATACTGTCACAGAGTCCTGTGATAGAGGCATTTGTTTTCATTGTAATAGGTCAAAAATAGAATATAGAATTTAATTGAATATGTTTTAAAGTGCAGAAACTCTTTACCATTTTGTAGAAGTAAAACTAGTTCACACTAGCAAGCATGATTGCTTTGTTTTTATTAACAGGTGTAACTAAGGATATGAAGAATGCTGTGTGCTGTGCTAAAAAGTTAGGATTCTGAGAGATGAAAGTATTTCTATAATTTGTCCATGTTGTCTAGTTACTAATGATCTTATGTACTTTTATAGACAGTTTATTTTTAAAATTTTTTTAAGAGCCAATATACATTATAAGAAAAATGGTATTATTTACATAAGGTATTATTGTGCCAGAACGTACTAGCTGTGGAATATATAATATATCTCAGAATTAACATTGTTTTATTTCTAAAACATAACAAAATAAGCAAATTTATATTTAGAAATGACCTGTTTTCCTTTTAGTAAAAGCAGAGATGCCCACAGCCATGGTGGGTGACATCAGCTGTTTCATCCTCAGCCACCTTTAGCTGCCACTGCTCCTTTTTCCTTTTCAGCTCTCTGTCTTAGCTGTTATGCCACCTTGCCCCATGCTTAACCCAGCATTCTTTTATGAACTCATTCTTCTTTATATTGGCCACCGAACAGTCAAATTGAGACTTAGTTCAAGATTACAGTGAAAGCGATTAATCCTGAAGAGACCTAGTTACCCACTATATTTGAGACTTCATGAGAAGTGAAGAAAATTACCTTGGAAACCATAAACTTTCCATGCTGTTATGTAAGCCTGCTTGAAGAAACCTGTTTTTTTTGTTTGCTTGTTTGTTTGTTTATTTTCATTCTTATACCCCCCGCCTCTGATTCAGTTGAGTTTACAAGGCCCTACAATACAGCCATATTTGTGTTGGTGATTTTTCTCCTTTGCTTAGCTTTTTGTTGTTTTCTTAACTGAAACACTCAGATGAGGTATTGGTGATACATATAATGAACTGACAAGAGCATCTAGATTTGTGTTTATGATTGTGGAGATTCTTAGTTTCCTGGGGCTCCTTTGGACTGTTCTGCAGATTGTGTCAAGAGGAAACAGTTGGGCCAAGGTTAGATGCTAAGTTCAGGAAATGTGATGATACTCTGGCTATGAAGGCAGAAGTGCTCTGGTAACTTGGGCAGAAGTACAGTGGAGTGCCATCCATTTTAACTTCTTTGGTGATAGATGAAGATAGCCTTCCTGGGACAACCTGGAAGGTGAAAGCAGCAATTCTTCTAGCTACCTGCGATAGCTGTGTGGATCATTGCTGTGTAGAAACATTAGTTTTCATATTAGCTTGGATTAAGAGTTATTTAATGATATACCTGTAGAGTGGCTCTGTCTTAAAATTGTGTGTAGAAAAAAACAAAACAAAACACTAATCTCTGGGGGTTTTCCTTAAGAAAAAAAAAAAAAAAGATGTGCCTTAAATAGGGCATTGTATGTTAATAAGACAAAACAAAACTTCTTTTTAGCAAGTGGGGAAAATAGCTTTTTTCCCATTAAATTTTAAGTTCTTTTAGTGTTTTTTATATCAGAGTTGGGGAAAAGTCATTAAAATTAAATAAAACTGATGAATTATTTTTGCATAATGTAGCATTTATAGTTGAAGTACATTTTTCTAAGAACTGGTTCATGATGTACATAAGTGTGAAATGATAGTTCATCATTTGGTTTTAAATTAAATGGTAAACCAGGATAGATTGCATTTTACAAATTTTACTTTTAAGTAAACTATTTCTCTAGCTTTTTGGTGGTCTAGTAGTTAAATAATAACTGTGTTGTGACATAACAGAGTTCCTAATGAAAGGATTCTAACCTTGATCAGCCACGGTTTTGAGGGCTGCTTCACAGTGAAGTTCAGCAATCACTTGGTTCTGTGAGGTGCTCATATGTGTAAATTGTTCTTTTTTATCTTATCAACACCTGGCAGGTTGTATTCTGAGTTAGCGTTGACAGGGTTTTTTGTTTATTTATTATTTTTTGAGTTGGGCAGTAATTTAATGGAAGAAATGAGATGTTTGCTTTTGAGATAATACAAGATAAATTTTAAAGTTAAGGATGATGAATAATACTAAAACAATTGATTATATATTATATTTGTTGTCATTCCCTAAAGTATTATCTAATGTATGTTTGTAAAGTACAAAAGCAGGGGTTGTGATATTTTGTCAATATGCTTAATTAAAATTATTTTAAGGTGTAAAACAAGTGGTACATTTGTCATTCTGGAGAGACTTGTTCCTCCATATGTGTTTTTAAACTAGGAAATATAAGTTAACATGAGATACTTAACCAGAAAACAATCTCATGTCCCTATATATGGCCTTCAGTCTTTGTTATGTGGCATGAATTAGAGAGGGACTCTTGTCCTGTACTGGCAGTGGCCAGAACCAGCCTTTGTTAGTCTAACAGGCTGTCTATAGTAATAGACTGTCCATTGCTATGGCTTGTTTTTATTGGCAGTACTGTCTTGGTAGCTTCTGCCTGTGTCACCAGAACTGTGTCCTTTCCCTGATCTTTTAAACTTTATTTTCATCTTTACTTCCTGTTAATCTATTTCTTAAAATGGGTCAACAGTGGTTGACTACTTCTTTCTTTTCATATATATCAAGCCATGGAGGAAATAAGCCGTTTCCTTTTGCAGAGATGCCACGTTTTCTTAGCAGGCTCTGACCTGCCAAGCCACTCCACCAGATTGCAGTGGAGCCCAGTGTCAACTTCTTTGGGAAGAAACGTCTCCAACCATGGCCTTAGAAGAGTGCTTTATGTTTCACCACACCGCTTTTACAAATGCTGTTAGTTTACTTGCTAAGAAGATGGAGTGTGTCTGATTTCTGGGTTTGTGTTTTCACTACATCCCCATTACCTAGTGTCTTGCACAAATTAGGTCCAGATTGTGTGCTGAATTGGACTAAAGGATCACTACTAGTATTAGCATGCTTCATGTCTCAGTAGTATAAGCTAGTAGCTTCCTTTGCTGATACAATTTCTAAGTGTCACCCTATACACACTAAGTTGTTTTTGTTTTGTTTTTTCAGTTTTGCCTTTCCTCTAGATACTACCCAATGGTCAATTGACTGTATAAAATGTGATTGCTTCCAGTGACATAATTATCCCAAACCTGCCCTGAATATACTTTAACAAGTGAAATTTGAATTCTTCAAATAAATTGATCATGTCTGAGAAAGTTGGTATGCTGTGTCAGTGTTTATTATCATTTTACTTCTTTTTTTTTTTAATGCATAGTTCTGTAGCATGAAGAGCATCTACAATATAATGCAATCTATGATCTTCACCATCCGTTCCCAGAACCTGACCCACATTTCTAAACAGAAATGATACTAAATAGTGGCTTACATTCTACCTTTGCCCAGCCAATTGCTGACATTTGTCTCTGACAATATCTGCTTTGAAACTCTGGGATTCTTTGTTCTTACTACATACATACATAAAAAGCAGTGTTTAAGAATGGGTAGCAAAGAAAAACACAAAAATGTTTAGACGAATTTTGTCAGATTTTGAAACTTCTGAAGGAAGAAATAAATCATGACCTGAGCCAAGAGGAATAAGGATCGGTCCCAAATGCTTGAGATGTGAGAGTGATAGGATGAGAAAGAAGACAAGCAATAGTTGGGTCTGGGAAATCTTTCAGAAGCCTGTGACCTATGCCAAGCAAGTTTATTAAGTTGTAGCATCATATATCCTTTTGGCAGGAGGAAAATGACCAAAGTCAGCAGAGAGCTAAGTCACAATGTTGGCAAAGAATACAGCTGCCTTAGGACTGACAACAGCCCAAGGGTGAGAGGTCCCCAGAACTGCAACTTGACTTCTGCAAAGCACTGGCTCCAGAGTTAGACTGGCCTTGCCCAGTCTGTACCTGGACAAGGACACAACCAAAGTCCTTTGTCCTTTCTTCAGCTCATCTAAGAGTCTTGGGTCAGCCTGGCTCCAAAAATGCACCAAAAAGAGAAAAAGAAAAAACAAACAAAAAACGTGGAAATACATTGCATTTAGCTTTTCCTGTAATGTTTGAGTTTGGAACTTGATTTATTTTAGCTTTCTGGAGGTCCAGATTTTGCTTGGCTATAGTGACAGTTTTATAGTAGATGATATTGTTGGAATATGTTAGCGCTAGTAGGTAATACAGTAAAATTCGAAGGCACTGACAAGGTTCCAGAACCTCAATCCTGAGGGTGAGGGCAACATTACCAATGATTTGCTGGGTTCTCCTTTTGTGTGTCATGTGACACACATTGACAGCCAAGTGTTTATTCTATGAACTCTTGAGAGACACACACCCTCAAGTATACCAAGTGGTGTGTAATGGAGCTATCCGCCTGATCCTGTGGCACAGGCCTATAATCCCAGCTACTTAAAAGATGTGGAACAAAAAGACCACAAGTTAAACTTGAGACAGTGCCTCAGACTTTTTAAAGAAGTGAAACATAGATAGTATATGTATATGTATACTATGGGAATACACAGTGTAATGGTAGAGTGCTTACCTAGCAAGCTTTAGCATACTTGAGGCTCTAGGTTCAATCCCCAGCACTGGAAGCCCAGGTCAGGGACAAGAAATAGCACAGAACCATTGCTGGAATGGAGTAATTTAAATATTTGGCATCTATTTGAAAACTCATTTACAAAAACAAACAAAAATCTTATGTCAACAATGATGCTGGTGAACTTTCTGATTAGTTCATTTTAATCTCTTGGATTGTCACAGTTGCTCACCTGTGTAGCTCTACCATACATGGGGAAAAATCCTGTTTTGTAGAAATTAAGTATTAGTTTGACCATCTTCGCTACCTTCTCAGTCTCCCAAATAATTGACACAGAGACTTATTAGATTTATTCAACAAGCTCTGAGCTCTATAACTGGGCAGATATTCACCTATTCTGACCTGGTTATGCTAGTCTGGTTGCCTCCCAGCCACATGCCCTTTTTCTTGCCATCTCATTCTTGCCTTGGCCTTCTGTAATTCTTTCCCCAGGGTCAACACCTCATCATTATGAATTCTCCACCTTCCTCTCTCCTCCTCTTCTCTTCTTTTCCTTACTAGACCAGGAATGGAAGTCCTGCCTGCATTTTCTTCTGCCCAGTCACTGGCTCATAGGCTTCTTTATTAACCAACCAGGGATAATTGGGGGCCAATGTTTATAGAACATTGATACAGGAGATTCTTAGATGATTGTGGCAATACCCATGTCCAGGCTGTACCCGGATCTTGGGGCACAGAAATCAGCAACTGAGTACATAGGTCACAAGACCACCCCCTATCACCTCCCCTTTTTAGCCCAATAAAAGGTTGTCTCTTTTACAAAAATTAACAATATGAAATAAGAACAATTATGAAACCTATCACATAAAAATTACATTCACAATGTCCCGTCTGTAGTCATTTTAGGAGAAAGTAATCCATCCTATCTTGGTAAGTTCAGAGTTTTGTACTTAATTAAAATGTTGCATTTATCTACCTAAAAAAAAGTACTTAGAGTTCAAAATAATTTTTAATATTTTTGAAATACTAAACAGTGTCACCTGAAATGTGAGACTATAATAATTACCTAGTCTTTAGCCCCATCAGAGACTTGAGAAGGAATAGATATTACCTGAGTATGTGGGAAGTACAGAGCAAGCAGCTTCCAAAGTCATAGAAATGACAACGATGGTCAGCTGGACAATCACGCAATATTTTTCAGCAACATTGGGGCATTATCCTCATCCTTTTGGCCCAGTATGTGACATACTTTTTGAGAAGCAGGAATTAGGAAGGATTGCCTACCTTGTCTTGGCAAAGCTCAGCATTTGACTTTCTGCATGCCGTACTTATCCACACCTTGGACAGCATGCTGTCTGCAGTTGAAGGTAAAAGCAGTTTCTTGCTCCGTGGCTGGCTTTCCATTTTTGAAGCAAACTCCATATGGAGGTTCTTCAATGCCAATCATCATCTTTGAAGAAGAATGGGAGTGCTACCAGGAGCAGACATGCCTCACTGTCAAAAGATCCTTTTATTAATAAGTCATCTTTAAATGCTATATTCTGTAAAGCTCAGGTTTTTGAAGACAATTTTTCTATTTGTAGTATATTTGAATATGCAAATGGTTAGTTTGCCTTGTTTTTAGCTATTTACTATCTGATTAATTAAAAAAAAAACATTTACAGGAGGGTAAATGAAGTTTATTTCTGTGAATAACTAAAGTAGTAACTAAACATGACCATGAGATTGATTGACTGACTACAAACTTGCATTTTTTAATTATTCTAAACATTTTGTAATAGTACATTTAAAGGATCAGAATTTCACATTATATTTTTAAATGAATTGCATAGGTACAATACCTTATACAAGAGTGTGTGTGTGTGTTGTAACAAAATAACCTTAAATTTATATCAATGTACAATATTCCAATGTAAAAATATTTGAGACTAATAGTTGATCTTTAAAGTAGATTCAATAATCTACCTTTTGATCCTATCATTTCTATATACCCACTTTTTTTTTCCTTTTCATCCCTTTTCTCCCCTTTTCTCTTAACATTAAGTAAGAGAGAAACAAGGATTGAGGACAGAAAAAGAAAGATACACATGTTATATACTCACTTGTAAGTGGGTATTAGACATATAATATAGGATAATCATACTAAAATCTGTACACCTAAGGAAGCTAATCAAGAAGGAAGACCCTGGATAAGATGCTCAATCTTTATTCAGTAAGGCAAACAGGACAGACATTGGAAGAGGGAGAAAACAGGGAACAGGACAGGAGCCCACCACAGACGGCCTCTGAAAGACTTTACTCAGCATGGTTTCAAAACATATGCTGAGACTCATAGCCAAACTTGAGGCAGAGTGCAGGGAATCTTATGAAAAAAGTGGGGGATAGAAAGACCTGGAGGGGACAGGAGTTCCACAAGGAGAAAAACAGAACCAAAAAATCTGGCACAGGGGTCTTTTGTGAAACTGAAACTCCAAACAAGGACCATGCATGCAAATAACCTAGAACTCCTGCACAGATGTAGCTCATGGTAGCTCAGTGTCCAAGAGGGTTCCTCAGTAATAGGAATAGGGTCAGTCTCTGACGTGAAATCATGGGCTGGCTCTTTGATCACCTCTACCTGAGGGCGGAGCAGCCTTACCAATCCACAGAGGAAGACAAAGAAGCCAGTCCTGATGAGACCTGATAGACTAGGGTCAGATGGAAGGGGAGGAGTACCTCCTCTATCAGTGGACTGGGGGAGGAGCATAGGAAAGAAGAGGGAGTGAAGGTAGGATTGGGAGGGAGTTGGAGAGGTGGCTACAGCTGAGATACAAAGTGAATAAACTGTAATTAATAAAAATAAAAAAGAGAAAAAGAAATCCCTTAATCTAACCCTCTTTACTTTGTCTCCTCCCTGACCAAGACCATTAACAACTTGCAACCAAACCCCCTTTAATAATGTCAAACATCCACCACACAACAAACAGGCAAAAAACACCCACCCCACCTTTTGGGTGGGTGTCATCTTCTTTTGGAGGCTCCTAATAAAGTTGGGACAATAGCCAAGTCCTAGGAGAGGTAGCTGTATTATTCATTGTCCAGTCTCTGTGTGCTGGAAAAGCGCAGGGCTTCATTGACTTCCTGCTGGAACAGCCTGGAATGGTGTATGATCTAGCTAGCCATTTTAAAGTTGTTCTGGTGTAGATTGAGGAAACAGCTACTGAAGCAGTCTGTGAGGCTGAGTCAAGCAGGATGCTGAAATAAATATGTCTCAGTGTATCAGCATTGCTCTCAGCATCCCCAAGGGTGAAACTTGTCAGGTCTACTTTAATTTCACTGGTGTCTGGTCTTTTTGTTCTGTAAACATATATAATTTCAAAGACAACATATACTTTTGCATTAACACGTGTATGGAATGTTCAGTGCATACAACTTAGCTAAAGATGATTCTCTGCTTTTTTTTTCTTTTTTTATTAATTACACTTTATTCATTTTGTATCCCCCCATAAGCCCCTCCCTCCTCCCCTCCCGATCCCACCCTCCCTCCCCTTTCTCATGCATGCCACTCCCCAAGTCCACTGATAGGGGAGGTTCTCCTTTCTGATCTTAGTCTATCAGTTCTCATCAAAAGTGGCTGCATTGTCCTCTATTGTGGCCTGATAAGGCTGCTCCCCCCTCAGGGGGAAGTGATCAAAGAGCAGGCCAATCAGATTATGTCAGAGGCAGTCCCTCTTCCCATTATTATGTAACCCACTAGGACACTGAACTGCCATGGGCTACACCTGTGCAGGGGTTCCAGGTCATCTCCACGAATACTCCTTGGTTGGAGTATGAGTCTCTGGGAAGTTCCCTGTGTTCAAATTATCTTGTTCTGTTGCTCTGCTTGTGGAGTTCCCGTTCCCTCCAGCTCTTACTATTTCCCACTTCTTACATAAAATTCCATTCACTCTGCCCATCAGTTGGCCATCAGGCTCAGCATCTGCTTTGACAGTCTATACTGCAGAAGCTTTCAAAGGCCCTCTGTGTCAGGTTTCAAGGTTGTTTTCTGTTATCTTCTGGCTTTCAGAGGCCCTCTGTAGCAGGTTCCGAGGTTGTTTCCTATTTTCTTTTTCTTCTGATGTCCATCCTCTTTGCCTTTCAGGATGGGGATTGAACATTTTAGTTAGGGTCCTCTCTTTTGCTTAGTTTGTTTAGATGTACAGATTTTAGTGGGTTTATTCTACATTGTATGTTTATATGAGTGAGTATATACCATGCGTGTCTTTTTGCTTCTGGGACAACTCACTCAGGATGATCCTTTCCAGGTCCCACCATTTACCTGCAAATTTCATGATTTCCTTATTTTTCATTGCTGAGTAATACTCCATTGTATAGATGTACCACAGTTTCTGCATCCATTCTTCAGTTGAGGGGCAACCGGGGTGTTTCCAGCTTCTGGCTATTACAAATAAAGCTGCTACAAACATGGTTGAGCAAATGTCCTTTTTGTGTACTTGCGCCTCTTTTGGGTATATGCCTAGGACTGGTATGGCTGGATCTTGAGGAAGCTCTATTCCTAGTTGTCTGAGAAAGTGCCAGATTGATTTCCAGAGTGGTTGTACCAGTTTACATTCCCACCAGCAGTGGAGAAGGGTTCCCCTTTCTCCACAACCTCTCCAGCATGTGTTGTCTCTTGAGTTTTTCATCTTGGCCATTCTGATGGGTGTAAGATGAAATCTCAGGGTTGTTTTGATTTGCATTTCCCTAATGGCTAATGAGGTTGAACATTTCTTTAAGTGCATCTCTGCCATTTGATATTCCTCTACAGAGAATTCTCTCTTTAGCTCTGTTCCCCATTTTTTAAGTGGATTACTTGGTTTATTGCTTTTCAGCTTGTTTAGTTCTTTATATATATTGGATATGAGTCCTCTGTCAGATAAAGGGTTGGTGATGATTCTTTCCCAATCTGTAGGCTGTCGTTTTGTTCTGACAGTATCCTTTGCTTTGCAGAAGCTTTTCAATTTCATGAGGTCCCATTTATTGATTGTTGCTCTTAGAGCCTGTGCTGTTGGTGTTCTGTTCAGGAAGTTTTCTCCTGTACCAATGAGTTCTAGGGTATTCCCCACTTTTTTTTTCTAGCCGATTTAATGTGTCTGCTTTTATGTTGAGGTCTTTGATCCACTTGGACTTCAGTTTTGTGCAGGGTGATAAGTATGGATCTATTTTCATTTTTCTACATGTAGACATCCAGTTGGACCAGCACCATTTGTTGAAGATGCTATCTTTTTTCAATTGTATGGTTTTGGCATCTTTGTCAAAAATCAGGTGTCTGTTAAGTGTGTGGGTTTATTTCTGGGTCTTATCTTCGATTCCATTGATCCACCATTCTGTTTCTATGCCAGTACCATGCAGTTTTTATAACTGTTGCTCTATAGTACAGCTTGAGATCAGGGATGGAGATACCTCCTGAAGATCTTTTATTGTAGAGGATTGTTTTAGCAATTCTGGGTTTCTTGTTATTCCATATGAAGTTGAGAATTTTTCTTTCCAGGTCTGTAAAGAATTGTGTTGGCAATTTGATGGGAATTGCATTAAATCTGTAGATTGCTTTTGGTAAGATGGCCATTTTTACTATGTTAATCCTGCCAAGCCATGAGCATGGGAGATCTTTCCATCTTCTCATATCTTCCTCTAATTCTTTCTTCAGAGACTTGAAATTTTTTTCATACAAGTCTTTGACTTGCTTGGTTAGGGTTACACCAAGGTACTTTATGTCATTTGTGGCTATTGTGAATGGTGTTGTTTCTCTAATTTCTTTCTCAGCCCTTTTGTCTTTTGTATACAGGAGTGCTACTGATTTTTTTTTTTTGAGTTAATTTTGTATCTGGCCACTTTGCTGAAGGTGTTTATCAGCTGTAGGAGTTCCCTGGTAGAGTTTTTGGGGTCACTCATGTATACTATCATATCATCTGCAAATAGTGATAATTTGACTTCTTCCTTTCCCATCTGTATCCCCTTGATGTCCTTCAACTGTCTTATTGCTCTAGCAAGGACTTCCAGCACTATGTTGAAGAAATATGGAGAGAGTGGGCAGCCTTGTCTTGTCCCTGATTTCAGTGGGATTGCTTTAAGTTTCTCTCTGTTCAGTTTGATGTTGGCTACAGGCTTGCTGTATATCGCCTTTACTATGTTTAGATATGTGCCTTGTATCCCTGATCTTTCCAGTACTTTAAACATGAATGGATATTGGATTTTGTCAAATGCTTTTTCAGCATCTAGGGAGATTATCATGGTTTTTTTCTTTCAGTTTGTTAATATGGTGGATCACATTGATGGATTTCCGTATATTGAACCACCCCTGCATACCTGGGATGAAGCCTACTTGGTCATAGTGGATAATATCTTTGATGTGTTCTTGGATTCGGTTTGCAAGTATTTTGTCAAGTATTTTTGCATCAATGTTCATAAGGGAGATTGGCCTGAAATTCTCTTTCTTTGTTGAGTCTTTGTGAGGTTTAGGTACCAAGGTGACTGTGGCTTCATAGAATGAGTTTGGTAATGTTCCTTCTGTTTCTATTTTGTGGAATAGTTTGAAGAGAATTGGAGTTAGCTCTTCTTTGAAGGTCTGGTAGAACTCTGCGCTGAAGCCATCTGGTCCTGGGCTTTTTTTGGATGGGAGACTTTTGATGACCGCTTCTATTTCTTTGGGGGATATAGGACTATTTAGTTGATTTACCTGGTCCTGATTCAGCTTTGGTGAGTCAAATCAATCAAGAAAATTGTCCATTTCATTTAGATTTTCAAATTTTGTGGCATATAGACTTTTGAAGTAAGTCCTAATGATTGTTTGGTTTTCCTCAGTGTCTGTAGTTATGTCCCCCCTTTCATTTCTGATTTTGTTGATTTGGGTGGTGTCTCTCTGCCTTTTAGTTAGCTTGGCTAAGGGTTTGTAGATCTTGTTGATTTTCTCAAAGAACCAGCTCTTGGTTTCATTGATTCTTTGAATTGTTTTATTTGTTTCTAATTGATTGATTTCAGCCCTGAGTTTGATTATTTCCAGCCGTCTACTCCTTTTTGGTCTGTCTGCTTCTTCTTTTTCTAGGGTTTTTAAGTGGGCCATTAAGTTGCTTGAATGAGCTGTCTCGAATTTCTTCTTGAAGGCACTTAGTGCTATGAACTTTCCTCTTAGCACTGCTTTCATTGTGTCCCACAAGTTTGGGTATGTTATGTTTTCATTTTCATTGAGTTCTAGAAAGGCTTTAATTTCTTTCTTTATTTCTTCCCTGACCCAGCTGTCATTTAGTAACAAGTTGTTCAGTTTCCATGTGTGTGTAGGCTTTTGGCTATTTCTGTTGTTGTTGAAGTCCAGCTTTATTCCATGGTGATCAGACAGGATACAAGGGATTATTTCAGTCTTCTTGTATCTGTTGAGGCTTGCTTTGTATGGTCTATTTTGGAGAAGGTTCCATGAGGTGCTGAGAAGAAGGTAAATTCTTTTGTGTTTGGGTGTAAAGTTCTGTAAATGTCTGTGAGGTCCATTTGATTCATGACCTCTGTCAGAGATATTGTTTCTTTGTTTAATTTCTGTTTTGTTAACCTGTCCTTTGTTGAGAGTGGGGTGTTGAAGTCTCCCACTATTAATGTGTAGGGATTATATGTGGTTTAAATTTTATCAATGTTTCTTTTACAAATGTGGGTGCTCTTGTATTTGGGGCATAGATGTTCAGGATTGTGATGTCTTCCTGATGGAATTTTCCCTTGATGAGTATGAAGTGTCCTTCCTCATCTCTTTTTATTAATTTTGGTTGAAAGTCTATTTTATCAGATATTAGAATGGCTACTCCTGCTTGTTTCTTGGGTCTATTTGCTTGGAAAGTCGTCTTCCAACCTTTTACCCTCAGGTAATGTCTATCTTTGTGTGTTAGGTGTGTTTCTTGTATGCAACAGATTGCTGGGTTTTGTTTACGTATCCATTCTGTTAATCTGTGTCTTTTTACTGGAGAGTTGAGTCCATTGATGTTGATAGAGATTAATGACCAGTGGCTGTTAGATCCTTTGGTTTTTATGTTGGCTGTGTTCATAAGGTTGTGTGCTTGGTTGCTTTTTGTTTTGCTGTAGTAAGGTTAATTATTTCCTGTGTTTTCTTGACAGAAGCTAATTTTCTTGGGTTGTATTTTCCCTTCCAGTGTCTTCTGTAATGCTGGATTTGTGTGTAGGTATTGTTGAAATTTGTTTTTGTCATTGAATATCTTGTTTTCTCCGTCTATGAGGACTGAGAGTTTTGCAGGGTATAGTCGCCTGGGTTGACATCTGTGTTCTCTTAGGGTCTGCATGATATCTGTCCAGGCCCTTCTGACTTTTCTGTTAAAAAGTCAGGTGTGATTCTAATGGGTTTGCCGATATATGTTACTTGGCCTTTTTCTCTTGCAGCTTTTAGTATTTTTTCTTTGTTCTGTATACTTACTGTTTTGATGATTATGTGGCGGGAGGATTTTCTTTTCTGGTCAAATTTGTTGGGTGTTCTGTAGGCCTCATGTATCCTTATTGGCTTTTCCTTTAACTTGGGGAAATTTTCTTCAATGATTTTGTTGAAAATATTTTCTGGGCCTTGGAGAAGGGAGTCTTCTTTTTCCTCTATTCCTATTATTCTTAGGTTTTGTCTTTTCATATTGTCTTGGATTTCTTGGACGGTCTGTGTCAGGAATTTTTTGGATTTAACATTTTCTTTGACAGATACATCGATTTCTTCCATTGTATCTTCTACACCTGAGATTCTTTCTTCCATTTCTTGTATTCTGTTGGTTATGCTTACCTCTGTAGTTCCTGTTTTCTTCCCTAAATTCTTCCTCTCCATTATTTCCTCCATTTGTGTTTTCTTTAATTTTTCTAGTTCTATCTTCAGGTATTGAGTTGTTTTGTTTACTTCCTTCACCTGTCTGCTTGTATTTTCCTCTTTTTCTTTTAGTTCCTTCAACTCTGTCTCTTTGATTTCTTTCAGTGATTTAATTATTTCTTCTCTGAAGGCCACAAGCTATTTGGCTGTATCTTCCCGTATTTCTTCACGGATGGCCCTAATCTGCTTATCTTTATCTTCCTCCATTTCTTTACGGATAGCCATGATCTGTTTGGTTTTATCTTCCTCTAATTCTTTACGTATTTTATTTGTTTCCTCTATTATCCTCTTCATCAACATAGATGTAAGGTCATCTTCTTGATTTTCTATTATGCTGCATTGTTCAGGGCTGTTTGCCTCTGGATGGCTGGGTTCTGGAGATGCCATATTGCTCTGTCTTTTGTTGGTTGAGCCTTTACGCTGACCTCTACCCATTGGGCTGATTTAGGTGTTGGCTGTTAGTTTCTGTGCTTCCTGGAGTCCTGAGGTAAGGGAGTATCCCCTTGGCCAGAGATGATTTTTCCTGAAGGAGTCCTTCTCTGCTTTTTGGTTATGGTCACTGTATGGCCAGTGTTTCTCAGAAGTTGCCACTGCTCACCTCAGGTTTATAGCCCTGAGTAGTAGCTGTGGTCTATGTTAGGCAGGGGGGATCTCCTGGAACCCATAGAATTTCTCAAGACAGCTGCCCCACTGCTGGGTTTCTTGTTATAAATTTAGTGTGTTGCTGCTCACTAAATTTCCATGTACAGTCCTCTTGAAGAACCTGCTGATTCCCTAGCTGTGGGGTTTTCTCCCAACAGGGAAACTCAGTCTGTTATCCTGGGGTGCACAGTTCTGTCCGGGAAAGTGGGAGGTGCACTCAGCAAGTCTCTGGGCCAGAGGCTGATTGCTCTGCTCTGGACCTGGAGAATGTGCACCTAGGTTGAGTAGGCACCTGGGGGCACTGCTCTGGTCTGGAGGCTGGGTGCCTCACTTTGGACTAGAAGCTGTGTGTCCCTGTCCGGGATGGGAGCTGCAGGCACTGCTCTGGTCCAGATGCTGTGGTTGCAGCCCTCTTGAAGGACCAGGGATTCCCACAGTTTTGACAGTCTAGCTAGGGATAACTGGTTGATCCTTGGCACAGTATCTGAGGGCTGCTGTATTGGCTCTCTGGCTTTTGTAGGTCTGAGGATGCAGCTGTGTGTCCCAGTGCCCTAGGGGAACTCAATAATGGCGGCAGAGCACCGCGCTCCTGCCTGCACTAGAGTCTGTGTGAGTCCAGGAAGTGTTTTGGTGCTGGATGTCCTAAGTGTTAGAGCTGCTGACCCCCTCCGCTGGGGGTTTCCTCCTGCCAGAGACATGCAGTCTGGTGCCCTGGTGCCCTGGTGCCCACAGTTTTATCTGAGGGGCGAATCAGGCACGCAGGCAGGGCTCTGTGCAGGCACCTGTGTCCCGGCTCTGGGTCCTGGCTGGCTCTTGGGGCACCCGCAGAACCCGAGTCTTTTCCAGGGGATGTCTGGGTAACCTGAGGTCGGTCCCAATTTTTTCCTGCTCCGTGGGGTTATCTCTCGACTGGGAAATCCAGTCTATGGTGTTGTGGGCCCACAGTTCAGTCTGGGACCGTGACCAGATCGCACTGGCGGGTAGCTCTGGGCAGGCGACCAAGCGCCTGGCAGAACCGGGATCTCTCCCGTGGTTTAGCCGGGTGAGTTAAAGCTGATTGAATCTCCCACCGTGGGGTATCCTCTCACCTTGAAACACAATCACTTGTGTTTTATGGCCGCGAGTTCTGATTGCTGGTCACTGTGCCAATCCTGCTGTGCTGCTCCTCAGAATGAGAGTCCTCCCGGCGCCGCCATCTTGCCGATTCTCTGCTTTTTGTATGAGCAGGTGATAGGTATATTTATAAGTCAGTTTGGACCTGGAACCAGACTGTAATATAAATTTTCATCGTACCATATGAAAGGATGGCATAAGGACTCTGTAGCCAACAAGATTTATTGGGTATGCATAACTGAAGTCCTGGAAGGAGACATTTTCATATCTCAGTAAGTCTAAGAGCTGTTCCCATGTAGAAGGATCATCAATATGTGTTACTTGTTTTGTTGGTCTTTTTGATTTCTTTATGTCTGCAGCTAAGATTGTCAGGGGAATTTCCACAGTCATATCTGATTTTTGTTAATTTGGTTGGAATTCATAGCGTTTCTTCTCTTGAAACAAATGAAAAACTACTTCTTCAACATAACACATATCCTGACTTCCATTTTGAAGTTAGCACATCTATAGGTTGACCTAATTTAGCAATCTTTTCTAAAATCCATTTATTTTTCAGTAGCTATACTACTTGTCTCATTGACATTTAAAAAACTAAAATCAATAAGGCATTATACAATATATTTTTGGGAGATCCCATATTCCCTTTCTTTTCTGTGAGCATTTTCTTTAACATCCTGTTAGATTTTTCCATAATTGCTTGGGCTGTAGGATTGTGAGATATACCTATAAGATGTTTTATTGCCATAATGTCTAAAATGTTGTATTGTAATGAATACATATGTTGAAGTATGACTAGCTTCAATCTGTAAACACATTTCCAAGATAGCTATCACCATTAATAAATGTGCAATCTCACAATCATTCTTTTCAGATTTCAAGGCAAACACCCATTGGAATTCTGAATATGAATATATGATATGGTACATATACTTTAGTTTTTTAAACTCTGCAAAGTGAAACACATATACTATTGTAGGACATTGATCTAAGATTATATTATTGAACAGAATCTGTATTTTTTAAATCAGTATATAGATCTTCATCTACTACTTTATCCTTGACAATATAAATACAATATCTAGTTTGATTATGTTGGTTTATAGATGAAGCTTTTTTTAATGTGGCATCTTAAGGGCTGGCATTCTACAGTCTCTTTAAGCCTTTATGGATTTCTTTCATTTTGGAACTACCTTTTTTTTTTGTTGTTGCTCTAGGTTCCAGATTCAATTACCCTGAAGACTACTCTGACTTAAACAGTTTTCTAATCTCTGTTCTATGTCCTCCTTTCTAACATGTAAGTTTTCAGTCACTTCATTCTCTAAGTCTGCTTTCTTTTGATCTCTCTTAGAGAGTATATATAAAATCATAATCATTACTGAAAATGTAATCATTTCTTTGCTGACAATCAAAACAAAATTATATGGGATCAAAATGCCCTCTTCTACTGTGTTTTTCATTTTTTAATATGCAAAATATTTTTCATTTTAATCTCTCTAACTTTCTTCTTAATTTTCTCCTTTATTATTCAAATTTAATATTTCTTTCTATGACTATGTTCAGTTTCTTTACATTCTTTAACACCTATGCATCTTTCAAAACATTTCTATTTTTCTTCTTTCTTCAGAGACTGTACTTTCTATATGTATTTATTTATTTTAATGAAATATCATTTTCTATACATTTCTAGTCCAAAATTCCAAAGTCTTCCCTATTTTCTTCCATAAAACATGGTCAGAATCCTAACAGCAACACCCCCCCCACTCTTTTGATAACAACTTTTTTTTATTCATTACTTCTTTGTTGCTATGATAAAATACCATGAACAAAAGCAACATGAGGACATACAGTTCCTAACAGCAGAGGGCATATCAGACAGCAACTGTAGCAGGGAGCTGGCTGATCACCTTTCCATTTATATGTAGAAATCAGAGAAACTGAAGCAGAAAGTAGGGTGATGCTATAAACTTTCAAACCTCACCACCAGTGTCTGACTTCATCCAGAAAGACTGCATCTTCTAAAGGTTTCATAAACTCCAAAGCAGTGCTACCAGCTAGGGATCAACTGCTGAGATAGAAAAACCCATTGGGGACATGTCTTAGCCAAACCACCACAGTAACTGTGAAGTGTTTATATAGGTAGAGAGTTGTATTCTGAGCATCTTGGAATGATGAATTTTTATCATTTTTAACTGTGGTGGTTTGACTAGGCATGGCCAGAAGAATAAGTACTGGAGAAATTGGATTTATGTGGTGTTTTGAATAAGAAAGTACCACAACCCAGTAATGGTGCCACCCACAATGGGCTTCCCCATCCCCATCAAGCACTACTTAAGAAAATGCTCTACAAACTTTCCTACAGCCCAGTCTTCTGGAAGCATTTTTTTTTCCTTTGAGGATACTTCCTCTTAGTTGACCATAGTTCATGCCAGGTTGCCATAAAAATACCCAGTACTCTTGTAATTATTTTTCCATTTCTTATTCCAGTGTCTTTATTTTGCCTTTTCCCCCCATCCTTCCATTTTATAGTACTCCGCAACTATCTACTTGTCTAACTTACCTTTCTATTGCTGTGATAAAACACCATGACCAAGACAACTTATTAAAAAAAAGAATATAATTTGTCTTATATTTTTCTGAGGTTAGAGTTCACCAGTGACACATCTCGTCTAATCAGGCCTGTGACCCTGGTGGTTCTTGGATTACAGGAAACCACACACATTCACAACTCAACAACTGTGGAAAGCATCATCAACTTACAAGATCAAGTTGTAAAACGAATACTGAGGAGGGGAGCAAAGCAGTGCCACATTTAGGTATCAATGAAGAATTGTCAGAAATCATAACATAGCATGATATCCAAGAACTGTGGACTGTGATTAAGACAACAAAGCTAAAATTAAAAACTAAAAGCATCACCTATCCATTCAGCAAAATTAGAGCAAAACACAAACAAACAAATAAACAAAATACAAGAAATGGACAGCCAAACATAAGAGACATTTGAAAACCCCAAGTAGTCATGGTTAGAAAATAACCCCTTTTTGATATAGTAAAAAATGTCGAAACCACAGAACAAAAAATATTAAATGCTAGAAGATAAAATGCCAATTCATCTACAAGGGCAAACAGAAATAACTGCATACCTCTTACCAGAAACAAAAAAAACCAAAAACAAAACAAACAAACAAACAAACAAAAAACCACAAAAAACTAGAAAGAAGAATGATTTATTTCAGGACAAAAAAAAAAAATGCATTGCTGCCATAGCAATCTTTTCAAATCACCAGAAACATAAGGATTTAAAATAAACACAATCTATCTAAACGAACATCATTTGTGAGCATGAAGCAAGCACTGCAGAAGAAACAGGAGTCTCAAACTCAAGACGAAAGAAGAAAGTCTCATTTGTAAGCTCACACAAAGCCCAGGATGGTGGTGTATACCTTTAATCCCAGCACTCAGGAGGCCGAGAAAGGCAGATCTCTGATTTGGAAGCCAGCCTAAAAAGTGAGTTCCAGGACAGCAACCTTGTCTCAAAAAACAAACAACAACAACAACAACAAAAAAAAAACCCCACACACAAACGGGCTGGATTAACACAGAAAAAGCAAGAAAGGATCCCTCATGATCAACACACAGAAGACTATCAAATCCTTAATACCAAGGACAGTGAAAGAAATGAACAGTAATCTAACTAAAAAAGCAATCAACAGAACTACAGAGCTTTAAAAAAAATTATCCTTACATGTCAATAATATCCTTAAACATGAATGACCTCAATGCTTCAATTAATATTTTCTGACTGGCTGACTGGATTAAAAAAAACAAGACCCGACTATATGTTGTCTCCAAGAAACACCTCACTGGCAATGATAAAGCCCAATCTGAAGGATTAATGTGAATTTATTAAGCAAACAGAAGCCAGTAACAAGCTGGGATGAGTATATGGACACATAAAGTAGATTTAAAAATTCTATGAAGTAGGTTTCAAGCCCCAAAATAGAAGACATAGCAAATGTTGTTATGCCAGGTTCACGGGACCCTCAGAGACCACTAGGGGATTACTCGATGCAACTGAAGAGAGCTTTATTACGAGAGTGATGGAACTCGGGACCCAAGTGTCACTGGAGCAGCAGTAGAGAAGTGGGACCCCGAGCTCTGAGTGAACAGAATTTTTAAAGGGAGAGTCTGTGATCAGGGGGTTTCCATGGCAGCAAGCAGGGGGCACAAGCCTTGGCGTTACAGAATTGGGTGAAGTTTAGCAGGGCGGGGTGACCTTTTCTGAGGCACACAATCACAATGGCTAAGGCATATAATCACAATGGCTATTTTTCTAAACCATATCTGAAACATTGGGGAGAATTTTCCCACCCGATTCTCAACTGATTCCTATTGATTATTGCCAGGGAATTTGTCTCTATTTTCTATGAAACATTTATTCTGTTATATTTCCTGGAGGCTGTTGCTAGGAGAGTTAACTTTGTTTTCTGCCAGGTGTACATTCTGTAATATTTCCTGGTACCTGAATTCAGTTCCCAGTCAAGATCTTTATTTCAAAATGGAGTTATATTCAGGCTATCTTAAGCTCTTCAATGTCACTATATATTGATGAAGAAAACGATTCAGGAAAACAATTGTCTTTCTTATTTTATGAAACATGAGTGGACAAGGTCAGATAGACTCAAATAATAAAATGGGTAGTTTCAATACTCCATTAATCTCTATATAGAAAGTCAAAACCAAAAAATTGACAAAGAAGCCTCGGAGTTAAACTATATTGTAGATAAAATGGACATAACAAATATCTACAGAATAATTCCATCCAACAGACATTCTTTTTGTTGGAATAAAGAACCATTTCTAAAATTGACCATATTCAGGATAACAAAGCAGGTCTTAAAAAATTACTAAGTACTTTCTCAGAGGTCACATTTGTCTAGAAATTTATGTTGAAAGAGTATGTTTTTCAAAATATTCCTTAATGACCCTCTAGATTTCACTGACAAAAATCTGGTACAATAGCTTGTTTTACATTTATTGTTTTGTTAATTTTGGGCATTTCTCTTTCTTTTTTTGTTAGTTTGACTGCACATTTTCGAAGTGTGTATTTCCCCCCCAAAAGACAGTTCATTGTTTCATTAAGCCTTGTTCCTTTATTCTCTATTAATTCCTTCCCTGATCTTATTTATTTATTGCTGTTCACTGTTTTTGGATATAAATTTCTTTTTTGTTAATAGGCTTTGTGGTACATCGTTAAATTATTTATCTGAGATCTCTTTTCCAGGCTGGAGAAATGGATCAGCTGTTAGGAGCATTTGCAACTCTTAAAGAGGACCAAGTTCATACCATCTATATTGAATGAGTCACAACTCATTACAGTTGTGGAATTCCAGGTCCGGATGATCCAGGGTTCTCATCTGGTCTCTGCAGGAAAGTAAACCCATGTATACACACCCTCACACAGACATATACTCATTCACAAAATTGAAAATAAAGCTTCAAGGACGTTATTGAATGACAACACTCTTACGCCTTTCTCTTAGACTTGCCAAAGTTGTGATATTGTGCTGCCATGTGTATTTGCTGCTCTTAATTTCCTGCCTGATTTCTAAGCACACAATTGGCACAAGAGCCAAAGAGTCTACAGGAGACCTCTAGGAGAGAACAACCGTTATAGAACAGTTGTTCCAGGAAAATAACGTTCTGGACCTCTTCTTAGAGTAATTTTAAAAAATGGCTGTTACTTCCCAAACATTCAAGAATCCCTCTTGCAGACTACATAACTGAGAACATACCCGAAGGAGAAAATACAGTTCTATCTAGTCCTATTTATATATTCCAAGGGAACCAGAGTTTACTCTTGATACCCTGGCAACATGTACATCTCTGTAGACTAGTTTGCCAGAAGTGATTAAGTTGAAGTTATAATCCTACCTGTGGACATAATTGGTCCTTATATAATTAAGATGGCTGACCTTATCCCACAAAAAATTGCAACATCATTTTGAACTATAGGGCAATGCACATTGTTCTTTTCACAGCTGATATGAATACCCCATTGGTCTTTTCACAGCTGATATGAATACCCCATTTGAGATTCTGTAGAATGTTTTGTGATATAAAGTAGTTTTCCCTAATACATTTTTGTTCAGTGGTAGAGAAGTGGGAAAGGGGATATATCTGCATTTACTAGCACTGCTACAACAACATATCTTGGACCATGGTCATTTGTAGATTAAAGAACCCCAGTTCCAGGAGCTAAGCAGTACAAGACCAAGGTGCCAGCAGAGTCATTGTTCCATCTTTTGTATCCTCACATGACAAAAGAACTGGGAAGAAACAAACACGTTTATGCATTAAAACAATGAAAAGCAAAATTGTCCTAGTGAGTACCAGGCTGTAGTGGCTGATGCTGACTCCTGAGTCCCAGGCAGGTGAAATCTGTGTAAGCTGTATGATGCATTAAAGGCTAACGCAACTATTCCACTGGACAGAGTATTATTTTAGACTCTAGATCTCAAGGCACTGCTGCCTAAACAATGCTATAACCCTCTTCAAAAGGCTGCTCAAAGGTGCATGCTCCATGGAGAAGGGAGCAGGATGAAAGCAGTGAACTCTATAATTATGGGCTCACTGCTGTGCTTCCATTACTATCAAACAAGTTCCTCTGTCTAAATCAATGCTTTATGTAACACGGTGGCAGTGAGCAAGACATTCTTCAAGTTCATGGATGATAATTTGAGTAAAGTCATTGTGGATAGGCAAGATATGTGTATGTTTAGAATATGTGACCATTTTAATGACCACCAAACCCTGTATTTTCCATGATGGACGTCATACTCTGTTATCAGTCTCTGTTATCATAGTGCTGGTTCTCTCGGGGAACAGGGTCATGCTTGGCACTCACAGTAAGACTGTGCACTCAGCAGCAGTTATAGCAAAGCCAGGCTAGCCATCTAAATGTTCATATTTCTGAGTATATTATAATCTCTACCACTGCTGACCAGGCCTTTTTTTTTTATCTTTGAGCCTATGGGATAAAGAAGCCAACTGAACTAGGAATCTGGCTAATATTTATCGAATGGCTCACTGTACCTTGACTCTTAAAACCTACTGATGACACTCTTAGTGAGCACTCACACAGATGCACGTTTCTTCATACACCGTATTTGGACAGTTCTGTTTACACTCATTCTCAGATTCTTGCCACAGATTTTTCCAGTTGGGGTTATTTCTAAGGCATTGATCACACAATTATTTCCAGCCTGGTAACCAGTACAGACCCATATTGGTGGTCATTTTTTTCTTTCAGTTGGAAGGAACAGTCAAATGCACTTCCTAAAGCTCTGCCCATGAGAAGAGATTCCCTTTGCCTCTATTCAGAGACTTCTATTGCAGGGCTGTAAGACACAGCTAAGCCTTTGGGTGGTACCTGTGTGTCTTACAGGACCATGTATAAGCTAGGCCAAATTTTTCCTCCTTGCTGAAGATGTGACTATGGGCTGAGAAAAAAGAGATAAAGGATGGCCAAGGTCATGGAGATCTGGCTACCTCTTCTTCCAGCTGACTCATCCTTTCCAGATCTCATAGTTTCCAGACTGACAAAGATCCTCTAATACATCAAAGATACTGAGGCATCTGAAGAAATGTATTTCTCAAGGCAGTAGATAAAAGAATTTTATGTTCAGTATCATTGAGACATACCAAAGGAATGGGCCAATAATTCTTACAAGAGAAATCCATTCTTCTCTTTTAAGATCCCCAATCATTTGGCAACTTCCTTATAGATACTAACCAAGTTCTGGTATTTCAACCCCATTTAATATAGGTTACTTGAGGCTAAATATTTCAATTGACCAACCAAACTAGTAGAGCCAAATCTAGACCTGGATTCTAAAACAATAAGCTTGACATTTCTGCTCTATGGACCAAGTCAGGAACTTCCAATTAATTAAACTTCATATTCTCCCTAGCCTGACTCCACACTCTTAAGTACAATCCTCCAATACATTTCCCAGGGTTATGTCATTATATATGGGCAGATTGTTCTACTATTTTCATGCATTGTATCTCTCCTAGGCAATATTGTGCAGTTTATCCTCTGGGTTCTCTGAGGAACTGTCTAGAAAGAAGTGATGGAAGTTTGCAGTGGGAAGTGCCAGCAGTACCCAGGAAGAAGATAAGTCAGAGAAGGCAGACCAGGGTCTCCAGGCAGCAAAGATGGTAATGTCTTCTACAAGCAAGAGACTTGGTGAAATGTTGAGTTATAAGAATCCTAAGTACAAGGTGCTAGTGGCATATTCCTTTAATCCAAGCACTTGGGAAGCAGAGTATAGCCTGGTCTACAGAATCAGTTCCAGAACAGCCAGGGCTGCACAGAGAAACCCTGCCTCAAAAAACAAAAAGAAAAACAAAAAACTCAACAAACAAACAAATAAAAAATAAGAATAAAAATTAAAAATCCCAAGTTCATGAAACTATCCATATCATTATCCATACTACTCATTCTAATTTATAAATCTAATTATTTCCAAAGATATTGAGTATTTTTTCTGTTGCTATGGAAAATGCCTGAAGTTATATACTATATAAAAAATATGTACCTATTTAGTCCATATTTCTGGGGGTTCAAAAGCATGGCACCAGCATATATTTGGCTCTGGTATGGAACATCTTGCCACATCTCAGATCTCACAATATCCAGCCTGGTAACCAGTACAGACCCATATTGGTGGTCATCCAGTTGGTAACCAGTACAGACATATCATGGCATCACATATGAAATCATTATGGGGGTATAAATGAGAGGGAAGGTTCACATAGCCAAATTGGAAGCCAGAGAGATTCAGGGTTCTGGCTTATTCTTTTTACAGCAGCCTGTTGTCTTACTGTGGCCAGTGCTTCCAACAACCCAGCTTCTTTCCACCAAGCTCTTGCCTCTTAAATGTTTTGGCATGTCAACATTGCCATGATGTGGACAGAGCACATATCACATTGTCCTTTGGTGAGCACATTAAAACCATAGTGCCAGGATATGCTTACCTTTGAAAAAAGAGATTGTACAGAATAAAACACTCAGTTTACCAGCAGAACTACCGGTAAGCAGAGCTGAACTTGGCATTTACTGTGCAGAAACTCAGTTTAAAGTCATAGGAGACAGAAATCAGTGTCCATTTCTGTGTCTTTTTGAGATAGATATGGTGTTTTCCAGGGTTGTTATGTAGACCCTAACCTAGAAATTTTAAGCTGAGAAAACTTTACTTTTCTCGTCTAAGTACTGTAGTGTGCTTAGAAGCACTCACTTTACCCTGTTTTACCTCTTGATTTTATTAAAATGTTCTAGAGAAACAGATACTGTATCATTCAGAGACCTCCTTCCATAAGTATATAGAGGGAGCAATTTGTGACTTTCATGTTTTGCCATGTTCTTCCAATTGGCCCCATTATTACTAAGGATGGGTCTGTCAATGTTTTTAAATTCAGTAAAATTTCATACAATGTAAAACCCATCCATTGCCTCACCCTCAAGATGCTGTCCCTCTGGAACTACTCTTAGTATCACAATCTGAACCATCTTAGTTCAGCCAGAGATGTGGAAGCACCAGGAATGAACATGTATGCAGCTTTTCTAGAAAGTGCTTCTAAAGGGACCTTTCTTCCATAACTGGATGTTGGTCAAACATTTTTTTTGAAATGATTGTTTTTGTCTTGATGTTGAGTGATGAGATTTCCCTATCAAAGTCATATCACCAAATCCTGAAAAACCAAAAGTTCTGTTAGCATAGTGCTTTATTCAAAATCCTACAAAGGAAAAGGCACTAAGGGAACAATGGGTGGGGAAGATGGGGGAGCTAAGGGTCAAATCAGGAAGGCCTCTGGGAGTCCAAGCAATTTGGGAAATGGCTATCAGAGAGGGTTCTTATGAGAAGAAAGGGACTGTTTTTCTAGGAATATGCACAAAAAAAAAAGAAAAATGGTAGAGTAAGCTGGAGGAGGTAGGAGGAACTGTCAAGGAGCAAGATGAAGTGGATTCAAGTAAGAAAACTCCTCCCATGTCCTTCTTCTAACTTTTCCCATGTCCTTCCACTCTCAAATTGGTAGCCTCTCTTTCATTAATTATTAGTCTTATATATGTGAGTACAGGTATTTGTAAATATGTAAATACAAAGTATTGAATTTGTTTTGTTGTTGTGTGTCTATGATTTTAGGGCTGATCCACTGAATTAGATAACCAAAGAAGTAGTCCTAACAGATTATCCAATGTAAGGGACTCTGAATTCTTAAGATCTGGAAGAACACTATACATGCTGGGAAGTGACAGAGAGTATCAACAATACCAACCAGTAGACACAGAACTCATAACTGTTAAGTCTGATATGTAAGGATGCAGATTTACTTATAGCATAGATGAGTTCAATTTAGCACATCACTTTCTAGTTAATGAAAAATAAGTTAAACATATGAAGGACTGAATTACAGGCAATTGTGAGATTATAACTGAAAACAACTTGTATTTCAACCTTGTAGTCTCTTGCCAAGAAAACGGAGCCTTTATCTACATTAAACAACTCAGGAAGGTGGTCTCTTTTAAGTCAATTGACAGGCTATTTTCCCTGAAAATTTTTGTGATATATAGTAAGTTCTGTTAACCATTATCCCTGTTGTCTGGAAAATAAACTTTCTGCTCCACACCAGGGTGTGTTTAGTGTTTCATTTGAATGACCCATGACCTAACATTTTGGGGGCTCGTCAGGGATCACAACTTAGGAACATCCTTCTTCTCCCCAGGGGACCCATGAGGAACCCAGGCTCTTCTGGACTGATCAGAAAGTTTCTCTGTTTTCTTTTCTCAGAGTCTAGACAATCTGGGGCTCACCAGTGATCAGGAAGAAGTGCTATTGATCTCAGAGAAGGAGGATTCCAAGAGATGCCCTAGGACCTCTTCTGGCCATTGGCTCCTACAGTTGTGACCCTTCAGAACAGATCTGAACTCACCTCTTGCACACAGTCCAACATGGACCAATCTACCTCTACTCCTCAACCCCCTGTGGCACTTGTGCTGTCTCACTTTCAGGACTTCAGAGATGCGGCTGCTGCCTCAGCAGCCTTCTGAAAGCCTGGGCATTTAAACATCCTTTGTTTCTTGGAGTGGCCTTCCTAACAGGTTGGATGGCCTCTGGAAAGATCCTCCAACCTGGAACTCATTTCTCAGGTACAGGAGGTGAGTTTTAGCCATCCTGGACATTCTGACCAAGTTCCGTACATTGTTACGTGGTGCTAACTGCTTATTGATGCACCCATTTGGTTGAAGCCTACTCTACCTCTTGTAGAAAATAAAACCGCCAACCTAGCTGTTCAGCCTCAGGGCCTGGGGGGCAACATGAGCCTCCCAGCTGCCCTGGCTGTCCTGCCCACCTACAACCTCAACTTGGAGGACCTTCTTTCCTGCCCTACAACCCAAGACATTGCTGACTAGCGAGGCCTACTATTCCCACCAGAGGGAATCCTCAGCCTTGCCTCTCTTCCCAAACCTTCAGCTCCATATCGGAGCCCCTTATCTTCCTCCTCATCTTCTTGCCGCTCTCTGTATAAACCAAGCAACTGTATTCATAAAGAAACCCACATCAGTCAAAGAAAACTAAAGGCACTCTTGGGACATTCAAACTTTAAAATTTTCAGTGTAAACCAATGTATAGATGACTGTGTAACTCAATGCCTCCCTTGCCAGGACACCAGCCCACAAAAGTCAAGGCCTTTTCTAAATAAGAAAGAAAGAGGGACATCAC
Source organism: Psammomys obesus (assembly GCF_907164565.1). Taxonomy (NCBI): domain Eukaryota; kingdom Metazoa; phylum Chordata; class Mammalia; order Rodentia; family Muridae; genus Psammomys; species Psammomys obesus. The sequence continues at coordinate 35,549,431 of NW_026587216.1, read as the reverse complement.
CCGGAGTCTATTGGAAAGTAGACTTTACTGAGGTCAAACCTGGGAAATATGGGTACAATTATCTTTCAATGTTTATAGATACCTTTCAGGATGGGTAGAGGCTTTTCCCATAAACAAAGAAACAGCCTTTACATTGACCAAGAAGATTGTTGATGAACTCATCTCAGGTATGGACTTCCTTCAATTTTTAGGATCAGCTAATGGACCAGCTTTCATCTCAAAGGTAACACAGGACTTAGTAAAATTTTGGGGCACTAGTTGGAAATTACATTGTGCCTATCACCCCCAAAGTTTAGGGCAGGTGGAAAGGATGAATCAGACCTTAAATGAGAACTTAATTAAATTGACCTTAGAAATTGGTGATGACTGGATAGGCCTCCTTTCCTTTGCCATGTTCCTTGTCGAGAACGGCCCTTCTTCCTTGTGTTAACTACTTATGAGATCATGTTTGCTCGACCCCTCCCCTGGTTCCCAAAATCACCTCAGAGATCATGACTAAAATGTCTGAACACAATTTCTTAAGACTATACAGGATCTCCAGGTGGTCTAGGACCATGTTTTCCCACTCTTGTGACATGTTTATGAACTGCAGGCAGGTAAACCCCATAGCCACAAGCTGGGGAATATCATTCGGGTTAAGAGACATCACACAGAAGCTCTGGGACCACACTGGAAAGGGCCTCAAATCATGATCTTGCCTACACCTACAGCCATCAAAGTCGATGGAATAAAGATGTGGATATACCACTCCCACCTAAAGCCAGGCTCTGACCGACAAGCCAATGTCCCAAACAACAGATGGAGAGCCAAAAGACCCCCAATGGATCTTCTAAAGCTAAGACCCAAACGTTCTTGATCCTATACTGGACCTATGTTTTGGCATATGTCTTCCCTTTTGTATTCTGTAACCCACATCAACACTTAGTTACAACTTGGATCTTGACTCCATCTGGGTGGGTGCTATGCAATATGTCTCACCATGGGCACCTGGCACCTGGTTCCCTAATTTTGATTTTGATCTATGTGACTTAGCTGGTGACTCATGGGACCCTGCATTCCAGTCCTGGGGACCCTGACCCCTGCTGGTCTATCATGGGGTTATAGTCCATGACACTTGCTCAAAATATGGTTGCCATTCCCCATGCCTACAGGACAAGTTGACCAATTCACAGTTTTATGTATGCCCAGAAAAGGAATCCTCAACTGTGTGGGACCATTGGACTTTTATTGATCAGAAACCAGTGTTCCCTGGATAACAGTTGGGCCCAAAGACCTAATTACAGTCTCCAGATGGGCAGTCTTGAAAAATTGCTGGGCATGCCCATATTACCTGATCAGGGTGTCATTCATACCGCTTGGCAACAGGCCAAATGGAGAACTGGAAAAACCTGAGGACTTTGCTTCTATGTTACAGGGACTGACTTGGTCTCTTATTTCCCATCCAGAGGTTCACCCAATAGGTCACCCCAGTGATGCCTGTAGGGCCCAATTGTCTCATCAACCCTCCTCAGTCTCTGCCCTACTACAACCACTATAAAACCTGGGGAAGTTAATGCTTTCATTGGTCATTGTGGAACCCAACAGGGTCTGGTCATGACTGAAAACCTGACTATAAGAGTTAGCCCAGTCGAAGACTCCTGGAGGCCACTCTTACACCTTCCTAAACTCTTCCCTAAACTCTTCCCACAACACCCTGTTGTGCTGGCTTTGTTTAGACACCCAACCTCCCATACTATGAAGGGATTGCCTTCAACAGCACGACTACCTCACAAGAGATGTGCCTGGGGAAACACTCCCAAACTAACTTTGGGGGCAGTGCGGGGCATCGGGATGTGCATACGTTCACCAAATACCACTGTCCCAAGAGAATTCGTCAGCCTATGCAACTACACTCACATAGCTACAGAACCCAGAGGTGCTTGGTGGGCCTGCTCCATAGGACTCATTCCCTGTGGACATTCTAAAGTACTGGAGCTTATGGGGGGGGTATTGTGTTATGGTTCAGACCCTTTCTGAATTCTATACTCCCCAGACTACTCAGTGCCTGAACATTTGACATATTTTCCTACTTCTTTTACAAGTACCAGAGAGAGAGATTGACTGTCCTCCTTGTCCCCAACTTGGTAGGATTAGTGGTTTCCAGGGCTACTGGAATAGGGGCTGCAGCCCTAGTACTGCAAGACAGCAATTACAAAGCCTTGAGTACAGCAGCTGATGCAGACTCGGCAGAGTTGGAAAGGTCCACACCCCACCTTGAACAGTCTCTCCATTCCCTAGCAGAAGTCGTCCTACGGAATCGGAATGATTTAGACTTCCCATCTCTGCAGCAAGGGGATCTCTGTTTAGCTCTGTGAGAACAATCCTGTTTCTATGCCAGTCATTTGGGTGTAAAATAAGATTCACTTGCTTCAGTGAGGAGAAGACTCTAACATCGAGAACAACAACTCTCACAACAGGAAAACTGGTTTCAATCCATGCTTTCCTGGTCTCCCTGGTTGACTACTTTGATTATGGCTCTTGCTGGTTCCCTCTTACTGTTCCTCATAACTCTGACCTGTGGACCCTCTCTTATAAATGCCTTATTCAAGTTTGTTCACCACTATCTTCAATCAAACTAATGGTTCTTCAAACCTAGTATTCTGATTTACCCCCAGGGAAATAAAATCAAGAATTTGATTCAGGTACGACTCCAAAGGGGAGAATTAAATGCCTAACCTGACTCAACTTTAGGCTTGTCCTCCATTCTAACACAACATAGCTTCAGTTATGAGAAAAATAGGAAGAGGCATATTTCCCACCTAGATGATTTTAGAAAAAAAAATCATAAAGATAGTTCTGGAAAAAGCATAAACCATAAAAAGACCACCCAGACAATAGGATTATCTATCAGTTAGGGGCAGATGGATGTTCCCAAGCCCAAAATAGATATGGTGGCCTCACATCCTGATGGCTCCATACAGTATCAAATTCCTGAGTTTTATCACATCCTGCTAGCTCCCTCCTTGTCAAAATTAATGGGAACAACTATTACAGACCTTGGGAACATCTGGTACTGACCAGTCATGATAATACTACCCCTTTTGGTACGTACATGCCTCTTTGCTTGTGGTTTTTTTTACTTTAAAAAGACTGAAATTGTCCATGTCAAAGACTGATCCTTCTCACCTTATTAGGGAACCCACTGACTGAGCTGCCTACGGGATATGTCTGAGCAGGGGGTCTAGATCCTCTCAATGCATGGTCCTTGGTGGAAGCATCAGTCCTTGCAGAGGCCCCCGAAGCCCAGATTATTTGGCTTTGTTGGTCTCCTTGTGGAGCTCCTGTCACCTCTGAGTCCTTTTAATCCCCACCCCACTCCTCCTCCATAAAACCCCCTGTGCTCTGACCAAAATTTGGCTGTGGGTCCCTGCATCTGTTTCCATACCCTGCTGGGCGGAGTCTTTCAGAGGACATTTGTGGTAGGTTCACATCCTGTTCCCTTTCTTCAACTGCTTCTGGTGTCTATTCTGTTGCCCTTCTGAATGAGATTTAAGCATCCTCCCTAAGATCCTCCCTGTTATTTTGCTTTCTTTGTTCTGTAGATTTTAGTATTTTAGTATTTCTGTAGATTTAGTATTTGGCTAATAGCTGCTTATAAGTGAGTATATACCATGTGTGTCTTTCTGCTTCTGGGATACCTCACTCAAGATGATCTTTTCTAGTTCCATCCATTTGCCTGCAAATTTCATGGTTTTCTTGTTTTTAATAGCTGAGTAGTATTCCATCGTGTAAATGTACCACAATTTCTGTATCCATTCATCTGTATCCAGTCTATCTAGGTTGTGTGCAGATTTCGGCTATTATGAATAATGCTGCTATGAACATAGTTGAGCGAATGCCCTTATTATATGGTGGAGCATCCTTCAGGTACATGCCCAGGAGTGGTATAGCTGGGTCTTTAGGTAGGGCTATTCCCAGTTTTCTGAGAAAGTGCTGATTTGATTTCCAAAGTAGTTGTACAAGCTTGCACTCCCACCAGCAATAGAGGAGAGTTCCTCCTTTTCCACATCCTCTCCAGCATGTGTTGTTACTTGAGTTTTTGATCTTAGCCATTTTGATAGGTGTAAGATGGACTCTCAGGGTCACTTTGATTTGCATTTCCCTGACGACTGAGGACAGTTGCTTAAGTTCATTGCCTGCTCTTTAATCACTTCCCCCTGCTGGGGTGACCTTACCAGCCCACAGAGGAAGAGGATCCAGGCAGTCCTGAAGAGGTTCAATAGGCGAGGTCGGATAGTCAGTCCTCCAGCTTCCTATGGAGACTGGCACCTTAAGGAAGAGATGCTAGGAGCTGGCTTAAACCTGTTTGTTGGATTGGAGCAACAATAGTGGATGGCAAACAGAAAAGATTTGGAAATCTCATGTGATCTCTTCAGATACTCACAACTATGTACTGGACATGTTGACAGGCATTCAGAGTGGGAGTATAGATTAACTCCCCAGTCTGGGCACTTGGAGGAAAACTCATCCTCAGGAACCACAACACTGAGTGCTTGCTGAGTGAGTGTTACTGTTTTAAGCTGAAGATATGTACGGACTTATTCAATCTTTTCAGAAGTAGAATTATGTTCTCACCATAGAGATAGGAGAAGTGAAGCTGAAACACAGGAGAGTCAAGGTTGTGCAAATGGTACTAGATGGAACCATGGCTCAGAAAGGGAAGGAGGCTGAGAAAAAGAAAAGGATGTCTACGGTGGCTGCTGTTCTTTAAACAGAGTGGATTTTTCAGCCAAGAACACCTCTTTTTAGTAGAAAGAGTAGCATGCTAACTGAATGTGTTCTGGTAGGGTAGCAAGGCTGGTACTCTCTGCCATGAACCCGGAAGAACGTATGCTCCACAGAGCATGCTCCGCAGAGTCACAGCCACAGGAGGATTTTATTTCTCCCCTAACTCAGTTTGTTCTGCAATCCCATGAATGGTGATCACAGAGTTCTGTCCCCAGCTGTTCATAAACTTCTCCCAAATCCATGCCTTGTCCCAGATGTTGTACAGCAAAGCTTCTCCTGAGTGGATGGATCAGTGTGTGTGACCTAGGGTGTGGCTTGGCTTGGCCAAACTCTTGCTACTGCTCAAGTGCTAATAGCTTCCTTCACACATATTCTGTATGAAACAGGAGTCAGGTCCTAGTTTGTGATAAGTGATATTCTTGTGTAAAAGTTTGGTTTTCAGGGGCTGGGGAGACTGTTCAGCTGGAGACTGTTCTTGCTGCTCAAGCCTGAGGACCTTCACTTAATCCCTAATACTAATGCAAAAGGCCTGCATTACTTATAATGCATACTTATATTCCCAGTAGTGGAATGATGGAAACATACTTATCCTTGGACATTGCTGAGAGGCCTGCCTCACCCTTTTGGTGAGCCCCAATCAAGCAGAGATCTTGTCTTAAAACATAAGGGAAGTGGTTCCTTCTGGCCTCCATCCATGCTCACACACACACACACACACACACACACACACACACACACCACAAACAGGGTGGGATGAAGGGGATTGCTTTTTGGCAGTAGTTGGAAAGTGTAGCAGCATTCAGTATATAAAGCTTCGGTCCCACCCAGAATGCCTGACTGAGAAACAAAGCAGTGAAAAGAGTGGTATATAGCAGCCTGCATTTGCACAGGTCCAGGTGTTGCTGAGGCTCATTCCACTTTGAGGACCACTGCTTTAGAGACAAAGTAAGTATTATTTTCGGACGTTTGAGTGCTTCTGTTTGTTTGAGCACATAAGCTTTATTGAGCTATGAGTTCACATGCCAGAGAAATTACTACATTAAAGTGAACAATTCCACAGACTTCCAGAATATTACAACGTTGGGCAACTATTTCCGCTCCCGCCTCTGAAACATGATCATTATTTTAGAGAATCGATACCCAGTAACAGTCATTCCAATCTCCCCAGACTTCACCCCTCAGCTCTGCGCAATCACTAATCTGATCACTTCCTTTGTCTATCCACCTACTCTGAGTATTTCATTAGAATGGCATTCTAAATGTGACCCTCTGTGAGTAGTCCTTTCTACTGAGTAAGATTTTTTCATGATCCTCTCATATTCCAATGTGACTCTTTTTCTGTCCAAACAAGATTTCTTCATTATACAAAGCACATCAGCTGACACCCACTTATTTACTCATTTGGGTTTATGTTAAAGTCTACAGAGCAAGTATTTTTTTCCCCTTTGTATGAAATACACAGTGTGCTAGACAGTTGTTTGTTCCCAGAATTATTTTTCAAGACTGAAAGGAATAGTATGAAGCTTGCAATTAGGTGATTCTTGTCCCTGGAAATAGTTAGAATTTGTAGATAATTTTGGATGCCACCTAGATGCATGGAGAGTGCAGTATTTAATCTGGAATTCTCTATTGTGGTTATTAGGGTTCCGCTGACTCAGCTCTGGTTGCTCATGTGTGGAGAGCTACATGTGACTGACAAGCCAGTGGGAACCACAGGTGCAGAAGTCCAGGATTTTAAACAAGTTTATTACCATAGATTGAAAATCTTCTATATTTTCAAGTAATTAAAAAATAGGAAAATTTTACATCTTATCAAGGCATTAGAGTGCAGACTTTTAAAAACATTACTTCTCAAAGTCTAGCTCTTTGACAGCACAAACGCATGGTCATGGCTTGGCTCTTTCGTATTTGCAAGGATCATCTTGTTCCTCCTTTTAACTCCGCTCTGTGGCTTTTACCCGGGTTTCATTCTGGAATGCTCAAACGGCCTCAACACAGATTCAAGCTTTACTAAAAGAATTCCCAAACAGAACCTGGTATTTTGGAGACAGTATCTGAGTGTCTATCTTTTGTAATTCCCCCAACTTTAATTTGTTTTGTGGGAGCGGTTTGGAGTTCGGAGCAAGTGGAGACAAAACCTGACACACAGTGAACTCACTGATGGAGGCCAGCACCTCACATGGTCTCCATTTCCTCCCAGAGCTTGCACCTCCTTCCTCCAGCCGAGTTGTTTGCCAGCCAATCCTGCTTTGGGGCTAAACACGAGAACACCGGAAATGAAGGATTCCATCTTGTTAGGCCAAAAGGCAAGCCGTTTCTTTCTCAAACCAGATTTCCTATCCTGCAAGGAGAGCTGCACAGCTCTGGTAGGAGCAGGTCCACATGTGCGCAGAGTGAGCTTTTATTTCACTGTCGGAACACAAACAGCGCCCTTGCCCCCGCTTTGCCCTCTGTTTTCGGTGAATTTAGTTCTCCAGCTGGATTAAGATCTTTGGTTACATCAAATCTCCAACTGGCAGAGGACCAGATGTAATTTTTCAAAGAGAACATTGTCATGGAAAATATTTTTAAAGGGGGCTGTAATTTTGCCTAAAGCAGCTGTTGGGGTGGCACGGAGCGGGAGGGAAATGGTCTTTACTGAATACACTTTTTATTCTCTGGAGGGGCGACAGAACATTCTGCAGTGTGTCAAACAGTTGCTTGGGACCTCGAGCCAAATACATCCTGGAAGCCTCAGCGGACTACGAATATTCCCGAAAAGAAAAGAGTTGAAGCCGTGAATTCTGTCAGGCAACAGAATGATCCTGCCACTGACAGGATGGGGCGATGGACTCTTGTCAGCCCTGGACCCCTGCAAGGGATGGGGGAGCCTGCAAAAGCTGTGGCCTCCGAAGGGTTTGGTTCAACCTTTTGACCAGGTTTTGTGAGAGTCAGGAGTTAAAAGGCTCTGGTCTGGGCTTCAGCTGGGGCCGAGCATGCGCACTGGCTTGTCTCATGTTAGCGCTTTGTTGGCAAGCTCCTCAGGTCTAAACATGCTACAGTGGTGTCGATACTTGGGTTATGGAGAGGGTAAAATGAGATGAAATGTCTAACCATCTTAACACAGTAACGTAGGTATATATAAAAAATGTGTGTTTGCTTCCTGCTGAGTCTTTGTTGATGTTTGTTGGAACCAACATTTCTCTTCTGTCAGGTGATGCCACTTGCTAACTGTGGAAGGGAGCTTAAGTGAAAACTTGGGCAAGAGAAGAAACAAGAAGAAAGAAAAGAAAAGATTGATTTACTCAGAGTGACATACTTGCTCTTTCCTCCTGCGTCTCCCCCCTTCGTGTCTTTCAGTCCAATGCTTTCTTGTTTTCATTCTCTCCTCTAGATAAAAAAAAAAAAATTATTTAGTTTGTGTGGTGATGGGGTTAGTGCATGTGTGTGCACGCACGTATGGAGGCCAGAGGTTGATGCTAACTGTCTTCCTCAACTGTTCTCCACATTATTTTTTGAGACAAGATCTCTCACTGAACCTGAGCTCATCAGTTGGCTAGACTGGCTGGCCAGGGAGCTGCTGTCTCTTCTTCCCTCATGCTAGCCTTTCAGGCTTTGCCAGAAAGATGGGTTTTTATTCTGGTGCTGGGAATCCAAGCTCAGCTCCTCTTGCTTGATTAATAAGCACTTTAACTGAAACATCTCCCCACCACCCTCACAACTTTCTATAGTGGGTTTTTTTTTTTTTTTTTTTTTTTTTGGCAAACATATATCTTAATGAATCCACATCTCCATTCTTTTAATGAACTTTACATGCGTAATATTTCATAGAAAAGTCCTGGGAAATCTTCCAGTCTGATTAAGCCAGTTGCTCAAAGTTGCCAAAGGGGGGCAGGCAAGGTCTGTTGAAAAAGAAAGGAAATCACCTGGTAGAGGAACTAAAAGCTGTCAATATTCTGCTTAACTCAAGGATGAGGTGAGTGAGCCCCCATCACTAGTCAGGGCCTGCTAGAGTTGAGGTTGAAACCTCATGCTAAAGGCTCAGTTTCCAGGCTGTAGTGGAACCTTCAGGGCTTGGTGCAGAGTGGGATAAAGCTTGATCTCTGAGGGCATGCTTCAACAGAATTGTGGGATGGCACTTCTTTCTATTTGTTTCTAGTCTGGCATGCACTTTGCTAGGGCATGTTCCCCTTGCCATGATGCTGTACCCCTCTACAGGACCCAAACATCCTGGTCAATTTGCAGTGATTGGACATTTAACCAAAATTTAAAAAAAAAAATTCTCTTTTAAAGTTGATTATCTCATGTATTCTTTATAGAGAGAGAAAGATGAATGATCCATGGCCCATCCATGTTGATGAAATAAGGGACCCCTCTGACCTCTCGTCAGGGACAACCTGTGAGCATTTTCTGACCACAACCAGCAACCAGAGCTTTCCGTTGGCACTCAACCACACTCCCAAGCTGTCTCAGATTTCTTCCTCCTTTGCCTTGACCACACTGGCTCCTTGCATGCAACTTGCAGTTCTGTGGTCCATTGGGCTGTGGTGGGTGTAGAAATCCTTGCTCCAATAGTGGACTAAAGGCTGCGGAACTTTTATCTCTATCAAACAAGTTCCAAATCCTTCTGTAGAGCTCTAGAGGTGACAGCGCTAATAGCTTATACAGCCGAGTGCTGTGTGGTGCCCGTCTGGCTGCCTGACTTTAACAACAGCACGTGTGTGAATGAGTGATGGGCACTGGTGCCCAGAGGTCCAGGTTCAAGGTTTTTGTCACTTACCCTTAGTGGTAGCTCCATGCTGAGAAGAATGGAATGTGGGATTACAAGTCTTTTTCCATGTTGGTCAATATTTGTGATTTTGATTCACGATGAGAAGAAATGATGTTATTTCACTAAATCCAATACATCAAAGATTTGTGTTGAGTTGACCCTCCTTGGCCTGTCAAAAAATAAATCTATGGGCTGTGTTTGGCTGTGGAAGGAGGATATGATATTCAAAATTAAAGAAACTGTTTTAGAACATTGATATTATAATGAAAATTGTTAATTTGTTAGACCTATTAAATTTGAAAAATTTTAATTAAAAAAAAACATGTAACCTTGATAAGAATTTGTTAAAAAAAAAAAAAAAACTTTTCCTGGAGCTACAATCCAGGAAAGACTCTTCGGGAATGACAAAATGGTGCTCTTGATAGAAGCCACCCATAAAGTGAAAGGGAGAATGTAAACACTCTTTGAAGTTATTAAGCAGTAAAGATGCATAAATTGTTTCTGGTGCTTGCAAATTGGTAAGTTTGTCATTTAAACAAGTCGCTCAAAAATTTGTCCGTGTGCTAAGAATCCTCTAAGCAGAGAATAAAAACCATTTAAATATGGGTGCAAGTATGCTTGACTTCAGCATTAGTATTTTTTAAGACTCTAAGTTTCTCAAATTCAGAGCCAAATTGAGTTTCACAATCATGATTCAAACTCCCAGGCAAGTACTGTTTATCCTCTATTTCTTAGAAGTGAATGTTTCATTCAGTTCCATGGACTCAATTATCCATTATCCATCAGTACCTAATGGCCTAGTTGGTTTGGCTTAACCCAGCTTTTTCTGGATTAAAGTCACTGGAATTAGTTCTCTCATGTAAGTACCATCATCCAGGAGGCTCAGACAATAAGGGAAGGTTTGAATCATGGCTCTGGAGGCCACATGTCCTCCAGAAGGAGGACGAGATATGGGCAAAGTGCTCCTTCTGAGGGCTGTAAGGGAAAAGTTTCTACCCACTGACACTGAGGCAGTATTTCTTTGAATTATCTTTGAGCCCCTAGTCTCAAAACAGCCTGGATATAATAGTTTAAGATATGTACCTCAAAATATTAATGGATGGTCATTAAAGAGTCCCCTGTGGAAGGTTACTATTGGTGATACAGATGCAGCATTCTACATTTTAACAAAGTCTTCCGCATATATTGCGTGTCCCCTGATGTCCAAGAATTGCATTGCTGATTTGATAAATGCCTGCTACAAGGTTACCTTGGCCAATTAGACTGATTTCTGGTTTCAAATTCTGTGTACTTCTAGGGCACAAGGGTGGGGGCCCATAATTACAGCCACTCAGGAGGCTGAGGCATTTTGAAGGTCAGCCTGAACTGCACAGTGAGTTAAAAGCCAATCTGGACAACTTAGGAAGACTCAACATCAAAATCAAAAGGGTTGGAAATGCAGTTTTCTGGAAGAATACCTGGCAGGAAGGCCCAAGGCCGAGGATTCAATCTCCAGTATCAAAAACCAACCAACCAAAGAAATGTATAAATAAACAAGCAAATAAAGTTCTTTCTCCTGGTTGTTCCTTTTTGGACCACAGTATTAATTTCACTACAGTCCTGTTTCATTACCACAGATGTTCCCCAAATTCCCTTGAATAATGCACATGATACTGTGATCCCCACAATCAAGCGATTACTAGGTGTTTAGTATCTCTACTGAGGTCATCGTTACTGTTCTTGGGACAGATTCTACCATTTTGACTTATTTAGGACTAGCCATGTGAATCAGTCATCCGAAGTCCCTGATTCTACTGGCCTGGGTTGTTATACACTGTCCCTGAGAAGTTAACTGTGTAATGATCACCTGCCTGTCCTTGTCTCTCTTAGTCTGGGACTCACCTGTCTACCCTGGTGCTTTTCTGTGATCACATCCTTTCCTGGGTCTTTCAATTTCCTAGCCAATGTGTGTGAATTGTGGTGGTGTTTGTTGCTTGCAGACTCAGTGTTTGTGGGGTCTGAGCTTGGACCCAGACATTGCATTTGCAAGGAGCTTCCAGGGACCATCTGTGTGCTGCTTGTCTAGAAAGCCGGCTCTAAGAAACACGACCCGAGGCAGTCATGTGCCTTCGTGTTTTCCCTGAACCCCGGCAACGTTTTGTTCCTGTCATCTTAGGTTAATTAGACCCGAGAAAGCTCCTCCAGGTTGCCATAGTTTTTGATTGGCAGCAAGAAAAACTTAGGTAGGCAACGCCGTTCTCACCCAGGACGGCTCAGCTTCAGTTTTTGGCACGGCATGTGCAGAATGCTCAACAGGAGATTGTTCTACTTATGCTACTTCAAGTTCATGACTGTGCAAATGTGTTTCATACCTAACAGAGACAGTGTTTCCGATGTGGAATCTGAGGCAGGCCCTATAGTTTGATTCTCTCTCATGTTTAAAGAAGTGACAGCAAGCATCGGCTTCTAGTCAGCCATGAGTCCCTGCGAGAAAACAGTCACATCTCTACAGTGTGCTACTAAACTGGTCTGCTTGATAGCTGGGGGTCATACAAAACTTTACCCTCAGATATATTCTGTGTGATAAATCTATTCAGAAGTAACACATTGGCTCTTGAGTAGCATATACACCATTTTCTGATGAGAGGAACCCACTCTATTTACATGATGTCATTTTAATTATCATCATTTATACATAACCTATCAATTATTTTGAGAGACATGAATGTGTCATTGCCTTCCTCTTGAGCAATACGGACATTGTGTGGCATAAAAACAAAAGCTTTACATGGTGCAGTCATTTTTCATAATTAAAAAAGACCCATACTAACTTTTGACATTTCAAAGCAATGCTTTCAATGCTTTTTTTTTTTATTAAGGATATTATCAGTTAGCTCATCTTATTATTATTTTTTTGTTGTTGTTGTTGTTCAGGCTTCACTCTTTACCCAACAACAAAGACTATCACCAGTGCTATTACACATAAAAATACAAATCTCTCAACACCAAACAACTTGGTACTGCTTGTAAATCTATTTCTACAAAGTGAAATATCTAACTCCACCACACAGGGGAGGCATCGCTCTGTCTAGATTCCGCTAGAAAAGCCATATTCTGAGGTTTAGGTGGAATTTCAAAACCTTGGAGTTAGCACCAAGACCCACAGAATTGATCTCACTTGTAAGAAGGGTCTGTTGGTTAAAATTCCATCCATATAACCTTCAGTTTCAAAGTTTGTTTGGAAAGCTGAGTCTTCAAGAAAAGTAGATTTCCTCCGCTGTGTGGGTTTCTGTCCAGACGTCTGAGCGGACTGGGATGCAAGCCATGCAGCACGTGTAAGGAGGGGATAGATTCTTGCTCAGGGTACCGAAAGGTCTTAGATTCTGGTAAGATAGTGGCAGGAAAAGGAAACAAAAAGAATAGTTAGTGGAGGCCTTGGGAAAGAAAGCTGGCTGGGCAAATGCTGTATCCATAGATGAAGTAGAAGTGAGCCTTGAATGATGACGACGACAACGATGATGATGATGATGATGATGATGATGATGATGATGATGATGATGAAATGACTACCCTCAAAGATCGTTTGAGCTAATACCTAAAATGAGAGCTGTTTAGATGGTGATGGGGTTTAAATTTGGTACCATGCTATGAGGTTAAACTAAAAAGTTATACAATCATTAATGCACTTTTATTTTGTCTCCATGCCAACAGAAAAAAACCCACCTCACTTATTTGTGTTATCTAGTTTCAAATTAAGCATAGTATGGATGACTTGAAGTTCCATCAAATACATTTACTACCACCAATATGCTGTACCGTTAGGTCATTGTTAAGGCTGAAGTCTGAAGGGAGAGGTGAGCCCTTGCTGTATCAATCCAGGCAAAAGTATCATGGAGGCTGCCCTGGCACAGAGAGAGCATGATGCTGGGTAAGGTCCTTCCTCAGACTCAACTCCATAAAAAGATGATTATATTTGGTTGACGAGTACAATCATAGGGCAGAGCATTGAGGTTACATGCAGTAGGGTGAGCTCAGCAGAAGATCCTGTGGTTCAGCAATCAATTTAGGGAATTTCTTAGTTCCATTTCAGTGCTATTGGTTTATCCTTGCCTTGCTTTCTGAGTTCCAGATCTGTATATACAAATACCTATCTGATACCCTCCCTAAGGTGTTTCTTTTCCCTCAACATCATCGTTTTCTGACTGTCATCCATTCAAGGAAGGGCAACATCATAGCCAGGATTTGACCCTTTTCTCATTCCCAGGTTGGCAGTTACTGCAGATGTCAAAATCTTTCTTTCTTTTCTTCTTTTCTTCTTTCCTTCCTTCTTTCTTTCTTTCTTTCTTTCTTTCTTTCTTTCTTTCTTTCTTTCTTTCTTTCTTTCTCTCTTCTTCTCCTTCCTTCCTTCCTTCCTTCCTTCCTTCCTTCCTTCCTTCCTTCCTTCCTTCCTTCCTTCCTTCTTTCCTTTCTTTCTTTTTCTCTTTGTTTTCTCAAGACATGGTTTCTCTGTGTAGCCTTGGCTGTCCTGGACTCACTTTGTAGAACAGGCTGGCCTCAAACTTACAGAGATCCTCCTGCCTCTGCCTTTCTGAGTGTTGGGATTACAAGTGTGTGCCACTGCACCAGCTGTTGGTTCTGTTTTCAAGGATGATCTTCCATCTCTTTATCTCTCCCTATATCTGTTGTCATCACCTGGATCAACAAAACCATGATCTTTGCCTATAAGACAACACTAAGTATCCTCCTGTCTGTCTCCAACCCAATCAATCTTTTTCCCAAAAATATATGCAATTCTGGAAAACTGAAACTATATCATATTTGGTGCTTTATTAACATATGTTAAAAATATCTCTTTTCTTTTCTTTCATTGTGGCCCGAGGTGGCTAACTTGTTCCAGTGGCCTGAGTCTTTCCTGGCTTTAGTATTGAAAGTCTCCTTGTTTCCCAAAAATTCTGCACTGCAGCAGTCCAGAACAGCTGCTCGCCCAAACCCCTAAGCAGACATATGTTTCCAACCTCACCCTGTTTCTCTTGGGTCTTCACTTCCTAACAGAGCTCAATAGAGCTTTGTTACTGTATCCTGTAGGTGAGCTGTGCTCACCCTCAGATTTTTGCTCCCCTGACTTTTGCTCCCCAGAAGTTCATATTGTTGGTGTCCTTTGTCACGTGTGAAACTCACTGAGTCATATTTTGATGGCAGTGCATCATGGAACCCTGACCAAACAAGCTGAACCTGTCATTCACATTCTCTTCTTCCTGAGCTGGACATGGAACCCAGGGCCCAGCAATGCTAGGCAAGAGCCAATGAGCCTCAGTTCCCACCTCATCTTACTACCTATATAATTTTTGTATTTAAACTTTTGTCCTTTAGAAAGTTCATTATATCAGACCCTTTTCTATTTTCTTTTGAGACTTCAATCACGCTATTCAGTTGCAGGAATTTGAGATTGTTAGTGGGTTAAGCACTAACAATCCATGCCTTAAGCAACTATCCAGTACTAAAATACTTTAATTAGCCTAAAACTAACCTAATTGGTTGCCTCTATTTTTTATTTTGCAGTTGTTTATTTTTTTACATTTCTTTTTTTAATTTTTTAAAATTTATTACAAATTATTCACTTTGTATTCCAGCTGTAGCCCCCTTCCTCATTCCCTCCCAATCCCTCCCTTCTTCCCTCTTCTCCTCCCATGCCCCTTCCCCAGTCCAGGGGAGGTCCTCCACCCCTTTCATCTGACTATAGCCTATCAGGTCTCATCAGGACTGTCTGCATTGTCTTCCTCTGTGACCTGGTAAGGCTGCCCCCACCCCCTCAGGGGGATGTGATCAAAGAACCAACCATTGAGTATATGTCAGAGACAGCCCCTGTTCCTTACTAGGGAGCCCATTCGGAGACTGAGCTTCCATGGGCTGCATCTGTGCAGGGGTTCTAGGTTATCTCTATGCATGGTCCTTGGGGAAGATAGAAAGACCTGAACAGGACTGGAGCTCCACAAGGAGAGCAACAGAACCAAAAAATATCTGGGCACAGGGGTCTTGTCTTTTCTATTTAAACCACCAGTTCTCAACCTGTGAGTTGCTACCCCTTTGGTGGTTGCATATCAGATATCCCGCAAAGCAGATATTTGCATTATGATTCATAACAGTAGCAAAGTCACAGTTATAAAGTAGTAACAAAATAATTTTGTGGCTGGGGACCACCACAATGGAGGGACTGTATTAAAGGGTCAAAGTATTAGGAAGGTTGAGAACCACTGATTAAAACTGTGCCCAGAACAGTGTGTGTGAGACATTATGTTGCTCAGTGAATATTTATGGAATGAGTCTGACCAACACAGGGAACTCAGCTGTCTTCCCATCAGTTCCAATGAAACCATTAAACTTTCCTGTCGGACTGCACGTTCTTGGTTTCAGTGACTCTAACACAGTAACCACCTGAAGATTCTGTTTGGTGGGTGACCTGTGGAGGCTAAGAGTTTGCCCTGACCCCACTCCCACCCTTTGCAGCCAACCCCAGAGATGGTCTGTCTAGCATATTATGAGAGGGGCTGACTTTGAAAAGCCATCGCCCTTTGTACCACCTGTTCCGTACGGGCTTCGTGGACAGTGAGTAATCGGTCACCCCGGCGGCTCACCTGGTTGTGTGACTTCTCAGTCAACCTTCAGCAAACGTCTCCTAGGTATGGGAAATGCAAAGACTGTCCTTCCACCTCTATTACAGCTAGCATTTTCTACTTACTTATTTTCTCAGAACTAGCTTAAATGTCATGATTTTATAAAACCTTCTTTAAATGCCTTCCTAGAATGATTTTGACTGTGTTCTGTGCTCTCAACTGTATTTTCTTTGTTCTTCCTGTGTGTTCCCTTCCTCCACCTCTTTCTTTTTTCTCTCCTTTTTATGTTTTATTAATTCCATCTTCAGTGGGGTTTTACAAAGAGGAAGGATCAGAATTTTTGAATTCTCTCTTATTTCTACTCTCTTTCTCTACGCTCCCACTTAGTTTAGCTCTGTGTCTCTGCCTGGTCTCTAAATCTTGATCCTTCTGCTTCAATCTTTGGACTCCTAAAGTTACAGGTATGTCTCACCACATGCAGCCTTTAAGTTTCTCTTGGTCATTACTGCCTTTGTATGTTTTAATATGAACTATATATCATTATAGTCTTACTTCATTCAAAAAATAATTTTGAGGACAAAAGATTCAATCTTTTACATTTTTCATGGTACCTAAATGTACCTAGGAGTATGTACTGAACAAGTAGTCAGAGTGGATGGATGGATGGATGGATTGTTGAAGGAATGGACAACATATTCACTCTCATGCATATACAGAGAATGAAGAAACAAAGCACCATAATGTGATGGAACACACAATATATGAGAAAACGATTGCATAGGGTGAGGGCATGTTTTGGAAAACCCAACAAGAAGAGATATAATTTAGGATCCAGAGCTGAATTAGACCACTGATGCTTTTTCTCTCCCAGTGGCCTGTGAAGAAACTTTTATCATTTTTTGGGACAGTAGAGAGGAAGTTTTCAGGTTAGTTTCAGCTTGATTTATTTAGGTCCTGCAACCAAAGTGCCTTGTATCTTCAGCAATGGATTCTTACCATCTGGTTACTGTAGGCGAACAAGAATAAGGGTGAAAGCCTGTATTTAAGGGCCCCTGGAAACTCATTGACTAGTAACCCACAGTACGTAAGCTGTAGGTACTATTTTTCTTAAACTCTATTTTATTTAGGGTTCCTTAAGCATCTACTTCCCTTCCAACTCCCCAATTCTAGGTAGGAGAGAAAGAAGGTTAGAAGGAAAAAGGGATGCAGACATCTTTAGACTTAGTTTCAGCTAGTGTTGGTTGTCATATTTTTTGGAAAAATACCAATCTCAGTCATAGGCTATCTAGCAGTTCAGTAAACATAGCAAGAGGAACAAACAGCCTCTTCCTCTTCCAAACATTTCTTCAAAGCCCCTTCCTCTCTCTGGGCTCTCATATTTATACTCTCCCAGGGTCCTCAGAAGTCCACTAACTGCAGCTAGCAAAGACCATGTCCCTCTCCAACCTGAAAGAGGCTATTATCTGTTGTAGATAAACTAAGGCAGTCCCATATCCCACACTTGGGATTAAAACAAAAACATATTTATATAACATAACTCAGTTTTTAAAATACCAAAACTTCCACTCCAATACACCACAGTGAGGACTGGGAGTTGTCATTTAATGATCCTGTCCTGACCTGTCAGGCAGGATGTACGAAGCTGGCATGGAGATTATGAGGGGGTCCTGACAGTGTCAACTTGTCATAGCTTAGAGTCATCTGAGAGGAAAGCCTTGACTGACGAATTGCATATATCACGTTGGCCTGTGAACATGTCACTGGAGGATTGTTGTCATTGTAAAGTAATATGGAAGGCTGTAGCTCACTGTGAATTTTACCATCACTAGGAGGCTTTATAAGAAAATTGGTTGAGTATAAGCCTGCCAGTGAGCTAATAAGGAGCATTCCTTCAGGGTTTCTGCTTCTATATCCTGCTTGAGTTCCCACTTTAACCTCTTCCAATGATGAACTATGATTTGAAAGTATAAGCCAAGTAAATCCTTTCCTCCCCTAAGTTGCTTTTAGCCAAAGAATTTTATTATGGCAACAGGAATCAATTTTGACAGGCAGTAACCAAGAGTTTTCTGAAGGGATTGGAGGCTCACTCTACAGAAGGGAATTCATGTCTGGTGCTGTAAAGCTGATCATAAGCCTTAGGGAACAGGTGCTGTCATTGCTTTTCTAAATGGAAATGTTGCCAAACTACCTTCTAAATATTTATACTTTTACCTATAGATTAAAGCTGCTTTTACATTTAGACAGATTTAGTCTTCCTCTTCAGAAGGCAGCCACACAGAGACTCATGACTGGTGAAAGTGACTGTTGAGACACATCCTTCAATAGGTCATCTGTATCAACTCCTCTTCCTTCTTCTATTGCAAAAGAGGAGACAAAGAATGTAAGAGCCATGGGGTGGAGAGGAATACTGTGAAAGGCTGTTTCTGAACATGGCCTGGCTGACATACTCACAAACTCACTGCAACTGTGGTTATCTGAAGAAGAGCTGCACAGGACCAAGCCAAGAGTGTCTGTCAACATCCCATCAGGTACCACCAACTGTACCCAGTGTGGTCCAAACACAAAAAAAGAAAAGACAAGAGCAGGGCTTGTTGGATGGTGTCTGTGGGAAGTGTGAAATGGGAGTTGGGGTAGATAAGAGCAAGTTATATCATATACAGGCATTGCATTGTCAAAGAATAAATACATGATATTTAAAAGTAAAAACAAAGAGAAAATAAATTATTTTTGTGACTTTTAAGAATAAAGGGTTTTTATGAAGCAAACAAAGAAAGAGGAACAGATACACCAGGGAGAAAAATCCCAGGGAAGTCAGAGTGAAATAGAATGTGTGAGAGACAGAAAAATATTTATTAAGAACTGGAAAGATGGTTCAGTGGAGAAGGGTCCTTGTTGTTATCAAAGAAGATTCAGGTTAGGTTCTCCACAACCACAATATACCTCACAACCAGCCATAACTCCAGCTCCAGGTGATCTGATATCCTCTTATAATCCCTATGAGTCCTATGCATACACATGGTACAAAAACATACAAGCAGGCAAAACACTTATACCCCTTAAATAAAATAAATACATATAAAATTTAAAAATAGAAAAACATTTACTTAGCTTAAGTTTGGGAGGCTGAATATTCAAAATCCATCAAGTACACTGGCTTAGCTTGATGTGGGCTTAGATCCATCAAGACATGGCAGAGAAAGAAGCAAGAAGAGAAACAGCCTCATGAAATGGCAAAATGCACGGTGTAGCCTCATGTCATAACTACCCCAAACTCACTCAATAAGACAAACACCAGTCTGTACTAATAAGGTGATGCTTCCAGTCACCTCCTACCAGCCCCTGCTTTTTGAGAGGTCACCACCTTACCATTGTATCCCTAAGAACCAAGTTTCGTGCACAGAAACCCCCAGGCAAACTGACAAATGCTAACTAACCCTGATAGAGGGCATGGAGGAGGCTGTGGCAGACAGAATAATTTCCCACAAATGTCACTCTGTGAAGCCTTAAACTGAAGACTGTTTGTCACATGACAAGGGGGAATTAAGATTACAGATAAAATTAACGTTTCTATCAGAGTAGATGGCTATGGCCCCAACAAAGCTTTAAAATGCAAGAGAAGGCAACAGAATTAAAAACAAAAGATCAGGCAGAAGAGAGACCTTTGGGGAGGGCTGAATGAGGACATGGCCAGATCTTACTGGCTTGAGATAGAGAAGGGACCGTGAGCGTAATGTAGGTCATCCCAGAAAGCTAGGAAGTCTAGGGAGTGGACCCTTCAGAAAGGGTCAAAGGTTCCATGGCATATCTTGAATCTAGCCCGGTGAGACTTGACAGAACTGAGTTGCTTTCACGTTTCTAAACTATGGAAATATAATATTAACAAACATACATTGTAATATTTAAAAGATTTATTTTTGAAGTGTGTGTCAGGGGATGGGGGACGGTATGAATGCAAGGGCAGAGGACTTTTAATCCATCTCTTCTTACTCAAATATGCATTGCTGAAGCTCACAAATTTGTGGTGCTATGTGTGTTCCAGTAGTAATATAAATTAATATAAGGAGTTTATTTGACAGATACATGCAGTGAGAAAGTGAGAGAATAAATAGAGGTTACTGCAGTTTTTTTTTTCTTTGTGTGTGTGTGTGTGTGTATGTGTCAGAATAATAAGATTTTATATTGGAGAGGTAGCTTATGGGAAGAAAGGCAAAAGGTACTGGAAATAGTTTGCAGATGCTAAGGGGAGATGGCTTTGGGGTCTCCGGAGTGGGTGTAGGTAACTGAAGCAGGGAAGGAAAGAGGAAAAGCAAGCTCAAAGGGGAAAGTATGGCAGATCAGTTTCTGTAGCAACACAACTGAGAGTTACTGACAGTCTTCAAGACTTTTCATATCAGATAAGCAATGAGGTTCCTCAGGGAAATGCTAAGAACAGAAAAATGAAGCTGAATGCAAGCTTGGGGGCAAACAATATTAGATCGCCATGGAAACAAAAAGAGAAGCAAACAGAAATAAAGAGAGGCAAAAAGAGGTCAGAGATAAAGGAACATGTGAGAAGCTCAATGTCATTGGATCTGAGAGAGGTGGCTTCAGACGCAGGTAAGGGATGCTTGGTCCCCAGCTGATGATACTGTTTCAGGAGGTGACTGAAACTGCGGGGAATGAGACTCTGCTGGAGAGGTCAACAGGAGCATCCTTGTCCCTTCGTGTCTCTCTGCTTCTTAGCCTCTGTGAAGTGAGCACTCTTGCTGCATACTAGGCACCCAGCACCAAGATGTTCTTTCTCACAATAGGCCCATGAACCAGCCAGGGACTGAAGCTTCCAAAACCGTGAGCCAAAAGGGAATTTTCCTCTTTTTCCCAGTGCTAAAAACAAACAAAACAAACCCCTGATAGCCACAGGAACAGGATTGAGGGTGGTTTACAGTGCTGAGGCTATCACACTAAGGAAGCAAAAATTGTTGTGCCACATCGCCAGCAACTATGTGTGACTTGAGACACTGGCCTTTTCCTATATGACGGAAAAAATAAAATGTGTGCTTGCCACAGCTGCTGTACAGGTGATCCGAAACTGGTAGATTAAATCAAAACAAACTTATATTTTGACAGCCCTGCTGAAGCCTAAAAGTCAGAAATCAAGGTGTGTGCAGGAGTGCTCCCCATGGAGGCAAAGTCTCTGGGAAGGCCCGAGGTCTCTGCGCTTGGCCTCTGTAGTCCTCTTGCCTGCTGGTCTTGGCTTCGGCAGCCTTCCATCTCTCTCTCCCATCAGGATCCTCAGACTTGGGTTTATGGCCTGCTCTGTTAATCCAGATTAAAAATCCTCCAGCGATCTCTAATTAAGTAAAATTTTATCCATATAAGATAATATTCACTCTTTTATGATATGCAGCAAATACTCACAGGTTTTAGGACAAAGATTATTCAAGGTTTTCCTTGGAACCTACCATGCTGCTTGCTTCCAATTGTTGGTAGATACTCAGACCAGAGAATCTTCCTCCACAGCCCATTTGGCCTGACATGTTGCATCCACCAACAGATCAATAAGAACCACAGTTATTAGTTAGCACATGTCCAACACAATGGACATAGCAAATGAGTCTTTGTTTTCAATCATTACAGAAGCTTGCATCTGTGTTATGTTTACTCTTTTTAGTAATCCACACCTCACTGCAGCCAATGTACCCAATGCACGGGCTGAGGACCACTGTAGGGCCCTGTGGTAAAGCCTATATTCTCATTCACTCACTAGGCTTTGCCGATTTTCGTATTGTCCATTTTTGCAATTATAGCAGTTTCTCTAGAAGGTAAAATCTGGAAATCATTGTGACAGGGAAAAATTTGGTTGTAGATATTGAAATATTTGATTAAATTACTTTAAGGTACATTTTGTACACCCTGACAGCTGTAGACAGAGAGGAATGTGAACCCCTATGTCAAGAAAATGCTTTAATAAATGGCTAATTTATGAGCATATTTGATGTTTAGGAACAAAATTTGCATATAAAGTTATTTTCTGAATCACCCTATAATAGTTAAGCCTTAAGGTTCCCCTTGCTTATGTTGTTTTGAGATGGCTTTGTGAGCTGCTCCTTTAACTGAAAGTGCAAAGGTCCACTTTGACCCTGCTACTCAGTTATTTAAAATTCTGATTTAGAAGAGCCTTAAAAATTAATGGGGCTTCTGTCACATTTAAGAGAAATGAAGAAGTTTTCTTTGAATTTTGTGTCAAGCAAGACAGGAAAATACCTCTTGCACCATTTACTACTTCTTTCTTCTTTTGGGTATGTGGGAAAAAAAGCACTTTTCTAATCTCATGTGCTTTCCTTTTGGCTGAGATGATAGATTTTCCAAGGACAAGAGATACAAAGGAAAAAAAGAAAAAAGCCCCGGCAGCCTCGGCAGCTGCAGGCACCTTGAAGCTCACCACAGTGAAGAGGGGTTTGTTTATGACATGTGGAAACAGCACAGGCTTTTCACCAATATTGTTGGCAATTTTCCCCCTGAGTTCTGTTTTAGAAGCTAGACACTTTTGTCTGCCGTGTTCCCAATATTTGGGATCCCTTCCCTGTGAGAAACAAGAAGGCCAAAGTTAAGAATTAGAAAAGTCTCCCAAGGTTGAGAAGCAGGCTGTAACTCTTAATAAAGTTGGACACTAAAACACAAAGCAAAACAAAGCACAAGCCTTGAATAATATCAGCAATATAAATAGAAATTAACTGAGCACTTTTTTTTAAAGTCACCATCTTTAGAGGAAAATAACCAGATCTGTGTACAAAGAACTTCTATCAAAATAAGCGAAAGAAGAGAACTGAACATGAAGAGACTATATGCAGTGCTGGTCTCCAAGGTGCTTTTCTGCTCCAAAGCAAGAAGACACCATTGAGCATGAATCTCCTGAACAACAGTCTCCATTACCAAACTTCCAGCAAGCCTTTCTGAACTGCCATCTGACCTTGGGTTCCTATATCTGTCTTCATAGGATAGATTTTTTTTTTTTTTGTCAGTTTATTGCTCGGTTCTAGTAATAAACTTGCTCTGCCAGCTTAACCAAAACCTTCTACCTTAGCATCTGATGGTCTATCAGATCTCATCCAATTTTATTTTATTTTATTTTTTTTACCTGGGAACATCTTCCAGGTGATGCCTCTTCCCCTGGCCTGCCTTCAGCAAGATTCTTACACAATCAGTTTCAACAGAGCTACCATTTTATTGATTTATATCCTCTCTACTCTGGCTGTAGATGTCCACTTGCTTGGGTCTGGATTTGAGCCTAGTCTGTCCACACTACTGGGAGACTTCACATGAAGCCCCACCCCCTTTAGAAATCTATCCTGCCATTTTTTTAAATTTAAATTTATTGTTTTAAATTTATTCACTTTACATTCCTATTGTAGGCCACTCCCTCATCTTCTTTCTTCCAAGTCTCCCTCCCTTTTCCCCCTCCGCTAGTCCTCAGAAAGGGAGAGCCCTCCTCCCCTACCAACTGATCCTAGCCTATCAAGTCTCATCTGCCTGCATCCTTTTCATCTGTGGCCTGGCAAGGTCACCTCACACAGAGGAAGTGATCAAAGAGAGGTAACAGAGTCCATGTCATAGACAACCCCTGGTCCCCTTACTAGGGAACCCATATCCCTGCCATCTTTTTTAAAATAGATTTTCCCCACATAATACTGTCTGATTATAGCTCCCCTCCCTCAACTCTCCACCCACCCAAATCCACACCCTCTTTCTCTCTCTCATACATTACAAATGACATATAAAAATGATAGTAATAATAATAAGATAAAAATAAATACAAACAAAATGGAATAGGATGAAATGAACAGAAGGAGTCAACCTGAAAGCCCAAGGAAAATTTTTTTTTTCCTTGCTGTCTTCAACCCTTATGTTTCTTTATAGAACACACTACCTCATCCTGCTCACTGCAAGGTATCTATGTCTGTCACCTCTCTACGGAAGGTCCAAACTCTTCAGTCTGATTTGTAAAGATGATCTAGGCTCTGTTTACCTACTCGATGCCTTGTAGCTTCCTCCCATGTCCTCTTGTGGTATAGTTTCATCTTATCTGAGGGAGTCACTGTTTTTGTTTTGGGGCTCTGTTCATGTCTTTATTTTCAATGTGCTCATGCCCCATATACTCAAGTTCAACCTTCCATCTCCTGGATCTCCTGACTAGCTCATCAGTTAACTCTGGCCATCCTTGTCTTCTTCTCTTTGTCCTTTTTTCTTGTCCTTTGACAGCACATCCTGTGGGGTGCTCTATCAGTACATTTTTATTTGATACAACAAAATAACTGAGTGAGGTTAACTTTCTTAAAAAAAAAAAGAGAGAGAGAGGCTTATGTAGCTCATCAGTCTGTATATTTAAGCATATGGTGCCAGTCTCAGCTCTGTTCTGATGAAGGAAGGTCTCACAGAGGATACTAGAAACTTGTGAGAGATGGAAAACTCACATCACCAAACAGGAAGCCAGACAAGGAGAGCTCCCTAATCTTTGCTGAGGGCATATTCTCCAGTAACTTAAAAGTACCTCATAGACCAAACTATGGTAACCCCATCACACTGAAGAATGGGACTCTGACACAAGATAAATTCAAGCCATATTCAAATGAGAAAAGAAGTCGCCTCTGAATGACACCACACTTAATACTTAATATACTTTCCTATGTGCCTCGACATACCTACTCTGTAGGACTTACACCAACCTACTATTCATTTATTTTGCTTAACTCATTTAATTAATTTTCTAGATTAAAAACTGATAAATCTAATGATTGCTCCACAAATATTTGTTAAAAAAGAGAGTGAAGGAGACTTTTGGGAGTGGCAATGTAGCTTTGATAAACAAAGAAGGGCATATGCCATATTTCTTGTAAAGAAAGCACTTTCTTAGCATTCCTCCAGCGTTTTCATGGCCCAAATACTCATGACAGAAAGCACCTCCATTTTCCTATTTGTAGCAGGACTTAACTGAGCTCAAAAACTCCCATTTCTTCTGATGACAAACTTTGATTTTTTTTCCCTTTAAGATTATTCAGTTATACTTAAAGAAATGCTCAACCTCATTAGCCATCAGGGAAATGCAAATCCAAACGACCCTGAGATTTCACCTTACACCCAATCAGAATGGCCAAGATGAAAAACTAAAGTGACAACACATGCTAGAGAGGTTGTGGAGAAAGGGGAACCCTCCTCCACTGCTAGTGGGAATGTAAACTGGTACAACCACTCTGGAAATCTATCTGGCGCTTCCTAAGACAATTAGGAATAGTGCTTCCTCAAGACCCAGCTATACCACTGCTAGGTATATACCCAAACTTTGCTCAAGTACACAAAAGGGATACTTGCTCAACCATGTTTATAGCATCTTTATTTGTAATAGCCAGAACCTGGAAACAACCCAGATGTCCATCAACGGAGGAATGGGTACAGAAATTGTGGTATTTTTATACAATGGAATACTACTTAGCAATCAAAAAGGAGGAAATCATGAAATTTGCAGGCAAATGGTGGGATCTAAAAAAGATCATTCTGAGTGAAATATCCCAGAAGGAGAAAGACAAACACGGTATATACTCACTTATATAGACCTATAAGATATGATAAACATAATGAAATCTATACACCTAAAAAAGATAATCAAGAGAGCGGACATAGGGTAAGATGATCAATCCTCGTTTAGAAAGACAGATGGGATGTGCATTGAACATATGACAGGAGTCTACTGAGCGCATCTGAAAGACTCTAACTAGCAGTGTTTTCAAAGCAGATACAAAGACTCATGATCAAACCTTCGGCAGAGTACAGGGAATCATATGAAAGAAGGGGAGTTGTGTGATGTGGAAAGGATAGGAGCTCCACAAGGACCAAATATATCTGGGCACAGGGTCTTTTCTGAGACTGACATTCAACCAAGGACCATGTATGGATATAACCTAGAACCTCTGCTCAGATGTAGCCTGTGGTAGCTCAGTAACCAATTGGTTTCCCATAGTGAGGGGAACAAGGACTATTTCTAACAGGAACTCAATGACTGGCTCTTTGACCTCCCCACCCCCCAAGGGAGGAGCAGTCCTGTTAGGCCACAGAGGAGGACTTTGCAGCCAGTCCTGAAGATACCTGATAAAACAGGATCAGATGAATGGGGAGGAGGACTCCCCTTTCAGGGACTTTGAAAGGGGCAAGGTGGAGATGAGGGAGGGAGGGTGGGATTGGGAGGGAATGAGGGATCGGGACATGGCTGGGATACAGAGTTAATAAAATATAACTGATAAGAAAAAAAATAAAATTAAAATAAAAAGAAAATACCCCTAAAAAAAAAGATTATTCAGTTATGTTGCATGCAAGTCCAGTCTTTGGGAGTAATACCGAATTAAATTAGACGTTTCTTCCCTGTTTCTCCCTACCTGTGCTATATGAACCCAGCATTCTTGGAGGAAACCCAGGCTCTGGGCACACTCAGCTCTCCCAAGAGTGGAATCTGCTTCTTCTATGTATACAGGCACAGTGTTGCAGCTCTCTCCAGGCTTGGCTTCCTCTTTGCTTGGTCTGCTTCAGCTTTGCCCTCTCTGAAGCCACAGGGTCAGGCTATCCATGTCATATCCCAGACTAATTCTCCAACTAGAGCTGTCACCTTCTCTTTGACCTCACCTAGGACAGCAGTAGAAAGTCTCTGCATCCAAGAGGAGCCAGGAAGGTCAGGGGTTGTGAAGAACCTCAGCTTCCTTTTTATCATCCTCCCCCTTCATCTCGGCTCCCTCCACAGAACTCTTTCAGGGAGAAACTATAGATGACCATAACATTGCTGGAAGTAATGTAGACCTTAGAGTTTCTGGCCTTAAATGTTTGTGTGAATACTAATGTTTCAAAGCAACTTCTTGAGCTCCCTGTGTGAGCTTGGGCCTACTCTATGAATGCCTAGAAGAGGAGCATAATTCTTGGTGGTACTCAGTTTCCAGAGCGTGCAACCATAACATATATGCAGAGGACCTAACTCAGACCTACATAGGGTCCGTGATTGTCTTTTCATTCTCTGTGAGCCCCTGTGAACCCCATGAGTCCTGGTTAGTTGATTTTGTGGGCGGTATCTTTATAGTGTTCTCCACCTTTCTGCCTCCTACAACCCTTCCTCTGCTTCTTTTGTGGGGTTCCTTGCGCTCCTACAAATGTTTGGCTGTGAGTTTCTTCGTCTGCTCCCATCAGTAGATGGGTGAATGATGACAATTGGGCTAGGCTTCAGTCTGTAAGTATAGCAGAATATCATTAAGAATCATTTCACTGACTTTTTTTTTTTCGGCCTGTCATATTTGGTCTCTGAGTTATGCAGCATCTTATTCCTGACCATTCGGGCAGTGTCAGGTGTGGGCTCCTTTTCCTACTCTATAGCAGAGGTACTTAATAGTATTAATTTAGTCCTCATAGTGACAAATGGTGCACATTAATGGTTCCATGGATTAAGAAATGTTAAAACTGAGGACTGTCTTCAACTCACTAAATATATTGGATAGATGAATGTTATTCCTTTCTTCAAAGAACTTCAAAGTTTCATTAATATAATAGATTCTTTGAAAACATCTTTTTTTTTTAACTTAATTTTTCTGTTAAATGATCATGGATTGGCATTACTGAAACTTTTTTGTTTCTGAAATAACTGTTAGGTCTTTAAGCCCCCAAATCCTTTTAAAGCCTGATTCTTTTCACTTATTTTGTTCTAGTTTGATCTTTTTAATTAATTAGTTAATTTTACATCTTGATTGAAGCTTCCCTCCCTCCTCTTCTGCCGGTTTCTTTCTCCCTCTTACCTCTCCTCCTACCATCCTCTAGCCTTCCCTTTCTCCTTAGAACCTAGAACTTTACTCTTATTACTTTAATTACAATAGAATTACATCATTTCTCCTTTTTGTTCCTCTTTCTTATTTCTCCCATTCCCCACCCTGCTGTTCCTCAGATTCATGGCCTCTTTTAAATACATAAATTTGAAACCCATAAATATAATGTGCCTTGCTTTTATGCATATGATTCAATACCTAATTGGTATTGAATAACCAATTAGGGAAGTCATCCCAAGGAAGACTAACTCTACCACTCTCAGCATTTCTAAGCCAATGGCGAGTCTTTGTCTAGGGGTGGGGCCATATGAGATTCTTTCCCTCCATATTAGCATGCCTGTTGCTGTCCTTGATCTGGTCTTACTGAAGCAGCCATGTTGTTGAGGCAAAGCTTCCCTGTTTCTTCTAGGTGACACAGTATCACAGAAGACTTTCTGGTCTTCTTTCTTTTACAGTCCTTCTGCCCCATATTGCACAATATTCCCTGGTAGTTAGTTGGAGAAATTGTGTTACAGATGTATCTATTGGGGCTGGACCCCTCACTGCCTGTTGTTCTCTGTGTTTTCTCTTGAGTGTTGCGAATTGAAGTTTCTTTGATGAGTGGTAAGAACTGCACTTCTCTGTGGGTAGAAGAACAAGAATTTACAATGCAGTTAGGAATTCTGTTGTCTTAGTAAAGAGGCGGTAGTAGGTTCTTCTCTGGGGTACATGATGTCACTAGCCGTGGGCATTTGGCTTGGCTAGGTTTCCAGTACCAGGCATGTTCCCCCCCCCCCATTGAGAAGGCCTCAAGTCCAATTAGACAGCTCTTCGTGAATGTCTAGATATGCATGCCACTATTGCACCATTAGGGATCTCTTGCCATGCTGGTCATTGTTGTGGTTCATAGGCTTCATCCTCCGGTGGAAGAAAAATAGTGTGTTCTTAAGATATAGAAACCCAAATTATTAGCTAAACAGAAGCAGAAAACAAATTTAATTTGCCACTATAAATTGAATTCTTCTTATTGAACACTGATAAACTTCAATGCCGATTCATTCAACAAATTAGACAGTATAATTGCCAATGGGATGAAATTTTATTTTCATTGAAAGAGACTTCCTTATTGTAGAGTTGAGCTAGGTGCCATTGCTTAGTTGGATTATTCATGCTGATTTTTAAAAAATGACAACTCTGTATATTTAGACTCCTCAATTATGATCATGTTTCTGTAAACCACGGGCCTCAACTGTGGCTTAATCCTGTAAAATAACTAAGAATATATTTTTGTTTATTCTTTAGACCAGCAAATAGAACTCATAAACTGTCTCATGTGGCAAAAAGAACACTGCAATTGCACTATACCTTTCCAATCAAATATTGTCCTCCTGAGAATGATGACAATAGTTTTAATTCATGGGACTAATAGAGTCAAGGTAAACTTGGGCATACAGAGCCTTTGGTACAGAATTGTAGCCCATGTTTTAATGTGAAGCTAAATTTTAGTTGGGTGCTTAAGTTAGGAACCCCTCCCCCCCAGCCCCAAGGGCCAGTCTCCTCAGGATCTCTAAGCTCCTGCTCAGAGGGTGTTTATCAAAATTTTGATGATACTGGTGTTGTTAAGCTTACTGTAGCTACAACAAAATCCTCAAGACAAGCTATTTTATAAAAAAACAAGGATTACTTTGGCTCATGGTTTCTAAGGTTTTAGTCTACGGTTGCCTTATCATGTTGCTCTTGGACCTTCCATGAGGCAGCATATGAAGAAGGCAATGGTAATCCTCCATATCATACTGTCCAGGAAGTAAAGAGACAGGAAGAAGTGGATCATGGCACACTTCCAATAACCCAGCTGCTTTTTAGTAGCTTTGACCTCTCCTAAAGGTTCAGTGCTATTTACCTTCTTGTACCATCACTGGCCTTTGGGGGTACATTTGAGATCCAACCTATAGCCAGCCCTGCCTGAAGATGAAAATGTTACCACATCTGAATCTTTACAGCAGGTAAATGCTCATCTGTTAAACAATTGGGTAAAAAGGAGATGTTAACAAATATTTGGTACTTTTTCCAGTTTTACTGAAAGAAGGATTATGATTTCAAAGCTAGCTTAGACAATACAGTGTTTAATTTTTTTTTTCCTTAAAAGAAAACAAGTACCTGGAACATACCTGAAACCCAGTAAAACTATACAAATAAATGACACCAAAATTTTTCATTTCCATTTGGAAACATATGAGTAAATTTAGCAGAAACTCCAATGATATCTGTGAAGAAAAGAACAAAAATTTACTAAATAGACCCACAAGAAAAAAATCGGTGTGGGAAAACCTGAGTGAGAAGACCAGTGCTACGGATGAGGATGTGACAATCATGTTTCCAGGTTTCTGAGCCATGGTCTCACTCTGCAGCCCAGGGGGGTTTCCAGCTTGAGATCTGCCTTCCCTCGTCTCTGAGACACTAGAATTACTGACACTATTGGCACTGAAAAACCCATTTAAATTTAATTTGCATTTATGTCAATTTGCATATATGGTTAACTCAATTTTAGAACAAAATTTGGTGAAAATATGGACATGACTGTAGAATGAATCTGAATGGAAAGACTGAACAATTTTTAAAGAGAGAAACAAATGCCTAAGTGTCTTATTTACTTTTTTAATACCTATTATAAAATATAATATAAAAGTTATATAATAGACTATGAACTCAAATGTATATAAGATAAAACATAAATGTAATTCATAGAAAAATAGATCATTGGGTTTTCAAATTAACAAAAGTTCAAATTTTAGGTGGAAAAATGAAACTTGAAGATATCTGTGAAAAATTTAGTCAAGATCTTTAGTCTCCAATATAAGCTAAAAGAAAAAATTCAGAAATACTCAGTATATTTAACTTAGAAATATTCATTGAGAATGTATCGCCTTATGAATGTATTTCATACAACAACACATGCAGAAGACAAAATAATAACCAAAATACCATTTTTTTTACAGTAAAATATAAAATGGTCATTTCTCTGGCTAATTATTTATATTCTTGTTAGACTCCTTTGTACTGTTACAACTTTTCACAGCACGCGTTCATTCTTTTCAAAATCTAAGAGTATTTAACTTCTAGAATCGGGAGGTGTAATGTGCTTCTTGTTTCTATCTATCTATGGTGGTCATCTCTGAGTTTTTACATGTTCGAATTGTCATGGCACTTGACCTGTCTTTCCTCACATGATTCTTTTTGTAGCTAACCTTTCCCTGTCTCCTAACAGGAGGATAATACAGCTAGTATTCACTTGTTTCACTAAAGCTGCTTTAGTGATCAAGGCATTTCTTGAGACAAGGCAGATGTTTCTGATTAATTTATTTTACTTTATTAGATAAAAACTCTGAAATGGAAATATTTATCCAAGTTGAAATCAGCCTGGCCTGAGTTTGTCATGCTAATAACTAGATAAGCCCCAAACTATAGTAGTTAAATAGATTTCTCTTAAATTGGATGTTGCTGTTTGGTTTCTACTTTTAATCTTTTTAAAAAAAAGTCATTAATATTGCCATGTCTTGTCATAAAAGATGCTATCACGGTAGAAGCTGAATGATTTTTATGTCACTTTCATTTTTGGTGTTATTGTTTTTAAGTGTAGCTTAATACTTTTTTCTTCAAGGTAGTACACTATGTTCATACTTGGGAGGGGACAGTTATTCTGTATCTAAAGGTTACATGTTAGGGTTGGGTATTCCACCCAGGCCTTGAGAAGGACATTTATATGCTTATGGGAACCCAGGTAGAGACTTCTAGACAGAAGGGGCAGTTTGAACAAAGACAAGAGAAAAATACACAGTATATGTGTTCAGGGACCATCAAGATGAGGGCATGGCAGGACTCCAGAGTCTGTTGGAAGTATTAAAGCAGATCTAGACTTTAGAGCTGAAGTTATGGTGCTACTTAAGAAGTTTGGAAATCGTCTTTTGTTCAACAGGCACCTGAATGTTTTTAACCAGGAAATTAATGCAAAGAGAGGTCAGTGAGTTTCTTTTGTGTATATGGAGGTGATGATACCATTCAGAAAACCATAAGAAACAGTGAGTGTATGTGAGCTTGCAACTCTGGACCAAGGCTCTACTTAAAGGAGAAGACTGAGGAAGGGACAGCAAAAATGGGAAAGGAAAGTTGCATGGAATAATCAGGGAGGTCAAGGAGAGATGCTCAAAAACAAACAAATAAACAAACAAACAAACAAAAAACAAAGCAAAAAAAATCCACAAATATTTATCAAAACCTTTCAATGTGGCTGAGGATATGGAGTGAAGAGGACAGTAGCTCTCCTGACACCATAAGATTGAGACCCTGGGGAGAAGAAAGCAGACGACACAGGGACAGACAGTGGCACGAGGATCAGGGCCTCTAACTCAAGGGCACACTGCCTAGGGCAGGCCATGTTGGAATAGATGAAGAAGATTTGCTCGATGTTTAGGTTGAAGAAAATGTTTAATAAGTGATATCTGTCACATATCAATGCCTTTGTAACATATAATTTAAAAATTTTTAATGAAGAAAAAAGCCAGTAAAAGCTACAGTGCTCAGAGCCGTGAAGCCCAGGGGATGTCTTCTGAGAGGGATTTGAGGAAGCTGAAGCTGGTCAGTATCATCTAGAAGAGTCTAAGTAAATGAGCACTGTGGGGGATGCTAGGCAGTGGGCAGTTCGCAGATTCCTTGGTACTCTTCCACAAGAGAACAGTAGACAGTTAAGATCATGGCTAAACGAGATGAAAGAGGCAGAACACCATGAAAGCTACAGCAAAGGGGAAAGGGCGGTGAGCAGACAAAGTACCCAGGTTAAATGAGTCTTTCTTGTTAGTTTTCTTTCAAATCTGTTTTTGTGCACCTCGATGGCACGCCACTGCTGCCATGCAGTTACATAGCAGCAGATTTATGGATTGTAATAAATAGTTAAATCCTGTCAAAATGGCACCAAAGCCAAAGATAATGCCCGCTAGTGCTCAAGAGATTATTTGTAAAGTAATATGTTCTAATAAAATAAATATGAAAAATGAAAAAATAAATAAAATAAATATGTAAAGTGTTTATTACTGTTTTGTACTTTTCCAGTCCTTAGAATGGTTCCCGAGGTAACAGCTGGTAAGTGATTTGTGATTGTTTTATTCTAGTCTTTCCTTGTGTTTTATTACATGTAGATCTGATGGTGAAAGAGGGGATTTGGATGCCCACCTCCTGGCTTACATAACTCAGTCACTATCCTTCATTATCTCCGAGCTTTATGACTCATCCAGACTTATACAACCATCATAGGCAAACTGAATCAAGAATTTCTGTCTCCTCCCACTTTGCCTTTCATTTGTTCCAGTTGTATAGCTTCAAAAGTGCTGCTTAGATCAATAGACTTGTGTAGTAAAAAGGTGATTTCTTTACTGCAGATGCCTGTGTGCAATATATGGGCTCATCTTTCAAAAGTGGATCTAATGGCACCTTTTTCCATGAAGAGTCTCAGAGGACAGCTTCTACTCATTCTAGCTAAAAACAACCATTTCTCATCACTTCAGTCATAATGGTAACAGTAAAAATCCTAGAAAGAGTCCTGTCTGACTTCTTCCTGCCTCTGCTTTGTCATATATAAACTAAGCAATCCCATAACCAGTTTTTTTGAGACAACTTTAAGAACCAAATAGATTAACACCTGCAAAGTTCCACAAGCCTACATAATATTCAGTAGATATTAGTGATTTTTAAAATGTATACAGTTTTCTTTTTCAAACTTTTAATCACCAACTTTCTATGCAGTTGTTACAACCCCAGGGCACTATTTATAGAAAAACATGTTTAACAGAAGAAGGATTCTCAATGGAAGCATTTCCTGTCCCTCACTTACCTCTTCAGTACCCAGTAAGTCCTATGGTGCTTTGTATAAAAAAGGTTCCCCATCACCTCAGGCATTTGAATACTTAGTTCACAGTTGGTGAGGTTGTATGGTTGTATGGGGAGGCATAGGGGGTGTGGCCTTATTGGAGGAAGTACATCATTGGGGGTGGACTTTCGGTATTTAAATCTCTTGGTGGCAATGATTCTCAACCTGTGGTTTGTGACCCCTTTGGGGGTTTCATACCAGATAAACTGCACATGAGATATTTACAGTACAATTCATAACATTATCAAAATTACAGTTATGGAATAGCAACAAAATGATTTAATGTTTGGGGGGCGGGATCCCCACAACATGAGGAACTGTATCGGAGGGTTGTAGCATTAGGAAGGTTGGGAACCACGGCTCTAGCCACTTCCAGTTTGCTCTCCTTCTGCTTTTTGATCGGGTTTCAGGATGTGAACTCTCAGCTTCTTGGACCAGCCACCACATATGCCTATGGCCATTGTGGACACTAACACTCTAGAACGTTATGCCAAAACAAGCCCTTCCTTCTGCAAGCTTCCTCAGTCACAGTGCTTTTATACAGACACATAAAAGTGATGAAACAATGCCTATCACTATCTTCTCTTACCCAGCTACCACTGCATCTTGCTTAAGTGGTTGCCATGCTCCCTAATGGAGTTGTTGTACTCTAGTCTCTTCTCTGCATAAAGCCCGAATAAGGTTTTAGAAATCTAAGATGTTATGTATTGCTCTGGTTCTAAAAGACTCGGGGGCTTTTGTTATTCTTGATAAAGAGTTTCTGTCTGTCTGCCTGGGCTCCCACAACCTCTGTCACGACTATCCTGAACCTTTTCTCTCTGCACTTGTGAGTACACTGGCCTGGTTCCTGGCCTCCACCCACCTCTGAGGGCGTGGAACCAGCCTTTGCCTTTTTAGTCTGTCTCATTTGCATCTGAGAGCTGATTACATACTGCATCTAGTATACAACTGACAGGCAATGAACATCAGTTGAATAAAAGTGATTGAAATGATGTATTTGACATTTAGAAATAGCTAGTTTTTAAACTAAAACTTCAGATCTTAAGCACTTTGGATACAGGAAGAAAGAAAGTGAATGTGTCAACACACCTACTCCATGACAATCAAAGATGACAACCTCAAAGAAGCTGCTGTCCCGGGCCTAGCATGTGCTAGGTGTGGAGTAAAGTTTTCCCCTTTTCGCTTCTTCTCTCCTTTTATTATTAGAAAAGGGTAGCAGAGAGGTAGACTCTTGACATATTTCGCACACTGGTTCAGAACGTCTGGACTCCCAGATACCTGTGAAGACAGGCATGTGTCCAACAACAAGCTGTCCCTTTCCTCCTGTTGCCTGATTCAGTGCTTTATGGCCATGAGGAGTGAAGAGATACAGGCCAATCAAGAAGACATTGTTCTTAGCACTTCTTTCTGTCAGGGAGTTCCAGGGATAGTGGCTAGAGTCCTGTAGGCAACTGTAGGTGCCATAGGTCTGAATGCCCATAGCAGGCACAATGGCCAGAGAAGAGAGAAGATGATTTATAAATCATGAATTCATCTTCCCTACCCTCATCACAGGGTCTCTCCATTTTCCCCTGGGCTTTTCTTCTAAATCTACAGTGAGACGATTCCTACCTCATCACTATATAATCTGAAATTGATAGCAGTGAGAAAGGAGAAAGATCTGCATCTGTGGAGTGTGAGTTTTGATAATATAGCCACTACATATAAAGGAGAAGACATAAACATTAGGGTTTGGAGATTGTGTGTAAGAGTAAATCTACACTGACTTTACACAATCCCTGAACTCCAAAAGCCTGCAACTAGAAAATTATTTATTGGTTGCACATGTTTGGGGACAGCACAGAAATAGTCATAGAAACAGACACAAACACAGGTGACACAGGCTCACACAGACACAGGCACAGACATAGACACAGACAGACATGGAAAAACACAGACACAAACACAGGCAGATACAGACACACACAAGCACAGACACAGAAAAAAACCTTGGACACTGATACAAATACAGACACCGATATAAACACAGATAGACATAGACAGATAAACACAGATAGACACAGACAAAAATGCAGAATAAGAACACAGACACTGACACAGACACAAGCACAGAAAGACAGAGCCAGACACAGACATAGGCACCAAAATAAGCCCAGACACAGCAACAGACACAAGAAAGGACATAGACACAGACATATGTAGACAGAAACAGAGGTACAATCACAGACAGATACACAGACACAGACAAAGACATGCATGGATAGACACAGGCAAAACACGGGCACAGACACCAACCCACACATAGACATTGGAACGAATAGACACAGGCACAGACAGA
>NW_026587216.1:35402607-35513255 GCF_907164565.1 Psammomys obesus | reverse complement strand
TAGACACAGGCATAGACACACAGAAAGATGTAGACAGAGAAACAAACAATGATACAGACATAGATAGACATAGGCACGGGAACAGAGACAGGCAGAGACAAAAGCACAGACACAGACCCTGACACAGACATAGACACAATGAGAGACAGACAGGAACAGAAATGCAGGCACAGACACAAACAGACAGAAATCAACAGACAAAGACACTGGCACAGACACAGGCAACGATGCAAACACAGAAACCAACACAGGCGTAGAAGACAATCAGTGGCTCTAATTCTAGTCGGTATACATATAGAGGAAGAGGACCCAAGACATTTGAAGTAATTTGATGAATGACTTTCCAAAAGTACATAGAAAATAGATAGAGGATATTTGTAAATCTGTGTCAGTCCATAACATTGGCTGAGCCCAACTGTGGAGCTTGTGCAGTAACTTGGGTTTTCACTTTCATAGTCTGTTTAACAAGGCTCTAGGTATATTAACAAGAGCCTTTCCATTTATTTAGGATGTACTAAAGACATAACTTTTTTCTTTTATTTAAAGGTAAAAACAAACAAACAAAAACCAACCTGTTAAACTCTAAGCTAGAACTGTCAGAATTAGAATTGAGCCTAAAATTAAGTACAAGTTTGTAGTAGAACCATAAATAAAATAGGTTAAAAGGGGCACAACACAACTTAATGAGGATTAATTTATCACACAAGTGGGACATTTCTGCGGGTAAGTAGCCTTTCGTTCTAAGAGGAAGGCATGTATTCTGAATCTTTCATATCCTTTGTGATTGAAGTACTAAAGAAACCATGTAGATGAAAGGAAAAGTACTTTATGTTAAACTAAGATAATCTGCTAATAATTCACAAGTCATAACAACAAAAAGTATAAATCTAGGCTTTAGAAATTAAATTAAAACTATGGCAAATTCTTGATATACTCTAATTTGATACAGTATCAGATTTTAACCAGTCTAAACTTTTAGCACTATGCTTTAGAATCTGATAGGAAAAAAATCTTTAGAGAAAAAAAATCTGGCGATGGTGATGGTGATAGTAATGATGACAATGATGATATTTTTGACAAATGACTGAAAAATGGGGGAGTGGATCTGGGGAGAAGGGTGGTAAGGAGTATCTGAGAGGAGCAGAGGAAGGGGAAACTGGTCGGGATGTATTGTACGAGAGAAGAATCTATTTTCAACAAAAATAATGTTTGCTTATTGGAGTTGAAATAGCTGCTTCTGTGAAAGAACTTGGAGCCTTTGGAAATCTGGAGGTTTTAAACAGCCCTTTTTAAAATTGTATCTTACAACATTCTTTATTCGTATTTCTCTTTTTACGTTAATTTTTCTTTGATATGCCTTTTCTTTTTAAGAGTCAAATTTCAATGTTTTCAGGCTTGCCCCAAACTGCTGGGCTCCAGCAATCCTTGTGCCTTGCTTCCTGAGTAGCTGGAACTGCAGGTGTGCCACCATGCCAGGCTTGCCCTTTACTTATTTGCCTAAATTCCTCTTCTACTTTCAGAATAGACACAGATGCAAGCTAACAGCCCAGTGGCACTTTCAGTGAGTCAGGGGTCACCCAGAGAGTTCCCCATCGTGGAAGAGCAGTAAGATAACTTTTAAATCAGAACGTTCAGCTCTGCCCGATATGTGGCTTTCAGCTCCGTAGCCTGAAAATGTCCAACCATGAATCACATAGTTTATATCAACAAAACTCATCAGAATATAATGTATTTGTTTTCATTGAGAGAAACTTGGCTATCATGCTTGCCTTGTCCTGGCTAGTCCCTGAAAAGGCCAATGTCAAACGTTAGGCAGTCATCTTAGTAGCATGTTAGGAGGTGATTGATTACTTAATTTTCAGCTTCCAAAGTCTGCTATGTCCACGGAAATAATCAATTCAGATTTACACACCGGCTCAGAGGACATCCTTTCCCTTGATCTGTTCTTGAGTAGAATCTGGGGCTAATAATCCAAGCCAGCTAGTCTCTTCCCAATTAAATTGCAATATAATTTGATAAGTTCCTCTTTAATAATTACGTCTTGGTTTCATTTCCCAGAAGTTATATCAAGGGTCCACTGGAGGCTGAGATGTGCCCACACTTGCTGCATGTGTTTACAGGCAAAAGTTATTAAGGACATCTGTTCTTGTGGAGATGTACCATCTGAAGCTCCAAGGGTGATGGAATTCCTAAGTGCTCAGGCTTCTCAGAGACACAGACTGTGGAAGGGTATTCTGTCCTCAGAATCTTTGCTAACTTCCTGATGGCAAATTTGTGTTACTTGAAGAGATGAGTGAGAATGCAAATGATTAAGGAGTAAATTGGGAGATTTCCTGGAGGCGTTTTTTTCTGACATTGAACCCTGTATGGTTTTTAACTTGTTTTGTTTCGAACTGGGTTCTGGCAAGCACATTCAAAAGGTTTCAAGCAAAAATTGCCTCCTGGCAAGTGCGCTATGCCATCCTACAAAAGCTTTTCCAGGCTATATTATTTGCATCGATGCCATTGTTTTTACACTTATCTTTTGTAATTATCTTTTCTATATATTAGTGTGACTGAAATCATGATGTTATTCCATTAAGAAACATATATATATACATATATATACATATATATGTATATATATAGTTATTTCAAAGCATAGCTGGCAGCTAACGTTTTGTTCAGTAGGCAGATAAAAGCTATTCTAATAATTTTATTTTTTTCTCCCACAAGATTAATTTTTGATAATTCCCCTTTAAATTTAAAAGTTATTTCAAATGATGTCACTTTATTTTTCTCTTCTGAATTACTCTCTTATCTACTGGCACATTGATTGTGTAGCCTAGGAAACCCAAAGCCGGCCCTAACAATATGAAGTGGCCGAGTTCTCTATTCTGTCTCTGATTTATTTTATGAAAACTGGCAAAGTCACTTAACTGCTTTCTGCCTGCCTACACCTCTGTAAAATATGTGAGATAACAATTGTCAACAAACAATGAATTGCTTCTTATCTGTTGTGCTTCAATTCCATCACTGTCAAAATTCAGAGTGCTCAATTGCTTAGTGGGGGAGGTAAAAATCCAAAGACAAATGAATCAGCAGCCGGTTCCTACTCTCCATGTAAATACATCTTCCATAAGCCGTATCTTTGGAACAATGATTTAAGTACTAATGACTTTTAAAAATACTGATAGAAATCAGCATGGACTTTGCTGGTTAGTGTACTGTTTTTCAGTCATATGTTACTGAAGACTCAATCCTCTCAGTTTTATGTCAGTCCTCACAGCCATGCTTCTGTCCACACCAATGTACCTCACAGCAACCTGAGCTCCAGGCAATCTCTGGGTAAGGTATATGCCCTGTGATTAGGCACCTGGATTGACGTAGGTTCAAAGCCATGACCTTGGGCAAGGTCAGTATCCCCTTTGAGCCTCTGACTCTTTATCCCCAGGAGAGTAACAGTACCAGCCTCATCTATATGATGCTGCATGACAGTTACATAAAATAGAGCATCGTGATGGTTAATCGTGACTATCAACTTGACGGGAGTCACCATAGAAACTAAATTCTGGATATGTTTGCAAAGAAAATTCTAGATTGGCTTAACTGGGATGGAAAAATCCACCTAAAATACGGGCAGCATCATTCCTTGGGCGGGGGTCCTGGATTGCGTGAAAACAATTACTTCAACTGCCTGTTTCTGCATTATAAGGTTTGCTCAGCTTGCCTTTTTATACATCCTGAGACCATTTTCTCAGGGGTGACAGTAGTTAGACTTGTCTGCTCCCTCCCACATCAATAAATTATTAAGAAAACCTGCCACAGATTTGCCCACAAGCCAATGTGATATGCACATTTTCTT
The DNA here is from genome assembly GCF_907164565.1 of Psammomys obesus. Lineage (NCBI taxonomy): Eukaryota > Metazoa > Chordata > Mammalia > Rodentia > Muridae > Psammomys > Psammomys obesus. The sequence continues at coordinate 35,509,411 of NW_026587216.1, read as the reverse complement.
AGTTGAGGTTCCCATTTCTCAAATGACTCCAGTTTGTGTCAGGTTGACATAAAACTACCCAGCCCAAGGAGTAATATAGGTTAGATCTGAATATTTGGCAGTCAGTTATTCTTCGTATTTGACCAGTAATGATTTAAAAAAATGGAATTTTTCTTTCCTAACAGAGACTGAAATCAGCACTAATTTCTGAATATAAACACATTTGACATGACATACATTTAGCAAAACAATAGTAGCAGATTTCCTTCCAGGGCCTATGAATTCTGCAGCTAAGAGCTTTTCACTAGGTTTTCCATAGCAGACACAAATTTCCACTCCGAGAGCAGGCCTCAAACGCAATCACCAATGAGCTAGTTAGTCCCACAACAGTCATGCCACTACTGCACCAGTGGCCACATCTTATCCGGTAGGTCAGTACTGTAGCTTGAAGATTCACAGGAAAGCAAGACCACTGATGACTTTTCTCCCTTAGCAGCTTGTCCAGGAATTTCTAGCACTATGGAAGCTGTCAAACAAACAGGAAACTCCTATATTAGTCACAGTTTGATTTTTCTGTCCTCAACAAAATAAGCTTATCATCTAGTTCTGTTGGGTGACCAAAAGCAACGGCAGAACTTGTATTTTATGTTGTTTTGGAATCCTCAGGGGACTCCTTGACTTACAGAGGGGTATTCCACACCTAGTATTAGGATTTTTATTTAATAACCTATGGCTATTTCCATGCACGAAGGATATCTCCCTTTACTTTGTTTTCAAAAATTGCGTCGTTTTTTGTTTTGTTTTGTTTTTAAATTAAATAACAAAAGAGTTTCTGTGTGGATTTTTCATACACCTTTAGTTTTGCTTAACCTTGCCCCGGCTCCTCTCTTCTCCACCCCACCATCTTTCCTTAAAACTTTCCACCTCTTGAATTCCTCTTCTTTCTTTTTGTTAAGTCTTTACCTCAATTCTTGCTTCTAATGGCCACTTGCTAATGTTCTGTGTTTTATGGGCACTCCAACCTAAAGACATACGTGTAAAACGTCAAAGATAAAATCGCTTATGGGAAAGAACACGAGGCATTTCTCTTTCTGAGACTAGGTTGCCTCACTTGCTGTACTATTTTCCAGTTCCGCCCATTTTCCTAAAAACTTAATTTTTCATTTCAGCCAAATAAAATTTCATTGTTTATGTGTATCATATTTTCATTATCTGTTAATCAGTTGATTGACATCTAGGCTAATTCCATCTCCTATCTATAGTTAATAGAGTAGCAATGAAAATAATGTACAAGTAATGCTGTAGTAGGATAGGTATAAACTCAGGACTGTTGAAGCTTATTTGCAGCTGGATCATAAGTCTCTGAAGTTGTTTGTAAATGGCATCCTTTGAGCCATGTATTTCAAAAGCCACAGAATCATATGTATATCATTTTAAAGACACTTAGGACCTCTCTTCTCTCTGTGAATAGCCCAGTTTAAACTTTTAGCATATAAAATTATTTATTTCCAGCTCTACTTAATGAACTATGTTATATGTCATATTGACTCATCTTCAAATTGTTTTCTGAGATTCTAACTTCATCTGAGTGGAAGATCATTGATCATAATTCCTCGGGCCACATTTAGGAAATAATTCCTGGAACAAAATAGTGGGTTAAATTAAATGCATATTGATTAATTTTGGGGTATGTAGTAATACTTTGGAATAAAATGGAGTGCAAAAATTATTTTCACAATGTATTTATAAAATAAAGTAGGGAAATTTCCTATTCAGCTGAATTTTCTCTGAGCAGCCTCTTACCATAGCGTTGATTGAGATGATGCCTTAAAGAGTGAATGCTTGCTGAAATGGAATCAACAGCAATTTAGTGATTAATAATGTCAAAGTAGTGTGGTCTGCTGGAGAGAAAATCAGACTTGTGCCCGACCTTTTCATAAAAGCCTTCACATGCTTCTCAGTGTTATTTAGAAAATTACTTTTGTCCTTATATTTTCCTCACGTAAAGAATTCTTCCTCAATGTGTGCATGATCTCTTTATTCCACAGAACTCTTACCGATGTGAATAAATGAGAACCAATACAAAGTAAAGGTACTTATTCACAGATGTTAAAGCAAGGCATTTATCCACCATCACCTGGGGTTGGTTGCGACTCAGTCAGGCAAAGAAGGGGCCAGATTTGTAGTAGAATAACAGCAAGTTTCTGTATTAAATTCAAGTGAAGGTTGTTGCCCTAGGGAAGCTGGGGATTGTGACCAAGAAGTGGAGGTGTTACAGGTACTGGTTGGGGTGCATACATGGCTTTCTTTGGTCTCCAAAGTTAGCAGAACAAATATTAGGGCAGCTGTCAAATATTAACAAAGTCCTGACTATCTGGGTTCTATTGCTACAGGAGCCACGTCTGAGCTTCTTGGATTGTTATAAGAGATAGTGATCTATAAATATGATTTGTTGCCGTGGGACACTACTCCTGGGGAACCATATACAAATATCTACTTACTGCAGATAGGGCACTGAAGACAGATCAAAGTAGGATACTACCAAACTTCCACTTCCGGAACTGCTGAGGTTTTTTTGGGGTGAGGTGGCACAGTCTACAAGAGCAAGGCTCATGAAAGCTAGAAACCCATGGAAGACACTGTACAACTTGCAGGCAGCTCAACCTGGTGGAGAAAGTCCTTTCGGGTACTTCAGTTGGTCTGATCTTCCAAACAGTTCATCCAGTCTCTGATTCTTCCAGGCAACTCAGCTTGTCGGACAGGATCTCAGCTTGCTGCAAGAGGCCTGGCAAATTTGATCAGTTTCAGGGACTTCCTGAAGCCATTGTCTTGTTTACTTTCTGCACCTAATGGACTTTCCGAAGGTGTAATGTTTCACTTCTCTTTAGTGCACCCTTACCATCCTGTCGTGTTATATCTCTCTTAACATCTGGTCATATCACCTCTTCTTTTTCATCCTGCATCTTAACAAGCTTTTTCCAATATGAAAGGTTTTAACCTTTGAAGAAATTGTTACATATCACCTACCAATAACAGCCTGGTTTTCTGGTTCTGTTCTTATAGAGAAGAGGTTGATTTCCTGGCTGGCTGATATAGGCATCTATATTAAGTCTTTCATGCCTGTAGGAACATTGTGTCTCTGGTGAACCATTGAGAAAGAACAGGGTTTAAATCACATTAAGCATATGATCAGTAGATATACAACAATCATTTTTTCAATATGTGGAATGAAAAGGCAGAGTATGGAGACTGACCCCACACTCAGGACCTTAGAAAAACTGGAAACTTAAGCAGATAGCTTATACTCATGAGCCAGACCAACTGATCAAAATTGCAAGGAAGTTTCTACAGTAGAAAGTGTTTTATTGTGACCGAACTGATATTTTCAGTTATTGAAAAGAACATTATGAGAAAGAGGCCTTTGATATGTTAGTTGAGATCAGTCAGCAAAAATAACTTATATAATAAGTTTATATATAAGTATAAAAATTTAGAACTATATAAAATGTATATATATATATAATTTATATATAAATATGAGGAAGTGTTTTCTCTCTGAAAATGTTCAAACTAGCATCTTGGATAAAGAAGTCCCTATGCTTTATAGATGATCATCTATGAAAACTGTGGGGAGGCTCATGATGAGGACAAAGAATGGCCTCTGACTACGGGATTTTACAAATCTTATGTAAAGGCAACTCCTAATTGTCAGAGTAAGTTTGAGGAACACATTGAGAGCAGTGTGACAGTTACATGATAATGAGGAATGAGTGATCAGTAAATTTCCAAATGATAAATGACAAGAGAGTAGATATCAATAAGAAAATAGGAGAGGAAATGAGGAAGGAGAAAGACAAAGATATAGAAAAAGAAAGGAGAGAAGCAGAGTGATGATAATGACTGACACACTTGTTGACAAGGAAAAAAGGCACTGTTAAACTTGGGAATAAGAGAAGTCCATGACTAAGACAGCTGACCAGATGCCACTCTGGAGTTCCAAGTTCTTTGGTTCCTCTCACAAAGGACAGTATAAATCTAAATAGTTAGTGACAGATCCTGATTTGTGAGCTTCAGTCTCCCTGTGGGTTGCCATGTCTGTGGATTTGGGGGAATGTAGTTTTAAAAAAATTTCTAGGAATTTACAAGCTTCAGAATTAATTTCTGGATTCTATTACTGCTATTCTGCAAATCAAATGTCTCCAGGAATTTTGTTTATTCTGATCCTATGTTCCCTATTTACTTGTTATACTCCATGATTACTTGAAAGAGGAAATGCATATTGTAGGCATTTTATTTTAGGATAAAATCTAAACCGGGTTGCACAGTCTGTCTCCAAGCAAATGGAAGGAAGAAATCTGAATGTTTGTTATAGATGGGGCCAGGCATAGTGCCAGACAGTTAACAAACATCACCTTTCTTGATCCTCTCACAATCTATGGGAGATTATCATTGGTCTAGTCACTTCAGTGTAGAAAGTGAGATTCATGTGTTCTAGTAACTCACAAAGACAGTACAATGAGTAGATTGGGGCTTATAGTGGGATGTATACGATTCAAGCTATGGTGTAGATTACCTAAAGCCACAAAAAATAAGGAAAAATGGTTATGTAAATCTTAAATAATATTCAAATGTAACTGAAAATACAATGAGTTAGTGAAGTCCAAAATGTAAACTTTGCTGTATCATTAATCAGGAGATGACAATCATTAAAAAAAAAAAACAAACAACTTTTATTTTGTATGTGTGTGTGCATTTCTGAGTGTTTGCTGTGCGCGTCCATGCACATGTGCTCATGGAGACCTGAAGAGAATGTTGGATGTCCATGTGCTGAAGCTGGAGTTACAAGTGGTTGCAAGCTACTGGATACAGGTTCCCTTCTAGAAGAGCAGCAAGCACTTCTAGTGACAGAGTCACCAGCCTGAAGATGATTTTCTAACAAAAATTGGGCCTATGATCTGGCATTTCTAACAGCTGCTACCTTTGCATTTCAGTTTGCATGGTTTTATTAAAAGGTGCAGACAGTTTATAGAGAACTTAATGTGGCAGAATATTTTATGGGGATGCTAGATTTTTTTTTAAAAAATATTTATTTCACAGGTTAGTCAAGAACTAATGAGAAGGGCCACCATCGCCACACTGAGATCTCTTGAGAGAAGAGGTAAACTGCGTTCTTGCTGGCAAAGGGCAATTCTTGCGGTGCTTCGGGTTGAGATGAAGTTTTCTAGGCAAAGTTAACTACTTGTAAAGTGGAAACTGTGATTTTGACACAGATAGCCTTGGGTTAGGAGGAGAGTAAACTAGATTGTTCTTGATGCACTTTAACATACAAGGAGAAAAAATGACTCCTCCTTTTTGCAATAACGTTTATGCTATCTATGCATTATTCCTGATTCTGTTTATCTGCATATAACAGGGTGACATCTCTGCCTTCATGGAGTCAGGTATCCTTTGGTGACTTGTTTGACTGATGAAATGAGAAGGAAAAGAGAAGCTTTAAGTGAGAGCATGGAATCCGCATTTCTCTACTTGATGTCTGACTACCCAGTTCCAGACAGCCCCAGTCTGAGAGTCATTCTCAGCCTAGAACGCCTTGATAAGCTATGCAGTGTAAGGAGCCTGGATTACCAGACAGGCCCTGGGGTGAATAGCAAGCCTGCCATGTTCAAGCTTGACTGTGTTATTAAATCTCATTTATCCAGTGTGTCCCCAGTTACAAAATAAGGATAAGAATGGCAACCACACAGGATTGTTATAAGCCTTAAGAATACTGCAGGGTAAATGCCTAGCAAAGCATGGGGAGAAATAATGCTTTGAAGATATTTTGCCTCAGCACAACCAGTGCTTAATAAATGCCATCTCATCTGTAACTGGTAAGTTCTCAGTATCCTTATTAGTCCTTCATACTTGGTAAGGACTGGAGATGAATGACGCTTTAGAACAGATCAGGAGGTCATTGTGTCACCCCTTGGATCAGCTGACTATTAATCAAACATAGGTCCAAGTACAAACAGGAGCCCCATGGAGCCCAATTGAGAAGAACTCTGCCTCAGTGTCTTGCTTTAATCTGAGCCAACTCCCCCGTCATCATTGTATTTATAACAGGACGTCATAATGGCTTGCTTACTCACTACTAGACAGGATGTTTATTTCATAAAGTAAGGGGAATAATATCCTTAGATGCCGAGTATAAATGCTAGTTCTCCAAATTCTATCTGCTGGACGAATAAAGAGAGATGATGCTGCCAGTGCATTCATAAGCGATACACGATGTTACCTAATTGTTAACGAGCCACCCATTTTCACTCTGCTAGACCCAGTGACCAGCACCAAATGCTTTGTGTCATGTGGGGGGCTAGCTGGGAGATGACCTCAGGTCAGGGCCGTCCAATTTCCTTTCATGGCAAAGGAGGGTTGTACCTCTATCTTCTGTGCATAGCGTTTATTTGTTTTAGAAACTCCTTGGGAAAAAAAAAATCTTTCCCAGTGTAATTTTCAGTACCACAGGAATTTGACAACATGCCAAAAATATTAAACACAATTAGATCAGCTTTTGGTGTCTAGTATTTTGCCAAGAACACTTTTTCCTCAAAGGTATTTTGAATATAATGCCTTCCTGCATAAACTGACTCTATATCCAACTTACATCTGTTACACTTAAGATTTTTTTTAATTATTAATTCTTAATTCTTCATTAAAGCCTCCTTACAGAATGAGTTTAGGATTAATGACTTTAAATATAATTTATAAAATATTCATATACAATGAAAGGAATTTCCAGTGAAATTGCTAAAAAATCAGATTGGGTGTTTTAGAGAAGATGACTGTTTTCCCTGGAGTCTATAAATCGGAAATGTGTCCTTTGGAATATCCTTAGGTACACCGGAATGTGCTGAGTGCAGTTGACAATCATGAATATCATATATTTCTAGTTTTAACTTTAGGGTTTTTGTAGTTGATATAGATGTTCTTAAATGTCCTGTATTTAATTACACATGCTTTGTATCGTTGTTCCATTTATATGTTCACAATAAACTTGTCAATTTTTGGTAGAAAATGCCATTTCACAAGTGCAACTAAGAAAAGGACTTTTACGCCAACACACAGGGTCTAAGTCAAATAAAATAGTTCTGTGCCAATAAGTTACGCCTGCTAGTGCATTGTAATTAGCTATATTTTATTTTTTTGAAAATATATTGGAAATGAGAATTAGCAATGAGCATGAGGTTTAGAGGCATTCTAAGAATGCTTGGTCTCTGTCCCATGAAGTGTTTTTTTTTTTTTTTTTTGTTTGTTTGTTTGTTTGTTTTTTTTTTTTTCTGTCAAGACATCAGACTGGGGCCTTATTGAGTTCATTTGCATTCATGAGAACAGAGCTACCCCTCAATCAGGACAGACAAAAGTTGTGTGACCCACAAATGGCCAGGCAGGTGCTCATTGCTGTGGCTGCCTGCATCCTGCCCTCTCCGCAGGTCAAAGAGCTACCTCTCCTAGAAGTATTTACCGTCTGATCTTTCTAACTACCTAACACAGCCACTCTGTTAGCTATTTCCTAGTGAACTGGCTTTTGTGGCTCCCCCTGGTGTTCTCTTATTTGATGCAATCTCCATGCCTCCTGAAGCAATGGGAAGGCACTGCTCCCTAAATAGACGAAAAGTAGATCTGTAAGTCTGAAAGTTCAGAGAAGATAAACAGAACAGGCAATGAGTAACTCAATGAACAATGGAGCAAGTGTAGCACTAAAAACTAAGTTGAAGACAAGTATATATTTTCTTTATAATAATGACTCTTGCACTTTGATGAAAAGACTCTTTGAAAGTCTAATGAATGAAATGGACTTTTTTTTTGTGCAAAAAACCTGTTCTTTTCTTTTGATGCTGGGGATCAAACCATGGCCTTGCACAATCTAGGCAAGCATTCTACTGCTAAAGTACATTTACAACGCCCCCCAAACTAATTCACAGAATCCTTGATGCTGAGAGTAAAAATAATTATATTCATAAATGTCTCCAGTGGAAGAAATCGTTACTTGAATAAACTCTGTGACAAATGAGACAGAACTATCCTTTCATGTTTTTCTCAGAATAGTCTCCAGTTCTTATTGTGTGAAGTGAATTGCTACTGACGAGGCATGAAGTAGAAAAGGAAATTCTAAGACTGGTGCACAGTGGCAAGAAATTTTGATTATATACAATTTTGTAAAAGCTCATTCATGAGATGAATTTGAGACATTTTATTTCCTATATGAATAATATGAATGACCATTACAGTGTTAAAAACTTCTGATTAGATTACTGTTTCCAAACATGTCTCCCAAATGTAGACTGCCATTTTGTTCTATTAATAGTGTCCTTTGTTCCAGGGACTGGAGAGTTAAGATGTTAGTGACAGAGAGCAAGCATCACACTGCATTTATTCCTCACGGCCTGTGTGTCTCCTCTGTCCTGTGGCAGTTTCTCAGTCTTTATCTTTCATGTCCTTAAAGGGACTCACTTATACTGACACTCTGTACTGACAATATGACAAGAGTTCAGGACCAGTCTGATTGTGTGTGATGCTTCCACCATGACTCTGCTTGCAGAGATGAGGATGGGACTAAAACACAGGACATGGTGGTTTGCCTGACTCCCCTCTTTCTCATTCTTGCCTCCTCAGTCTGTTTTCTCAACAGAGCCTTTGGGAGCATGGGTGGCTGTTCAGTGTCACTAGCCTCCAGCAAGTTCGTGGGTTCTTAAAGTCCTCCTTCTGTTCCTGCCTTCTTGATCACCACTTTTGTCGGGTATACTGCTGTCCCAGAGAGAAAACTAGTCACAGCCGGCACATTACAATGCTTTTAAATCAACAGTTCAGTCAGCTCTTGAAGCTGCCCTTTCTGTTTCATGGCTCTGTGTACCCTAACTGCTTGAGAATTATCAACAGCTACTTGCTTGAACAAGCAGGTTGCTCTCCAAAGGCACACTAAGATTGAAAGTTCCAGGTATCAAAATTGCCATATTGCAAAGATGAGTCAGTTGGAGAGACAGAGAAGGAACCAAACTTTAAATTTGAGTACAGAATATATCAAAAAGAATGTTCAACTCTTAATAATCTACTCTTTCCTTAGGGAGAACATGTACTTTTAAGTTTTGTGTTCTTAATAACTTTAATTTGGGAATGCTTTTGGATATTGAAAGGTACAGAATGTATCACCAGCGACATATGCCAAATTGCCTGAAGCTGAAATCAACTGACAAGAAATAGTTACAGGAACTCTCTCTCTTTCTATCTCTTTCTCTCTCTCCCTTTTCCTCTCTCTCTCTCCTCTCTCTCCCTCCCTCCCTCCTTCTTTCTTTCTTCTTGACCAGGATAGTATTTACAGTTTTGTTTTTCCCCCACATCACCAGCAAAGACAACGAGTTGCTCACAAAGGACCTTTAAGGTCCCTGACAGAGTGGGAACAGAGGAGAATCCGCACTAAACTAGGAACTAGCCTTTGGCCATCACTGCTCTTACGTATTTGCTTCCCACAGTTTCTCTAGATACGGAAAGTCCAATTCATTTGTCTTTTCTATTCCCTAAAACATGTCATTCTTCCTTCACAATTCTGTATAAACCAGAAGTCAAAACCACCTCTCGGAGATTAACTGATTTCTCTGGGTGCCTGCTCTGTACACATGAAATGCACATGCTAACGACTTCCTGTCTGCATTTCTCTTGTTATAGAGAAGCCGGCTGGAAGCCTGGGAGCTTAGAGGGAGATAGCATTTCTTTCCCCTGGGATTTGCGAGTGTTAAACATACTACGCTTCCTGCCTGCATGCCTCTTACCTGGTTTTCCCATTGTTAACATCTGAGACTTCATGGTGTACTTGTCAACCCAAGAAAAATGATGTTATCAAGAGAGTGGAACCCTGCCCTTACATGAATTTCATCAAGTTTTCCATCAGTCTCCACTTGTTCCAGAATTCAGTTTAAAGCATCACGTTGCATTTACTCTTCATGGCCTCTCTGTCTCCTCTGTTCTGTGATAGTTTTTCAGTCTCTCTTTGCCTTTGTGTCCATGAAGGGACTCCCTAGGTTGTACTTACAGCTTGACAAGGGCTCCAGGCCATCTGGTTCTCTGTGATCCTTCCCCCAGAATTTTGAGCCACTGACTTTTGGACTGTAACACAGGGCACTGGACATGAGATTCTTGTGACATCCCTGGTGATGTTAGCCTTCATCACTTGGTTGAGTGTCTGCCAGGGTCTCCACTCCATGTTACTTCTCTGTTTTCCAAGCTCTGTTATTTAGAAAAATGTCACTAGACCTTACCCATCTTCAAGGAGTTGGTGGTTGTGGGAAATGAGTCCTACACCCTGGAAGAGAAGTGATATTATTTACAGTATGGGAGAATTGCCTTTTCTTTTGCACTTAATCAGTTTTAATGCAGTTATATTCAGTATTTATTTCATAATTTGGAGAGAAGTGAACCTGTTTAAATGTCATAAAGCACAGCCCTCGTCCTTTGGGACAAGAGAAAGCACAGCCGTGGGCCAAGCTTTGAAGCTGATATGGAAAGAAGCCTGACCATGGCAGCCCCCAGAGAGGCCCAGCTCAAGCCTGGATGATGCATCGATTAGTGGGGAACTTAGTCACAGGCTTCACCTCAGACACTTTATAGCCAGCCCACACAGCCATTTCCTTTATTACTTGGTGCTGTATGTTGGCTGGCTGGCCTCAGTCTGTTAATGAACAGGCTCTGATTACTCACAGATACATATCTCTGTTTCATAAGGAAGCCTAGGCACATGCTTGGTGAAAAATCAAGCTGTCACTGTCTTCTTCTTCTTCTTCTTCTTCTTCTTCTTCTTCTTCTTCTTCTTCTTTTTCTTTTATTTCATGGGTAGCATGAATTTGATGCCTGAACTGTTCAAGTAAGATATAGCTTTTTTTCTCCTTAAGAATTTTTAGCTTTTTAAATCATGACTGAACTGTCTAATTGCCTATCAATGGTTTCAAATGATTTTTTTTTCTGTAATAAAACTGTATGGGTTTGTCTATATTGCAGGGTTTTCTTGTTTTCATATAAACTTTTAATTTTATAATTTTAGAAGTTTAGAGGCTTGGGGCATAAAATACATTGAATGATGACAATACCACAGGTTTCTTAAGTCCAATGACTGTCTATTTTGAGTCATAACGCAGTCTTACACTTAGAGAACCTGAGACTGAGGCATAGATAATTACATTTAGGTAATAGACTCAGGCTGCCCAAGGGGGTTATTATTTTATTTTATTTGGTTGTTGCTGTTCCCCTAGGAATCTAAGAATCTCCAGGGTCTGTCAGTGTTCAAGTTCCTGAAAAGAAGACATGGATTAAAATACACACCAAACAGGGCCCACGACAAGAGAGAGACAACATGCAGCAGACACCACTGCTTCCCTTTATTTCTCTGTGGTCTGAGCCATTGCTCCATAGATCTGGGGCAGAAGTAATGGTAATAGAGGAAACAGGACTGAGGGCAAGAGACAGAGGTGGTCTGAATCTGACCAGCTGCAATAAGGACAGAGCCAGGAAAAGTTACGTCAGCACAGTGTAAATAGAGAGGATGAGAGAAGGCAAGTAGGCTTGGTACCACTTTTTGATCAGATGTAGAGAGAAACCAGGGAAGGAAGGGGTGCAGTGGAGTTGAATGTCATCCGTAAAGGCATCAGTGTTAGTTGCCTAAGGGAAGTAACTTTACTGTGTTATATAAAAGTCTATCCTTATTCTTGGCAGATACATGATGAAATATTTAGAGGACAAATATTCTGATGCTGGAACCACTCTCAAATGGCTCAGGCAAAACATAAACAAATATAGACCTACACAACTGATCACATCCAAAGAGGAAGGAAGAGGAAGACGAAGATGAAACACAATGAATTTTCATCATGCTTTAAAAATCTTTATTTCCTTATTTATTACAATTTATTCACTTTGTATCTGCATTGTAGCCTGCTCTTTCATCTCCTCCAGGTCCCTCTGTCTCTTCCTCTTCCCGGCATCCTTCCCTGTAGTACACTGGAAAGGGGGAGTCCTCCTCCCCTACTATCTGACCCTAGCCTATCAAGTCTCATCAGGATTGCCTGGATCCTTTTCCTCTGTGACCCAAGTCCACCCCACCAGGGGGAAGTGATCAAAGAGAAGGCATAATGCTTTTTCTTATCTCTTTTCTAGAAGACTGAATTTCACAAAATTAAAGAGTAAGTGACTAAAAATCAACCTCAAAATGTAACCTGTACGTATTAGGGGATACTTTCAAAGTTGTGTGGAACGTTGTGAGAAATCACAGCTCAGAAAGGCTTCAGTGGTGATCTAGTTTATTCTTTGATGATTTTGGAGTTAAAATTGTGGAGATTCTTTTCTAAGGCCTCCATTGGCCTTAAGGCAAGAGAGCCTGGGTTGTGTAGCTTTATTTATAATCAAAGTGGAGATGTAGTGGGGAAGGCAGACTGGGGCACAGATGTAGTTGATACTTATGTTGCCTGCCTGCCTTTGTTTCTGGCTGCAGTGCAAATCCTGCAAAATGAATGAGCCACTTGGCCTTGGGCAAGAATGAAATGGGCCCAATGGGGCTTGAGAAGGAGAATGCGCAGATGCACAGATGACAGATTTCATGGGATGAAAACTAAGGAAGAAGTGCTTTCAGAAAAGGAAGGGAGTGTGAATCTACCTGCCATCCCTAAGAATCAGAGACTAAACTGTGAGGCTTAACCCAGGAGAGCCTGGAGTCACATACACCAACATGGTTAGAATGAAACTTGTTTCAAGATGTTAGGGTACATTTGAACTGCACACTCTGGGTGATGGTGGAGAACTTACGGATTTAAAGTAAGAGCTCTTTATGTTGCTCGATCTTTAGGATTTTGCTATGTAGGGACAGCATTGTCACTTGGAGAAACAATGCTGAGTAGTCAAATATGGACAAACACCCATGGGCAGCATCCATGGGAGACCTCACAAAGTATCAAGACTGAGAGACAAACATTTGCAACATGGAGGCCTGTTTTCAGGCTCTGGGCTGCAGGGAGTGTGACTTTCTGCAAGCACTTGGTGTTATGGTAGAAAAAGCTCCAAATGTGTTCAGTATTTTTCACTAACATTTCAGGTAATTTGAACAGTAACAGTCACATTTGTACTCTGAGCTGGCAGCACACATGAGCTGCTTATCATGTCTGTTAGCATTTCAAGTGGAATTATTGGCCATGACTTTTGGAAACCATCATCCCTTTCCCACTGGCAATGCATTTAATTGGGGCTTCTTGACATCTTTTTTCCCAGTAGTCAGTTCTAATTCACTTTTCCAGCTCTGTTGACGAAACAGACATACTTCTTAGTCTGTCTTCACTGAGAACCATACTGGTATGAACCAAGGGAGTATTTTCCCGACAAGAGGACGAGCTAGTATTGCTGTCTGAGCAAAGTCTTTCAGCATGAGTTTAACTCACACCTATCAGCTGTGTTTACTTCGGAGCATCTGTGATGTGCCATGGAGGGTGCTGACCTGTAGGAAGATGCAAAGATCTTAAATCAGATCAGATCTTTCGACTCTAGTCTCCCAGTCTGTGGGATAAGGTAAGGACCATAACGGACATTGGACTCAGATGAGGATGAGAGGTGTGCAAGGATGTCTGAAAGAGTAGTTTATAATAAACGTAATATGGATCATGCTGTGGCCATCTCGGCACCATCTACCCTCAGCATCCTTAGAAGTGCTGTAAACAAAATGTGTATTTAATAAACAAAAGATTTTAATTTGGACAGGTGTTAATGGCTTTGTGTAGTTTCCCTTCTATGAAATGTCAATTCAGGTCTGCTTCTTCAGTTAGATTGTGTCTTACTAATTTTAGAAGTTACGCACGCATCCTGGTACTAATGAGAAAATTAGGGGCATGTGGGAAGGGAGACGAGCTGAAGTCTGACTGAAACCTCTTACCAGCAAAAGGAGTATCAAGATTCCAACATAATTGCTCACACAAGGAAAATGGCCCTCTCCCCTTTCAGGTTTTTTAAAAAAGGGTTTCTCTGTGTAACCTTGGCTGGTCTGAAACTCAATGAGTAGACAAGGCATTCCTTGAATTTCTATCAATTCTCCTGCCACAGCCTTCTGAGTTCTGGGATTGCAGAAATGAGCTGTTTTGCTAGGCAAATGCATTCTCAACCTTATTGGGACATGCTTGCCAATTTCATGGATTCATTTGTGAGGATAAAACTGTCATCTTTACTGAATTTTCCTGTCAATGAACACAGAATGTCTTCAAATGGTTTTTAAGAAGTATACATTTTTCCCCCATGAAGGATCAAATGTCTTTTTCTGGATCTATTCCAACATACCAGATCTTTTCATGCAATTTTAGATGGTATTATTTTCAGTGCTGTGTTTTCTAAGTGCCGTGGGACCTTTTATTGAGGGTTCCTGTGACTTGGGTTTAGAGTCTATGTTCTGTTGCCAGCACTGGGGATCCTCCTAAACTTGAGCCCTATTATACTAGACTTCCAGTAAAGGGACTAGGGGCCCACACAGGTAGCCGGAATTCTGGCTGCAATCATATGCTGACTTGTCTTTAAAAACTCAGAGAAAAACCAAATGAAGAAAAAAAAAAGGAAGAAAGAAAATTAAAAGAGATTTCTTCAGCTTCCCCAGAATCATGCAAAGATATGTGGTAGGATATGGCCAGAGCTCCCTCTGTGCTTAGGTAATATGCTTTGGGGTTCCAGTGTCATGCAAGCACACAGTGATGTCCTGAGACAGGCACTTTCCCCTCTCAGACTCTATCCACCCTTTGTTTGTTTGTGTTTGTTTTGTTTCATAAGTTGAGCTAAAAATAAGGATATTTTATTTTCTAAAACATTTTTAGAAAAAGTATTTAAAAAAAATTAATTTAACATTTTCCAGTGTTTGCTTGCAGCAAGTATTTTTATTTTGTCTGTTATAATGCAAAAACTAAAACTCCCTTTCTCTTCTTTTTTTAACTTAAAAAAATATTTTTTTTCTTCCTTCCCTCTCTTCTTCATCTCCATCTTTTTCTTTTCTTTCGGATATCTTGGATCCAGGGTCTATGTAGCCTAGGCTAGTCTTGAATTCTTAACCCCTAGCCCGAGATTAAAGGTGTATCACCATAACCACTTTGTATCATTTCACCCATTTTTTCTTTTTATTGTTTTTACATCAACACGTGGTTTTAATAGAGAAGATTTTTGTAGCAAATGTTCTGATGCCATCACTGAGACACCACAATTGGCTTTGTCGTATATCTGCCCATCTGGTCACCTTTCAACCACCCCGTCTCATTTTTCTACATGTGCCCTCTTCATCTTAGTTTTTCATATGCACACCCCCATGAGCTCTGAAATTTCCCTAAATTCTTTTAAAAACATCTTATTTTATCATTTAAATTATATATTTAAATTAAAATAGAATCACACACTTTCTCCTTTTCTTTCCCCCCTCCAAGCTCTCCCATGCCTCTCAAATTTTATGCTTTTAAATATGTAACACTGATATATGTATCATTGTTAAATATCTATGCACAAGTACACAGAGTGCTTATGTGTGTACACCTATTTCTTAATGAGCTCAGGATAATAATGTAACCTGTCAAGGTTCACAACACTTTCTTTAGTCATCGTTTTAGAACTGTGCACTAAATCATCAGTCTATGTTCTCTTTGTTTATTCTTTGCTTCCCCTTAAGAATGTTGCTTTGCAGTTGATCCAGATAGATGCTGAGACTTGCAGCCAAGCATGAGGCAGAGCTCTGGTGGTCCTGTGGGGAAATATGGAAGGACCTGGAGGGGCAGGAAGCTCACAAGGAGACCAACAGAGACAACTACCCCAGTCTCATGGGGGCTTACAGAGACTGAGACATCAACTAAGGAGCACGCGTGGTCTGGACCTAGGCCCCCGGCACAGATGTGGCCTAAGGGTGCCTTGGTCTTCATATGGTGGGAGTAAAGGTGGGGCTGGGGATAGTTTCTGAAATGGAGTCTATTGCCTACTTTTGGATCACTTCCCCCTGGCATCACTGCCTTGCCTGGACTTAGGGGATGAGGATTGCTGAGGGGGGGGGTAATACTGAGGGAGGGGACTCTCTTCCTACTCATGTCTAGACAATGCCTACAAACACAGCTACTCTCATAGTGGGGAAAGGGCTTTGTTCTTCTCTTTCGCTTTCCACTGTCGTTGCTAACGTGCTGAAATGATATAAAGGTTACAGCCACTATTTTTTTCTCATCAATTACATTTTTCTCTCATTTTCTCCTGATGGTAGCTAAATATCTCCACGGTAGTGGAGGCTTATATATCTGAAATGTGCCCTTTCTGACCTAGTATAGTTCCTCTAAAGGCAGCCATGCCAATACTGACAGGGAAGTGACACCTTTGTTCTGGGAAGGAGAGAAGTGAGATGGCCGGGACCTGTGCCTGCACTCTCTATTGCTTTTCTTTTTCTGTAGCCAACAAGGGTGACTCAAAGCAACCCAGACTAGGTTCCTCACTGAACCTCAAAGTTTGAACCTATTTTCTATGGAACTTAAAAAAAGTAAGAATAAAGTAAAACTTCCAACAGCTAGGCCTTGCCAGTGTTTCACTCACATTAAATTGTTGATTTTGAGGTTATTGTAGTAGCAAGGAGACACTCCACTAACACTGAATGGAAGGTAATGGTGGTGCACAGAGCACAGCTATGTGACATGGGGACACCTGAAAACAGCTTGTTCTATATCTTGACCCCAGGCCAGAGTTGAATCATTCAAAGATTCATGTCCTTGATCTGATGTACCATACTTTCCATAGAGTTTTTTTTTTTTTAATTTTTAATTTAATAAGAAACTAAAGATAACTCTGAAAACCATGTAATTCAGTTAATGTTATTTGGAAAACTAAATGTGTATAATCGAAAAGGATGCTATGCTGTAAAATTAACCAAACAGACAGGGCAACCCCTATCATATTTGACTCAATAGCTTTCTCGAGTTTCATTTCTAATATTGTAATATGGTAATATAAGCTTGTATCTGGCTTATTTTCCCTTCTATTGAATAGCCTGTTTTCTTTGTTGTTCTGTTTAACATTTTTTTCCTTGCCATCATATGTTTGATTCTGGTTAACTAGATTGAAATTCATTATGTTTGTATTTTAACTTTATTAAAGCATTAATTTTATACATAGATCTCCCTTACGTTCTTTCGGAAGATTAACTATTGGGCCTAATCCTTTTGTCCAACTTAATCTCTTAACAACATTATTGTATGTCCTCATCACTAAGATAGTTTCATTGTGACTTTTGTTCTTCCTGGTACTGATTACTCAGAAAATGATGCTCTTCAACTATGCTCTTTAGGAAATCAAATCTTACTTTGTACTTTTGTTTAAATTTCTTTTTAAATTAAAATTGCTTGGTTTAAAAAATGGGGGGAAAAGCATAATGCTCATCATGCCAATATCTTAAGCCACCAATGAGTCAAAGAGAAGCTTAAAATTATACAGTCTATGACTTAAAAAGAAATTTATTTGATTTTCTGCACATCCAGTCTCCTAACCTAATTTTTGCTATGATTGTGGCTTCTTTGGTATCCATTCACATTTGTAAATTTCTCTAAGAACATCATCTCCAGCTTTGCTTGGCACTAATGCTATCAGATAAGGCCATTTCTTTCCTACATTATAGAAAGGAGACGTTGAATAAAGCCACCCATCCCCCCTTTTAAGGTGGTTTTCAGGCTCTAGCTGAGCATGTAACACACCTGGCTATTACATATAACTCTCATTTCCAGGACAATGGAAGCAGAGTTAACTGTTTTTAAAAAACTACCTGAGATATTTATGATAGCATTTGACTTCTCAAGTTGTGTATAAAGTCTTGTAAAATATAGAAGTTACAATATCCCAAGATGTATTTACATTCTTGTTTTCTTTTTAACTTGCCCTTTTTAGATGGCCCCATGCAGTGATGCCGGGGATCATTTCTACCATTTCCTTTTCTCTAACATTCCTGGATGGGATCACCACCACTGTCTATGTATATGTTCAGTTGAATCTTGTCTCCAGGCTGAAGCAGAAGTTTACTTCTTAGAGTCTTAGTGAGCGTTATGTTGACACTGTTATTTTTTAAGCAACTTGGTGGCATGTTTCCTATAGGTTTGTCCTTGGACAGTGACTAACGATCATCTGTACTCAATTGTAGCAGATACATCTTTTCATTTTCTCATCAACTCTTTAGTTGTTGCTTGACTTGGTATTTCCCTCTTACCATGACCTACTTCCTCACCCTAACTGATCTGCTTCAAAAGACCTAAGATTCCCCTTCTCCTCTCTACATCATTCATAGTTTGAGTGCCTGCATTACTCACGTCATTATTTGCCTTAATGTCCACACAGCATTGTATCAAGTGTGATTAAAATAATGTTCTATAACTCAGAAGCACACAGACCTACCCCACACTACAATATAGAGCCCATTTCAATAAATATACTGCAGCCCTGTTAATAGTCAAGGAGTCAGTGTGCTTCAAACACAGATCTAACTGTTTAGCTTATAACTTAGCATCTATTGAGACATAATTTTAAGTTTTTGGACAAAAATTTCTTTGCTGTAAGTCAATCAATGCAAGATTCTTCTTACAGTAGTTCCTGAAACTCTTTATATGAAGTGCATGTTCAATACTTAGATGTCTTAGATCAATTCAAATAGATTAACTAATTGACCACATTACAGTATGTGAGCTTTCTGTGTCCATGCAGGGGCCATGGAGCTATGCCATTCCAATACACAACCTGCTATTAAAGTACACTGTTGGTTTTATATCCTTAGCTTAACATGGTGTGCCAAAGTTACATAGCCCCAGAGCTACTACTACAAAATGCAAGACAGCACCTGTTTTCTTCTGAGCTCAGGGACTAACCATCAGGCTGGTCTTTCAGGGACACACTGTAGCATCAAGTACTCACAGGTGTCAGACTGGAGTTACTCTCCCTACCTATTGCTCCCATCTGTTTCCCTCTATTGTAGCCACTCACCCACTGAAAATTAGCATTTCTAATTTGGCTGTCTTGTCTGTTTCTTAGAAGCCCTCAGTTCCAATGTTCAATTTGGTGTTTACTCGCCTGAGTATTTTAAAAATCAACTCTAAGCATGGTGTTTTAGGAAGGAAGTTCGTGAACTGAGATGAGAATGATTTTTTTAATAGAAAAGCAGTTAATCATCAAATTGCATACCATTCCTCAAAACAATCAGTTTAGGAGGTAGCACAAATGTTTAATAGCTTTTAACTGCCATCCCCCGCCCCCCCCCCCCCGAAAAAAGCCCTAAAAATGTGAAACTATCATAAGGATGGTCGAGCCTTGGTGTGCCCACTTAAATACATTTATAATATACTATGTTTAACATTCATAAATGCCTCTAAATGGGATTTTTCTGGTTAGTATATAGCTCAAGGTATTAAATATGTACCATACCTAACTGTGTGGTAAGAGGGAATTGAAAAGAGACAAAGAGACATCAGGACTTCCTTCTGTGTATAGATTTTTCCTCTTTTGGGTGGGCTACAGATGCATCATCACATGGATCCTGGACGCCTTCCTTGTGTGGCTGCCTGAAGCTGAACTGCTCTCTTCTACTGTGGGAAAGCTTATACTAACTGAACGAATTTCAGGGAAGGGCAGAAAAGCAGAGTGGTGTTCTGCTCGTAGATATGACAATTGATTCAGAAAAGACCATCCCAAGAGGAGCAGAGGGCTAATCAACACTGCCATTTTCATTTGCTGTGACTGTCAAAAATGAGAGCAGAGTGTTTTTAACTTCATTTTGTCTGGAAAAATTGCTTCAAGAAATAAACATCTGTGAGAAAAATAAAAAGAATGCTTCAAAACTTTCATGTTTATGAAGGAGGTTTTAATTAAGGCAATTCAAAAAAAGAGTGATATGTTTTGGTTGAGGCATAATAAAGCAGTCCATTTGAGTTGTCTGCTAAATGTATTAATGCGTGTTAAAAGACTGAACTGCGAGGCAGTGAGAAGTAGCTACTCTATTAAGGGGCCCACATACATTTTGATTTTGGAAAGAAAGTGTCCAGGTACCAAAACTGGTATTACAAAATTGATACCTCACTCTGAGTCTGGTGGAAAAGATGCCTTTACAATATATTAAGTTACTATTGTGATTTTCTTCAGGACAAATGCTTCTGGGCAGAGCCTTGTGGGAAATAGACTTTGGAAATTTAAGTCCAAAGTCTGAAGCCTGGACTGTAATACTGATTAAGGTTGTGTATAGCCAGCACTTCAAAGAACATTCAGAAAACTCAGACAATAAATACACTGATGCTCAGAGAATATACTAAATGAGAAGAAATAAAAATAACTTTTGTTGGGTTTAAAGTGCTTAGTTTTATGAAGTGATATAGGAGTTTGAATGTGACCCTGGGAAGGCAAAGAACATTATCAACTGGACTCCAAGCAGGAGATGGATAGCACTGAATGCTACCAAAGTGGTACAAAGTGTCAGCAGGCCAGGGTGGCCTACCATGAGCTGCACAAAAGCCCCACTATCTCGTCTGTGTAGTCCTAAGGACAAAGTTGAAGGAACAAAATAGAGCTTTGCAAATGTGTCACATTGCAAAGATTGGATTGGATTGAAGATCACATTGCTTGAATGCTAAGAGAGGGGGAATTAGCATTTTCTTCAGCCATCTTGATGCAATCCAGTACCATTGCCAACTATATCATTTAACACATACAGTTGTTTGTTTTTAATATGCTTTTTAAATTTTTTATTTATTACAATTTATTCGCTTTGTATCCCAGCAGTGGTTCCCTCCCTTATCCCCTCCCATTCCTGCCCTCCCTCCCTCTTGCCTCCCATGACCCTCTCCTAGTCCACTGATAGGGGAGGTCCTCCTCCCCTTCCCTCTGACCCTAGCCTATCCGTTCTCATCAGGATTGGCTGCATTGTCTTCCTCTGTGGCCTGGTAAGGCTGTTCCCACCTCCTCAGGGAGAGGTAATCAAAGAGCCCACCACTGAGTTCATGTCAGAGACAGTCCCTGTTTCCCTTACTAGGGTACCCACTTGGAGACTGAGCTACCATGGGCTACATCTGTCAGTGGGTTCTAGGTTATCTCCATGAACAGTTCTTGGTTGGAGTATCAGTCTCAGAAAAGACCCCTGTGCCCAGATTTTTTGGTTTGTTGCTCTCCTTGTAGAGCTCCAGTCCCCTCCAGATCTTTCTATCTCCCCCTTCTTTCATAAAATTCCCTGCACTCTTCCCAAAGTTTAGCTATGAGTCTTAGCATCTGCTTTGATACCCAGATGAGTAGAGTCTTTCAAAAACAGAGAATTTCAGGCTAATCTCCCTTATGAACATTTTGATGCAAAAATACTCAACAAAATACTTGCAAACCGAATCCAGGAACACATTAAAGATATCATCCACTATGACCAAGTAGGCTTCATCCTAGGCATGCAGGGGTGGTTCAATATATGAAATCCATCAATGTCATCCACCATATAAACAAACTGAAAGAAAAAAAAAAACAACATATGATCATCTCCTTAGATGCTGAAAAATCATTTGATAAAATCCAATACTCATTCATGATTAAAGTCCTGGAGATATCAGGGATACAAGGCATTTACCTAAACATAGTAAAGACATTATCAGCAAGCCTATAGCCAACATCAAACTAAATGGAGAGAAACTTAAATCAATCCCACTGAAATTAGGGACAAGGCAAGGCTGCCTATTCTCTCCATAGATTTTTTATATAGTTCTTGAAGTCCTAGATAGAACAATAAGACAATTAAAGAAGATCAAGAGATTTAAATTGGAAAGGAAGAAGTCAAAGTATCATAATTTAATACACTTTTAAAAAGCTAGAGTGATGATTCCCTCTTACTTTTGATAAAAAGTAAGATAGAAATTTAGGCTCCTTATAAGAATTACAATCAGAGGCCCTCTGCAGTAGGCTCCTGTCCTGTTACTTGTCCTACTTCCAGTGTCCATCACATTTGTCTTTCTAAGTAAAGACTGATCATCTTACCCCAGGTCCTCTTTCTTGTTTATCTTCTTTAGGTGTACAGATTTGAGTATGTTTATCCTATCTTATAGGTCTAGTACCCACTTATAAGTGAGTATATACCGTGTGTGTCTTTCTGCTCCTGGGAGCCTACCGCAGAGGGCCTCTGAAAGACTCTACCTAGCAGTGTATCAAAGCAGATGCTGAGACTCATAACCAATCCTTCGGCAGAGTGCAGGGAGAATTAGTATGATCTGGAGAGGACAAGAGCTCCACAAGGACCTAATATATCTGGGCACAAGGGTCTTTTCTGAGACTGTTTCTACAACAAAGGACCATGCATGGATATAACCTAGAACCCCTGCTTGGATGTAGCCCATAATAGCTCAGTATCTAAGTGGGTACCCTAGTAAGGGGAACAGGGACTATTTCTGACATGAATTCAATGGCTAGCTCTTTGACACACACACACCCCCCCGCCCCGAGGGAGGAACAACCTTGCTAGGCCACAGAGGAGGACATTGCAGCCAGTCCTGAATATACCTAATAAGCTAGGGTCAGATGAAAGGGGAGGAGGACCTCCCCAATCAGTGGACTTGGAAAAGGGTAGGGAGGAGATGAGGGAGGAAGGGTGGGATTGGGAGGTAATGAGGAAGGGGGCTACGGCTGGGATACAAAGTAAATAACCTGTGATTAATATAAAAAATAAAAATTATTTAAAAAATAAGAATTACAATCATTGAAAGCTGAAATTGGAAGTTTTAAGGACTATTCCCTGTACTGTCTCTCTCCTTTGACTCAGGCAATTCACGCTGAGTCGGAAGTATGGGTGTCATTTGCCTTCATAGTGTGAAAGTTCCAGGCCCCCTCTGTAAAACTGTGTGGGGAGCACAGCAGAGAAAGAGCTCTGTACTTGCTCTAGAGAGGGAGTGATCATGCTAAACCCCAGCATCTGCTCCCCAGGAAAAGGCTAAACTTCCCCATCAAAAGCATCGACTGTTATTTGTGCCAAGGCCAAGGGAATTTGAAACCTTCCAGTGTAACCACTGTCAACGTTCCCCGGGAAGTGCCATTCTCTCTGGTCTTGTGAGTCTCATCATCATCTTTCTTTATTCAGGAAAAAAACATGTCTCTTTGATCAACTATTGGTGCACTCTCGTTGAGCGCTCATCAGCCGACTTCAGTAGTGATGGTCACTGCACCCCGGCTCTGCCTGAGTGGAAAATCGCAGTACTCCAATGCAGGCTAGTCCAAAGTCATGCTCCTTGGCAGCTGGACTTGCATACCTGACAGGGGTGATGTTTTCAGTTCATTATCTTGAACAGCAGGGAATCTGAATGCTGTCCTAAAAAGTAGGTCAGTGTTGAGGGTATGGGAGGGTACTACAAATGAAACCATCTGGCTAGTGATAAAGTGGTTATGTTAGCACTGACTGCTCAGCATTATGTATCAGAAATGGGTTCTCAACAATTTTCATAAACTGACAGTTAAGTTATAAATGATGAAAGAGTCACCCATGTGAGGAGTTTAATTATTTGCTCATTTAGTCAATGATAAAATTGACTTTATTGGCATATTTCAGACACAGTCGTGTGACTGCCACCAAACTCAAAATAAAAAAAAAATAGTCCATGTCTCCCAAATTCTTTTGTTCTCACTATTTGTGAGTAAGCCATATTTCAGTCCCCAACCTGCTTGTAAACACTGTGTCATTTTCTACCCCTAATTTTGGGCCTTTCCTAGGAGACAAATAAAACGATTTATTTATAATATAGGTTGCAATCTGGCTGCTTTCACTTACCAAAATTCAGCTGTGCTTTTCAAAACTCCTGTGTAATAACTAATTCCTAAACATCATCTGGGCTATAATTTGGACATTAAATGTTTAGGAAATGTCCATGCATTAAATATTCTTGGACACAAGGAGAATGCCATTGTAAATTAATGGAACTTTTTAAGAGGTAGGGTCAGTTGAGAGGACATTAAAGTCCTGAGACATTCACTGAAGGAGACTGTGGGATTCTAGCTCTGTTTCATCATTTCTCATCAGGACCTAAAAGCAATGGTCTGACTTATTCTTGGAAGGAAACTTCTAGACCCTGAGTCACAGTAAAGCCTCTTCATACATTAGTTATTTTGTAGTAACAGTGACTAATAAATGCTAAGAATTGTTTCCCTCCTCTGAACTTACCTTCTACAGAACCAAACTACGAAGGATAGGCAATGAGAAGTGTAAACTTATATGGCTGGACCCCTTGCCCATGTTGTTTTCCTTCAGGGATGGAGAAGAGCTGGCAGGTCATAGAGCTGGAACCAGGGAGTGGCCACAGACATAAAAAGCTAATGCGAAGAATTTTTGTGTTCAAATATGCTTTTGACTTCTACCTGCATATAAAAGCAAAGCTTCTTCTAAAACAAGTCACAAGTGATGTGCTTGCTTAGGGAACCATGACAGCATTTGAGCAGTCTCAGAAGTACAAGAATATCATGCTTGATCAAAGAGCTCAGACTCACTCACTCTCCTCTCTCTCTCTCTGCTAAGACTCCAACACTCGTAGAATCACAAAGAATATACCCATTGGCTTTGGAACAGGTCATGATGCTTGCTCTTAGTAAGCCACATACTTGCCTATGAATGAGAGAGTCATGGGGCTCTACATAGAATTTGCAGGGTTCCTCGGCTCCCTGAAGACCTGAAAAATAGAAACCCCATGTTTCACTTAGTTATTTAGAATTTCTGTCCTTGTTCCAAGGGTGTCAGTCACGACTCATCTTACATTATACTAGATGCCCAGTGAGATGATCTTTCCCAGGTTCTCATAAAGAGAAAGGCCTGCCTGTAAATGCCACCGAATCCCTACTTGTCACCATATGAATACATTAGAAATAAATCACTGATACTCTCTACAGTCACATGTGGTAGGGAAAGTAAATACATGACCACTTGTAACAGGCATGACCTATCAGGACTGGAAAGTCAACACCGAGCCTTGGAGTTGAAAAGTCATGACATTCACAGGGACCTGAGAGGTTGGGATGTGGTGGCTGAGGTTGTAATCAAGCAGAAACCAGGACATGCAGGTGAAGGCAGTGCATACGAACTAAGAACTGTCCTGACAGGATGAAGCTGAGTCCCACCCCCAGGGAACAGCAGAGCCATAGCAAACAGTAAATAGGAGGAGTCCATAGGCATTAGCCATCCTCCTACTCCCATTACTGAGACAACTTGTATGAGTCTCTCTAGTGCTTGGATCAAAGCTCTAGGTTCTATTTCAAGAAAAACTGACAGATTACTGTAGCTGATAAAAATGCATAATAGAAGCTCCTAAATTGAAATGAAAATGATTCTATGTTAGTGAAGACAGTCTTACCATCAGTACTGAGTATGTAAGGAAAAAAATGTAAATTAGTGAAATGTTAATGAATAACAATGAGAAGAAGAATGTTTTGAATAAATAACTTTCTTTAAACTTCAGGTCATAAGTACACAAAGAGCATTAACAGCAACTAGTAGACTGTTTTCAGGTGAAGTTCCAGATAAAACTGCTGATTTTTGAGGAGAGCATTAGGAATCACCAACCTGGAAGGATTGAGAATTGAAGGAAACCACAGAGAGGCCATTGGGTTTGTGGACTATAGGGACTCCCATATAGACCAGTCAGCCGCATAGACTGCCTGGCTCCACAGAACTGTTAAGACATTACCCTGTACTTCTAGCTCACCAAGTCATATCTACAATAGTCCTCTGTGGCTTAAGCAAGAGAAATCTATTTTCAGAGTCTTTTAAAAGCTGCACGTCCAAGATCAGCATTCCATCTGCTTTGGTTTCTGATCCTGGCTCTCTGTTTGGCTTCTATGTCTCAGGTGGGCCTTCCTCAGCACAGGCATACAGAGTAAGAAAAGAGAGGGTAAGTTCCAATGTCTCTTCTATCTAAGCTTCTTTCAGATGAGTTAGGAAGATCACTTAGCTTTTACTCTTCTACTATAAAGTGGCCGTTTCCGTATAGAGGAGCCTGTTGGCGTGAAGCAATGGTTGGAGGTGGCTCAGAGCCGTCTTGCTCTTACCCAGTATGCACTCTTGTATGCATACCACCCCTCCACATATAAAAAAATTCAAAATTATAGCGAGTCTTAAAAAAACGAAAAGCATATAGTGCCAAAGAATGGAAGGGGAGATGATCTTTATTCTCCATTCCTAGTCTATTGTACACTAGTGAAAAATAACATTTCTGGGTCTGGAGAGGCAGTCTTAAAAGAAATTTCTGTAGTAGAGAGACAACTGAATTGGGAAAGACATATTCCTGTTTTTCAGTTAAAATGAGACATTGTATGATCTTCCTGTTGACATGTTGACTGTATGATGTCATGGGAGCTAAAATTTGAAATCACATAAAACAATCCTGCCTAATTGTAGTTGATTGTATTCATTATTACAGAAATGTTATGTTAATAAATGTAATAAAATAACTCAATAATGGTAAATAGGCTGTCTTAAACACATATCATTAAATGTGGCAAAGGAAGATATTATTTGGCTGTATCTCTGAAATAGAAGATCAGTTATAATGGAATTGTAAATTGCTCTCAGGTCACTGGTTGTTCCCCCTCAGGTCTGATGATGTGACATTTAATTCTAATCCCTCACCGTCAGCTAATATTTAAGCAACTGTTTTAAAAGACCAACAATCACAGTGTGAGTTAACTTAGTTTTACCTATGGTTGAAGTATAACTTGCTACTTTCAATTACTGTATAAACTATGAAACATTACTGTAAATATTACATTAAGAAAAGAGAGTCACAGTGATGCAAAAATGAGCAGCTCTTTGTATGTGGTACATGTGAGTGCCTTGGGAACTCCACGTTTTAAAACACCATAGTACATTAAACTTTCTTTCTTTCTTTCTTTCCATCTGTCTATCTCACTATCTATACATATATCTGTCTAGCCAGCTATCTATCAATCAATTTATTTATTTAATTATTCTTCCTCCCAGGTTCTACTTATTTACTTTTATTTCTTCTACCAGAGAAAAGTCAAACCCTTTCTTAGAAGCGTGTGTCTTGTTTATTGGCATTCTCTTGTCATAGCAAGAATCACATACATGTTGTTGAATGAAGAAATAAAACTGCAAGAGAAAAACTAAGTTCAACAGATATGAATGAAATTATACGTTAGAGGTTTATAAAGGAATATTTTACAGATCACAGTTGGTCCACTCCTCTGGTAACATGAGAGAAGCCAAGATACTAGGCTTCCTTTTTTTATTGGAAACCACAGCCTTCCTAAAAGACATCAGATGCAACCCTCACATTGACACTGCTTTGTTCTCCCTGTTTTTCTGTTCCAAGAGATGTTCTGACACTATACCACACACATATTTACTATAATAAAAGACTGAGACACATTTTCATGATAAATTTCAGGATATAGCCTGGCCCACTGGACACGTTTTTGTTTTGTTTTAATCATCCAATGTAATCATGAGGTAAGCACAAAAGGACTACGGATTATTTAGTTTGAATTGAAATTTGCAGAAGGCTCTTCTGTATATTTTCTTTGTTGTCTTAGTTTTTTTTTTATATGTTTCAATATTTTACTTTCTGTGTATGAATATTTTGCCTGTATGTATGTGCAGCACATGCATGCCTGGTGCCTAAGGAGGTCAGGAGGAAGGAAGGCATACCTTGGAACTAGGGTTACTGATATATAGAGTTACTGATAGCTATGGACCAACATGTGAACGCTGGAAACTGAGCAGGAGTAGATGCTCTTAAACACAGAGCCATCTTTCCATTCCCTGTCTTAGTGTCTTTACATCTTGCTGTGATAAAATACTTAGACAAATGCAGCTCAATGGAGGAAGGGCTTAGTTTGGCTCATGCTACTAGGGTACAGTCCATCATCTTGGGAGCATAAAGGCAACAGGAACTTGAAGCAGCTGGTTCTATCACATGCATAGTGAGAAAGGAAGAGAACAGTGTAGATACCGACTGCTGGCATCATGGTTATGGTGTTCTTACAGTAGGTGGGTTTCTCCACCACAGTGTAAACAAGATAATACAAGAGGCCAGAGTCTTTTGGATGATTCCAGGTTCTGTCCAGTTGACATTTAACTCTAACCACTGTGCCAGTAGATCCTTCATAAGGGGGAAAAAAGGTTTTTCCAGAAAGCTCAGCGTTGTGTAATGCATGTCACAGCAAGAGGAGAAGAGATAGGCCTATGAAGTGGAGAATAGGCTGACTTGTGGTCCTGAGGACCTACATGAGGCCAAGATGCAGGAACTGAGCTCCTCAGCGGGGTGAGGGCAGTGCACAAAGATGCCCTTTAGGTCTTCGGGTATCCATCTTCTTTCCCTGGAAGGACTTCCCCTCAAAATGGTGGGAGAAAGTTTAATGGGTCACGTATCCATACTTAGTGAACAGCAGCCAGCTTCAACTCATCCAGGACACGGTGGTCAGCAACCCAGCCACACCTCTTGGCCCATCAGGAGCCATGAGAGGTGAGCAACACTGTTTTAGTTAAGAAATGCATAGTGAGCAGTATCTGCACAGCAGGTGGATTTTAATTGCCCTATATCCAAAGATGTTCTTACATGGAGGAGAGGTAGAACTCCTCAGAAGGCTGACAGCCAGACACATTCCTTTACACACTCCAGGCCTGAGCATCCTCCTAGGATTTGGCATGTATTCAGACACATGCAAGTTTTGTGACAATGGAAGAACAGAAACAAAACTCATGAAGGTAAAAAACACATGGTACAAAGTCAGGAGAAGCAAGGGGCAAGTTCCTAGGTCCTCCTCAGTAGATGTTTACAAGCTGTGTCAATTTCCTCGGAAGAGTAACAACAAAAATCTATGAATTGCTGCCAACTAGAGAGGATCATAGAGGACTGTGAGCCCATATTTATATTAGGTGTTCATCTTGAAATCCCTTTGACTATAATAACATCCAAAGTCCAGGCTTTTTGGAGGAAGCAAGTGTTCAGCATGAATGATGATCTTATCACTAGTTCAGCCTCTGAGCATCTAGTGGAAACAGTTCCAATTATACATTTTGAGACACCAGGCAAAGGCACACATTGCCAGTGGGCTTTTTAAAGGAGAACACAGGCCTGCTGTGGGAACTCTTTTATGCCCACAGGACCACCTCAAATGAGCTGACTCCGTCTCTAATAGGAAACACTCCATATTTACACCCTCACTGTGGGGTGCTGTGTATACCCTGTGTGATATTTAGCTACAAGCAATACATGTGCCTCTTATTTGTGAAGTGGATTCTATCCCTTAAACACAGTTTATTGTCCTTGAATATCAAGTGTCTTTTTTTAAACATAAACCATTGACTGTACAGCAGCCTCCTTTGCAGACGACCTTGGGTGGGGCTCTTTGATATTTACACATAGTCTCACTGAGAATGATGACTTTTCATCATATACAGGACTCCTTTGTCCTTTGTGACACTTTGAAGGTCTGACCACACAGTCATTATTGGTTTGTGGGGAGCCTTTGAGAGACATTGCTTGTCCAGCATCCCAGTGACTCTCTGCAGTGTCTGAAGGAGAGACAGACCAAGGCCAAGTCAGTGGACTGAGTGCTCCAGTCTGGAATGTGGTAGTAGATATTCCTTCCTACATTAGGTTGTCTTTCAGAGGTAGGGTGGCCTGGTCTTTTCACTTTGTACTGCTCCTCTTAGCTTCATTCCCTCCATTTTCTGTTCCTCAGGCCTCTAAACTGGAGTCTCAGCTCAAGCCTAATCACACTTTTAGAAGCCCTCATAGTATTTGGTCTGTGGTATCATGATAGAAGGCAGCCACACAGTTGGGCAAGTCGTTAACTTCCTGTAGTGTGGCAGAATCTAAAACACAAATTAATCCTCCTCTTACTAAGCCACTCCTCTCACACTAGCTATCCAGTGCATAGTCTGTAGGTTGTCCTATCTCAGTGTTCGACAAATGCAAAGGCACACTTTACTAGTGAAAAGCAAAGAGACGTGAGGCAAGAGAGGGAAAAGTTTCTGCACGCCATCTATGGATCATAGCATCTCCTATGTACCCACTGAGCACACACTGCCCTTGATGTCTGGGCATAACCACCGCTCAGGTGTGAAGTGCCTTCTCTCGTTACTATGGAAATCATGTACAAGTTCCACATTGGGTGACCAGCTTCCAGCCTGGATCATCTCCAATATTATCAGGGCATTCTTCTCTGGTAACAGGCTTTAGCTTCAGGAACTTTGATTTGGGATTGTACTTAAAATGATAATGATTAAGTCTGAACTGTACAAGAGCCTCTCAAAAATGCATGCGGAATTACTTTAACAAGAAACTCAAAGAGAACTATTTTTGTGCATCTTCAAGAAAAATGAAAACTCTAACTACTTTTACTGGTTTTATTTAACTCACCAGGAGGCTGAATGTTACTATGCCTGAAAAAAATTACCTGGCTACACTTGAATAATCATTTAAAAGTTATCTTACAAAACTTTTAAGGCTATGAAAAATTCAATTCCACCTTGCCCTGAATTATACTTAATCATATTCTCTATGGTGAATATGTATAGAGAAATGTATAGAGAAAGAAATTCGGGCTTAGAAGTCTCCTTGTACTCCATGCACTGTCTGTATATTAAAATGAAATATTTGACATACATATTTATGTATTACTTATACAAATATATGTATATATAATATTTAAGGATTATTCTTGAATAAAGCAAAAGTCCAGGACACACATAAAACAAAATATAGTAGAAGTTCTTCTTTTTTTTATTGTCCCGTTCAGGTCAAATCCCTGCAGTCAGCTAGACATGGCAATTCTAGATTATCTAGGTGAATCCAGTTTAATTACAAGAGTTTTTAAAAGTTGGAGAATCCTCCCTGGCTGTGGTTAGGCCGAGATGTTACAAATAGATGGAAGGTCAGTGAATTTGAGACTGCTGGCTTTGATGATGGCAAAGGCAAGTGAGTTCAGGAAGATCGGCAGCTCCTACAGCTGGAGGAGAAACATTTTCTGCTGTGCCAGGGCTGCCGTAACAACGCTCCACGGTTGAGCAGGTCATACAAGGACCAAATATATCTGGGCACAGGGTCTTTTCTGAGACTGATATGCAACCAAGGACTATGTATGAATGTAACCTAGAACCTCTGCTCAGATGTAGCCTGTGGTAGCTCAGTAACCAATTGGTTTCCCATAGTGAGGGGAACAAGGACTATTTCTAACAGGAACTCAATAACTGGCTCTTTGGCCTCCCTACCCCCCAAGGGAGGAGCAGTCCTGTTAGGCCACAGAGGAGAGCTTTGCAGCCAGTCCTGAAGATACCTGATAAAACAGGATCAGATGAATGGGGAGGAGGTCCCCCCTTATCAGTGGACTTGGCAAGGGGCATGGTGGAGATGAGGGAAGGAGGGAGGGACTGGGAGGGAGGGACTGGGAGGGAATGAGGGAGTGGGATACGGCTGGGATACAGAGTTAATAAAATGTAACTGATAAGAAAAAAATAAAATTAAAAAAAAAAAGAATGGGTTCTGTCAGCTCCATCCAGGGAAGTAGGCGGGTTAACTACACATCTTTCCTTTCATACCCCTAAATCCAGCCCCCAGGTCTCATCAGCAGCTCTGCGGCAGACGACCCACTGAAGCCTTCCCAGCCTCTCTGCCCTCTTCTCAAGGGGATCACATATATCTCCCTGTCCAAAATTCCTTCTTCTACTCATTGCTTTATCCTAGCTCTGCAAACCAATGGGCATTCTATGGACATCTGCAGGATACTTCAGCCTGCTAAACAGGTAGGCAGACTGCACCTCTTCACCTCTTCCTCTCTTCTCCCACACCCAATCTCCCAATCTCCTCACCAGCTCTGTAGCAGACCACCGGATATGTAGTCCATTACCTAGTGGATCATACAGATCTTCTCCAAACATGTTTTGCCTCATTTATTGC
Organism: Psammomys obesus; assembly: GCF_907164565.1. Lineage (NCBI taxonomy): Eukaryota > Metazoa > Chordata > Mammalia > Rodentia > Muridae > Psammomys > Psammomys obesus. Next base: position 35,477,483 of record NW_026587216.1, on the reverse strand, counting down.
TTGATCTGAGCCCCCAATGTCAACATACATTCCCTAGAAACCTGCAGGTGACTTTGGCCAAGGAAGCAGGTAGGCTAGATGCACCTCTTCACCTCTCCTTTCATTCCTACAAGTCCAATACCTTGTTCTCATCTCCAGCTCAGACCTCCTATTGTGTCCCCTCAGTCCCTGTTCCATTCCCAGGGGACTAAGCAGATCCTGGTGGAGCACACTGCTTTCCTCCCTCCTGTGCGCACCTCAGCAACTCTTTCCAGCCCAATCCCACCACTAAGTATCAGATCCTAGTACTTATAAACACATTTTACCTGGGACCCCCAGTGGTCACACTTACAGTATCCCAGAGGAATTTCCTACCAGGCAACACACAGTTACATTTACCTAAGAGCCAAAGAGGGCAACAGAAACCAATTAACAAAACACCCACACAACAAAGAAAACACTAAAACACTACAAGAGCAGGCCCTGAAGCACATGAAGCACATGACAAAAACCTTAAAACAACCATAATGAATATGATAGACAATATGTCTCCACCAACACTACAAGAGCAGGCCCTGAAGCACATGACAAAAACCTTAAAACAACCATAATGAATATGATAGAAGTTCTTAAAGAAGAAATGAATCAACCAATTAAAGAAATATATGAAAACACAAACAGTGGAAGGAAATAAATGAAACTATTCAAGGCCTAACACTGGAAAATTAAATCAATTTAAAAAAAAACCCAAACTGAGGGAAAACTAGAAACAGAAAATTTAGGAACTCAAACAGGAACTTCAGAGGCAAGACTTCCCAACAGAATATATGAGATAGAAGAAAGAATCTCAGGCATTGAGGCCATGACAGAAGAAACTTAGGCATTGAGGATATGATATTAGAAATGGACAACTTAGTCAAAGAAAATCTTAGATCTGAAAAAAAGTCCTGTCCTGGTACAATACACCAGGAAATTTGGAACACTATGTAAAGACCAAAGTTAATAATAATAGAAATAAAAGAAAGGAGAAACCCAGGTAAGAGGTACAGAAAATATTTTTAGCAAAACCATAGAAGAAATATTTTCTAACATGCAGAAGGAGATGCCTAAAAGGTATAAGAAGTATACTGAACTCCAAATAGATTGGACTAGAAAAAAGAAACCTCAGAACATAGTAATAAAAACAATAAATATGCAGAAACAAGAAAGAAATTTAAAAGCTGTGAGGAAAAAAAGACCAAGGAAGATAGTAATACAAACCTATTAGAATAATAGCTGATTTCTCATGGATACTCTAAAAGCCAGAAAGGCCTGAATAAATGTTCTACAGACTCTAAGAGAACATAGATGCCTATTCAGACTACTATACCCAGCAAAACGTTCTATAACAATAGACAAAGAAATTAAGAATTCTATGATAAATCTAAATCTAAATAGTAACTATCTATAAACCCGGCACTGCGAAGATGTTAAATGGAACACTTCAGTCTAAAGAAGTTAACCACACCCGAGAAAGAACAGAGGATGAATAATCCCAAAAAAGCAAATTAAGAGGGGAAACACACACACCACCACCACCACCACCACCACCATCATCACCACCACCACCACCACCACCACCACTACCATCACCCAACATCAACAAAAACAAAATAACAGGAATCAATAAACAATGGCCATCGATATCTCTCAATATTAATAATCTCAATAGTCCTTTAGAGGCCCTACCCAGCAATGGGTCAAAATAGATGCTGAGATTCACAGCCAAACACTGAGCAGAGAACAGAGAACCTTGTATGAAAGTGGGAAGAAGGATAGAAGGACCTCGAAGGAGCAGGATCTCTACAAGAAGACCAACATAATCAACTAACCTGGGACCAGGTGTCTTGCAGAGCCTGAGACACCAACCAAGAACCATGTATGGACTGGACCAAAACTCCCCTACATATATGTACTCAATAAAGAGCTTGGTATTCATGTGTTTTCCCTAGAAAGGAGAACTGGGGCTATCTCTGATATAGACTGTCTTGTATGCTTTTCTATCACTTCCCCCTGGCATGGCTGCCTTGCCAGGCTACCATTGTAGAGGATATGCTCGGTCCTGATATGACTGATATACAGCATGGGTGGAGCTCCCCTTTTCTGAGGGTGAAGGAAAGGTGAATACAAGGAAGAGGGATGGAGGGTAGGATCAGGAGGAGAGGAGGGAGGGGCTATGATTAAGATGTAGAGTCAATAAATAAATATTTATTTTTTGTTTGCTTATTTGCTTATTATGAAAAGAGAGTGAAATACTCAACTTCCCAAGTCATTGGGGAAATGCAAATCAAAACTACTTGGACATTTCATCTTTCACCTGTCAGAATGTTCAAGATCAATGGAGAACGAGGAACAATCAATGAAGAACAAGGAACACGCCTCCATTGCTGATGGGAGTGAAAACATGTACAGACATTATGGAAATAAGTGTAGCGGTTCCTCAGGAAGGAGGGCATCCATCCACCTCAATATCCAGCCACAGCACTCTTGGGCATATACCCAAAGGATGTTCCATTGACACTAGCTCAATCATGTTTACTGCTGTTATATTCGTAATAGCCAAAATTAGGAAGCCTACATGTCTCTCAACAGAAGAATGGATAAATAAAATAAGGTACATTTACACAATAAGTATTACTGGGTTTTTAAAACGAATTGAAATCATGAAATCCAGAAGCAAATGAATGGAACTTAAAAAAAAATCCTCTTAAAAAATCCTCTTGAGTTTAGGTATCCCATATCCAGAAAGACAGGTATGGTATGTATTTACTTATATGTGGATATTAGCCATTAAATAAATGATAACCAACCTACAATCTGTAGATCCAGAGAGGTTAGCTACAGAGGAAGTTACTAGAGTTACTCTTAACTGAGGGTACTTGCCTATTAGAGGACCCCAAATGAGGAATCCTCCCAGATGAGCCTGGGCATTGGAGCACAGGGGCGTTATTTGGAGGCCAGTGCAGAGGCGCCTTGATCACAGACTTCCACATGCAGAAGGTGTGGAAGTGCAGGCTCATAAAGGTCAGGCTGAGGCAGGAGGGGTGTGAATTTAAAGCCAGCCTCCTCTCAAAAGGGAAACAAATAAACACAACACAACACATTGTACACAGGACTGTTGTAGAAGAGTGATGAAGAACCTGGCTAGCATGTGGCCAGCACTGGGGAGGAGAAGTCACAGTAACAGGAAAGGGAAGGATTGGTTGTCCCATGAGATAGAGGACTGTTTAGACCCCGGGACTGCCTCTGCCTGCAGGAACAATGGCATCTATTCACATCTGTATTTATGTATTAAACACAACATGCAGTATTCCCTTCTGTTTCTTGAGATAATCAATTTCCCTGCCAATATGCCCTCGTGACTCACAGTTCAAACTCTGATAATGACTCATAGCAGGCAGGCTTTTCCCCCAGGTTATGAACATAGATAACTACTTTTATTTAATAAGAGTCAGCCATGGAATGAAAAAGACTCTGACCTTTTCTAACAGAGTCTCCTTTCTCAGATATAATGAAAGGTACAAGGCTGTATTGATGATGGGTTTTGGAAAAAAAAAAAACAAAAAACCTCTAACATTTTGCTTAGGTTCTGAAACTACTTTCGAATTGTCATATGACAAGAAGCAGTAAAACAGGAGTGAAAACGGAACTGCAGTTGGGGGTAACTTACACATCTGTGGGAAGGACAACTATCTCTGTGTTCCATTGCACAACAGAGTATCCAAGATTGGAAGTTTACATAGGAAAGAGGCTTGGTCTGGCTTGTGGCTGCAAAGTCCTTGGACAGAGCAATAATGTCTACTGCTTGCTGAAAAGTGGAACTGCAGGCAAGCAGAGAAAGAACAATGGGACTGTATAAAAACCCACCTTCAAGGTAGCTAATCCAGTTTCAACAGGAACTGCATTCATTCCTCTCAGGTACCTCATCACCTTTTAATGGACCCACAACCTTAACAATATGTATGACACTAGGGGACAAATCTCAGCATAAGTTTCGGAAGTGACTAATTGCATCCAAACCATATCACCAACCTCAGCCACAAGTGACTCTGACAGAAGAAAGGACTAAAATCAACTCTTGTTTTCAACTTTACAAGCCTGAAATTCTTACATAGCTGTCTGCAGCATTTAATTTACTTTGTTTTCCCATCCTTCAAGAAAACTCTTGCACAGCCAAATCCAACTGCAGTGACATCATAACTGTAAACAGAGGAACAAAACAAAGAAACCAGTAGCATCTGTCAGTGAATCTGTGACTATGGCACAACACTAATGCATGAGTTCTTTTTTTTTAAATTTTTATTTTCATATTAATTACAGTTTATTCACTTTGTATCCCAGCTGTAGCCCCCTCTCTTCTCCCCTCCCAATCCCATCCCCTCTCCCTCATCTCCTCCTATACCACTCTCCAAATCCACGGATAGGGAAGTTCCTCCTCCCCTATTTATCTGACCCTAGCTGATCCGATCTCATCCAAACTGGCTGCATTGTCCTCCTCTTTGGCCTCGCAAGGCTGCTCCCACATTTAGGGGAGGCAGTCAAAGAGCTAGCCACTGAGTTCATGTCATAGACAGTCCCTGTTCCCCTTACTAGGGTATCCACTTGGCTACTGAGCTGCCATGGATACTTGATTTTTGTCAAAGAAGCCAAAACCATACAATGGAAAAAAGACAGCATCCTCAACAAATGGTGCTGGTCTAACTGGATATCTACATAAAATATCTATATAAAAATGCAAATAGATCCATATTTATCACCCTGCACAAAACTAAAGTCCAAGTGTATCAAAGATCTCAACATAAAACCAGACACACTAATTCAGTTAGAAGAATAAGTGGGGAATACCCTTGAACTCATGGGTACAGGAGACAACTTCTTGAACAGAACACCAACAGCATAGGTCCTAAGACCAACAATCAATGTGTGAGTTCTTAAAGGACCTTGGAGAAATTGTTCTTACTCTTTGAGAGCAAAGATTGACCTCATCAGACAGTCAGGATCACTGCTGTTATCTTGGTCATTTCCACTGCCTGAAAGGTTCATGCACTGATCTGTACATTTCTAAAAGTTCCCCAGTGCTGAAAAAACCCAGTTAAAATCTCCTCCTAGCTTTCTAGCTAGAAACCCCTCCCTTCTACTTGTTTGGGGAAACAGTTTCCACCCTAATGCAATGGTGCTTCACACATGATTTGAGCTCAATCAATGGCCAACTCACTGGACTTGAGAACATACAAACTCCCAATATTCTCATTTAAAGTGAGAAGAGAAGGGCTAGAGTGATGGCTCAACAGTTAAGAGCACTGGCTGCTCTTGCAGAGGACCAAGATTTGATTCCCAGCACTTACATGGCAGCTCACAACTGTCTGTAACTCCAGTTCCAGGGGATCAGAGTCTCTTCTGGCCTCCATGCACTGCAAGCTCATGGTGCACAGATTCACATTCAGAGAAAACACACATAAAATGTAAATAAATGAAATCTCAAAAAATTTCAACTTGAAGTGAGATGTTTATTTCGAAGCATAAAAATGCCTATAAGTAAAATTGGAGATCTGATATTTTAAGAATGATCAGAGTTTGGCTCCCAGCACTAATATTAGGCTGCTTACCACCACCTGTAACTCCATCTCTAGGAGATCCAATGCTCTCTTCAGGCTTCTGAAGGCATTTGAACACACAATCTTTAAACAGATGCTTGTAAGTTATCAATGATAGCAACAGCAGCTACAGCTTAGGGACTCCCTAGTAAAAATTAGTTTCAAAATAACTATTTCATTTAACCCTCACCTGCATAAGATAGGTTCTATCATTAGCCCTATTTTATCTATAAAGAAACAGAGGGGCTACCAGTAGTTCATTAACATCTGCTTGGTGGCTTTGTCAATGTCCCTCAGCACCACTTTGCTCTGCATCCAGTGAGGGTTATTTTTATTCATAGTTTTCTCAGTTCAAGATAATTCTTGCTAAGAAGCACAGTAAGCTCATGTCAGAAATAGTCCCTGTTCCCCTTACTAGGGAAAACCAATTGGTTACTGAGCTACCACAGGCTTCATCTGAGCAGAGGTTCTAGGTTATATCCATACATGGTTCTTGGTGGAGTATCAGTCTCATAAAAGACCCCTGTGCCCAGATACATTTGGTCCTTGTGGAGCTCCTATCCTCTCCACGTCATACTAACTCACCCTTCTTTCATAAGGTTCCCTGCACTCTGCCAAAGGTTTGCTTATGAGTCTTAGTATCTGCTTTGATACACTGTTAGGTAGAGTCTTTCAGAGGCCCTCTGTGGTAAGCTCCTGCCCTGTTACTTGTTTTCTCCTACATCCAATGCACATTCCATTTGTCTTTCTAAGTGAGGATTGATCATTTTACCCCAGGTCTTTTTTCTTGTTTATCTTCTTTAGGTATACAGATTTCATTATGTTTATCATATCTTATAGGTCCATATAAGCGAGTATATACCATGTGTGTCTTTCTCCTTCTGGGATACTTCATTCAGAATGATCTTTTCTAGATCCCACCATTTGCCTCAATGGCAGGCTCTTTGACCTCCCTACCTCGCAAGGGAGGGGCAGTCCTGCTAGGCCACAGAGGAGGACTTTGCAGCCAGTCCTGTAGATACCTGATAAAAGAGGGTAAGATGAAAGGGGAGGAGGTCCTCCCCAATCAGTGGACTTGGAAAGGGGCAGGGAGGGGATGAGGGAGGGAGGGTGGGATTGAGAGGGAATGAGGGAGTGGGATACAGCTGGGATACAGAGTTAATAAAATGTAACTAATAATAAAATTAAAAAAATAAAATAAAAAAGAAGCACATGAAGCTATGAACATTTAAATATGTAAGTAGGTTCCCTATTAAAGGTGAGGTCCAATCTAATGTTTTGTTTTGTTTTCCTCCTGCAAGGCCCTTATGGTCTTCTGTAGTTCACATATCTGGAGAAGTCTTGACCTGGACAGGAGAGACAAAACACATGATCTAGGTGGGAGGGGCATGACACACTAGCAGAAACTGGTAGCGGCCAGGACTAAGTTGTCCCTCGGAAGGTCTGAAGGACAGAAGGTCCTCTGACATCTGGCTTTTGGTTCCATAAGGTCACTTTGGACCACAGCTATGGGAGAATAAATATCCATTGTTTTCAGCATCCAAGCTCATGCCAAATTTGTTATAGTGGACATAAGGAATCACTATAGCACAAGTCAAGAAGATTTCAAAAAGTTAAATAGCAACACCTTATATTGTCTCCTGTGGCAGAAAGACCATCTCTACTGTCTATCTACCCACAGTGACCATTTTCAATTAAAAAAAAAAAGACAGGGATTGCTACGTTACCGTGTACCCTGAATGTAGATGCCATTTATGACATGATGCTTTGCCTCTCCAAATCTCATGTGGATCTTTGACCCTCAAAGTCATGCGTCAATGACATTTGTGCACAGGGCCTTTGGAGGTAGAACTAGGGGAGGTCACGAGGTCAACCCCTTTTCTAGGAATAGGAAAAGGGTCCTGAGTTAGCATGCTAACTTTTTTACATGAGTTTCCACACTTCCTTGAGACTCTCCCAAGTTCAGTCATAAAAAAGCCTGGCTAAAGACCGAGATGTTCCATGTCAGCCTTTCCAGCTGCTCTCCTTGATAAATTACTTAGTTTGTAAAATTTGGAGATAATGGGAAAAAAAAATGATTGAAGCCAATGGGATTCTGAACATACAAATTGTGAGCCAATATGTTCCCCCTTGGTTTATAAATATCCCAAGATACAAATTTAATTTTAAAAATCTTAGGAAATTCATAGTCTCCTTGCCAGTATTCCTCTCTCTACCTCCTGATATCGTGTGATTAAATGTGTGTCCTACCTTCTTTTCTTTGTCTTACTACTGCTCCAGGTTTCCTTTTTCCACTGAGACTCTATTCACACTCACCCTGCCAACTCCCTGTCCCTCTCTAGGAGTGTCTCGTCTACTCTTACCCCCAGCAGGGCAGCTTATATGTGTTATGTGTTTCAGAGGTAACTAAGCCCTGTCTTTGCACTGGACAGATGCTGACGTCCCCCACTGACTCCTTCCTAACAACAGCTACATTTGGTTCTTTTCCTACCTTGTTGCATCTCTCTTTATCACTTTATTTTTCCCTGCAGATGTTTGAAGCTTGTATTTTTCCTCCTTGCACATAGGGAGCATGGTTGCTCCTCTGCAGTTTGGGCTTTTCAGGGTTTCTACGACCTCTTCGGTGTAAATGCAGAAAATGTCTTCTTGTAGACTATCATTACCATTTGAAAGAAGATTCCAGAAATGTAATTGATAGAAATAAGCTTAGGACTCAAAGAAGGATACCCCCACCCCGCGGAAAAGATTCACATGTGTTTTCTGTCTGGAATTTGGAACCACCATAAACAATGGTGAAGGTTTAAAATCCTTTCTTCAGTGTTGGCTGTTTCCAGGGCTCCATTCCACTTGTGGCTCATCTTCATATAGAAAATGACACATCAGAGTTCTAGATTATTGCAATAGGCTATCCTGGACCATCACCAGAATATTCTTTTGTCCTCTTGATATATGAGTTATTGGAAATATTTAAAATATATTTTACCTGCTCATTTTTATCACCAAGGACAGGTTGAACATCTTAGTCTCTGCTATGTTTGCTGAGATATTTGGGAATGACCACTTTTATGTACCTTAATTTTTTGTTTTTATTTATAATTTTATTTGCATATTAATAATAAACAGTAGCAGTATTTAGTGTGGTGAACACAGGAAGCAGTGGTCAAATCATGGGAAGCAGTGTTTCTGTTTCAGCACTTCTTTGTGTTTGCAGACTTTTGGGAGCTTCAAAATATATGTGACAATTTGTCAGTGACTATGCTCCTCTCTCTGTGCTGTGAAACACAAAAGCCCAGCCTGCTTAACTGCTTTCTTACTCCTCCTCCCCAATTTCTACTTTTTTCTACCTTTTCCAAGCTCTGATAATCACTATTTTGCATTCAGGCTGACATCTCCTTAAGCTTCCACATATGAGAGGATCATTCCTAATTTGATTTATAGGTGAAATGATTATGCTAATATCTGATACTCTGTAAACATTCATAAACATCACAAATTCAATTCTAATTGGAAATTATGCAGACAATTTACATGTGTCAAAAGATGAAACTTCGATGATTATAAAGTACCTTCGAAATTACACCAATGACATGGGAGAGGTGCTTACTGATTTTTGAAAATAAGTTAATAAACTATAAAAAGAAAGATTCAGTTAAATTGCTATCACTGAGAGGGCACATTGCATCACTCTGACTACTTAAGTTTTTGTCGAACTTGTAATACCTACACTGTGATGCAAATGCTTGAGGACCAGACCTGGATTCACATGAAGAAGATTGTGGAAGGCATCATTTGTCCTTAGCATCCTTAGTTTCTTTTTAGTGAAAGCTAAACATCTTCCCTGTTTTCCCACAGATCTTTTCGTGGTTATTAAGCTCCCAAGAGATCCCAACTCTAATGAAACTTCCAAATGTAGTCTGTATTGCTTACCGCAGGCAGATTTAGAGTCCTTGTTGTGTTTAGAAAACCTGATGCAGATGTTTGGACCATGAATATGTGTTCTAATAAGGTGGGAGCTAAGAGCAAAATCGGACTGTCATTTCCTGCCTGTCAGTGACCCAAGAAGTTCTTCCCATACTTGCTAGAGAAGGTCACATCTGTCACCTTGAGAATAATAACAAAAGAAGGCATCATGGTTTGAGACAGGGGTTAGGATTTACTGAACGTATGCATGAACGGCTGAGGATGTGGTGTCATAGCCGCTGGTTTCTTTCAGGATGGCTTGTGTAGAGGCACCTGTGCACTTGAAGTGCTAACTTTCTGCCAGCCTGTTCCCCTGTCACTCCACGCATGCAATGTATGTTCTTCTTGCCTGTATCTTTAGGGACAGTCCCTTGAAGGCAGTCAATGTATCTTTTGTTATTTATCTATCGATTCTCCCATATTATGTTTTCCATTATTTCATTTATGACTTCCTGTAATTTAGTAACTTATTTCCTTGAAATGTACAGAACCAAGTCTTATTATATAGGAAAACAAAGCATTATGAATGACGACAGGTAGATTTGATTCTCAGTTCTAAAAGGATCACTTGTTGGACATGGGGCCCGCCTGTTATTACAGCGCTAACTTCATATTCATGGAAGCAGGAGGAACATTAGTTCAGAGCAACTATAGTCTACAAAAGAGACACAAATGCAAGCTGAAGAAGGAGACAGAGAAGATAACTTTAAATGTATAAATAGATTTTAAACTGAAAGCAATGATTCCAAAATTGTGTGCATCTCTCTCTCTCTCTCTCTCTCTCTCTCTCTCTCTCTGTGTGTGTGTGTGCGTGTGTGTGTGTGTGTGTGTGTGTGCGTGCGTGTGTGCGTGCACACAATTTAAGAAATGAAGCACTCTATTTTGCCTGAAAAGTAGCAAGTCTGGCCACAGAATTATTCCAATTAAATGATTTGATTTTTTTTTCCCTCTGATCAATACCATGGTTTACCTTCCAGGGAATCCAGCAGTTCCAATGTTCCAATGTTTACCTTCATTTAACAGTGGTAGACTTTGTCTCCACAGAGATTCCTTTCAGCCTTTCTCATAGAGAAGCACTCCTACATGGAATTATATATGTTCTGATTTAAATAAGGTAAAACAATAGCAACAACAACAAAAAATGCAGACCATGATGACACATACATGTAACCCCAGCAACCAGGAGGCTGAGACACAAGAGTTGAGAATCCCAGCTCAGCCTGGCCTGCACACCAAAATCCTTTCCTGCAACAACAACAGCAAAAAGCAAATAGTAAGGTGGGCCTGGAGAGATCAGAGGTTGCCTGAGTACCCTGCTTCCAGAGAGAACTCCAGTTTATCATCACCCCATAAGGCAGCTCAGAACAGTCTCAAATGACAGCTTCAGGGGACCCTATGCCCTCTTCTGGCCGCCTCAGGTACTACATGCATTTACACACACACACACACACACACACACACACACACACACACACACACATGCACAAACACCACGATTTTTAGAGATCAAAAATTGAGAGTTTCTTAAGATCATGCCTGACAAAAAGCTCAACTTACTGTTCTGTGTGAATGTCCCAAGCAGAGGGCAGCTTCCTCCTCAAAGTCCGAGACAGTGCTGATGGGCTTCTGCTAAGCATGACGCCTGCCTGAGGGAGTGGGCTGAGTGCTGAAGGAAAGGAGTCCTGGTGGGCTGAGTAGCTGATGGATGGTGTTTGTAAGCGGAGGAGAAAGTTGTAAGGTGGGAGCGTCTTCCCGTTTAGTTTGGTGCACTGCTCTGATGGCTGGTCTCACATAGGTCAATAGAGTGTGAAGTAAAGACAGTGGCTTTTCTCCTAACAGAGACTTCAGACAGCCACCTGATGTCCATGAACCCAGTCACAGACCGTCTCAGTGCTCTGCTTAGAGCCACTCAACGCAGCACTGTGTAAAAATCTTTCTCTCGTTTGCATTATGAAACTAAACCCATTGTCTGCAAAGGTGCACATCGCTCTTTTCTTCAGTATACTGGACTTATCGTCACACTTTGCCTCAGAAACAGCGTCTGATCGCACCGAATGGTCCCAGGGGGCACCTGCCTGTCCTCAGAGAACTTATTGGTCTCCCGTTTCTCCTGCACGAGCTTGAGCCACAAACTGGCAGCAGGTCAGGAGAAGCGGCCATGCTGTAATGACTGCTCACTGGGGGCTTCTCACAGCATGCCGTGTGAGATGCTGCTGTGAGCTTACAGAATTGGTGGAGAGCACTCCGCATGCCTCATAAGAAAGCAAATTTTCATCATACCGCAGTGCCATTACCATAGTCAACATTCATAATCCCTGCTTTTCAAATCCAGGAATCAGGTCTTACGCCAAAACTTTCGTCAGGAAAAATATCCTGCCTAAAATATACTAGCATTGATTAAAAAAAAAAGAAAAAGAAATATTTATTCCCAATCAGAATTGATTTAAGATTTATTATATGGGGTGCATATCTATAGAAGCCACTTGATTTAAAATAAAGTCATACAGAATGGATCCACGTGTAACAAATTTTCTGGGGAGGACTACAGGTGGGGTGTGTCTCTGGCTAACTCACAAAGTGGGTGAACACCCTGACAACCCAGACTCACGAGATGCCAGTGAACTGCTCTCTTTTGGATTTCCTAATGCCTTAGGAAACCAAGGACGTGGCTACTCAGGTGGCACGACTAGGTTTGCCCAGAAGCTCATGGCAGACTTGGTTGGACCCAGGTCTCTTTATCCAGATCTACTGCATTCAGCTGAGCCTTTGCCTGAGGCAGCTGTGATAACTTCACCTGCAAAGAACAGAAAACATTTAACTAGGCCTGGCCAAATCTTCTATGTGAAGAAAAAAAATAATTTTACGGCTGAAGAAGTTTTATAAAAATAGCCATTATAAGAACCTATTGGCATTTTAAACATAATAAAACACCACATCTCAAGCTGAGGCCTTCCTGAAGAAAGGTGCCATTTGGAGACTCCCATAGGTAACTAGATAATCCTCTGATTCCCAGACCCAATACAGAGGGGGAACAGTTGTTTGTTCTTATGCTTTGTCTTGTTTTGTTTTAATATAGACGACTGGGCTGGCAATATACTTCCATGGTGGTATTCCAATACCCTTACCATTTTGTAAAGTCCTGGTTTAATACCCAGCAGTGACAAAACATCAGATGTAAGTCAGTTTTTATCACTAAAACAAAATACTAGAGATAATTATAATCTATAGGAAAGACCTTTATCTTCTTCTGCATAGATAGGTTCTAGGCCGTGAGTGGAGGACATAGATTTGGTCCTTGGTGGGTCTGCTGAATGTCACAGGCAGAGAGTTCATGGCAGTGCAAACTGATCACTCATAGCAAACAAACAAACAAAACAGCATGATCAAGGGACTGAGGTACTAAAACCACCTTCTAGGTTCCATCTTCTGGATCTGAGGTCTTCTCATGAGATCCCATCTTCTAAAATCTCTGCTTTCCAATGACACCACTCTCTAAGTTACCTGCCACCATGAGACACTCAGAATCCACACTGCAACACTTTTCTCCTATGTCCATTGGCTGCTACTGTTCTAAATTAAACATGTGCATACACAAAGTTTACACAAATGTATAAGGGTATAACTATGTATTTTTTATTCAAGGACTCTACTTTAGTAATTTCTAAGCCAAGATTATTGTCATTAATTCTTGGGCTCAAAACACGAATGAAAAATAAAATTGCTTGCTATTGAGACAAGGAAAAAAAAAACTCGGAAAATCTCAGGAGTCCTTCTCTGTCACTGCAGACATCTGTTAAAGACTCTTAAATTGTAATTGTCCTTGGATTAATTAGCACATTAACATTATTAAACATTAACTATGAAACTTATAAAGAATATATGAAAATCCATTTCTGTTTTTAATGTTGACTTTATAAAAGAAAAATCTTTCATTAAGTATATCTCAGCTACTTTAAATATGTCGATACCCAGAATGCTCCCAGGAATCATATTTGGCATCTGCCAGTGAATGCCACAGGACTTCTTAGTGCAATTACCTAAGGAGAATGAGTGAGCACAGGACACTGCATGAAAAACCAATAACTTAGTTGATGGTGGGTGGCTTCTGGGACTAGAGAACAAAGTAATGGTGTTAGATTTTCATTTGTTTTTCCAAAAGAAACATCCTTTCCAAATGACTGTTACATTAACTACTAAAGAAAACAAAGGCAAAAACCTTCATGAGTATGTTAAATAAGACTTAGATTATATAAGTTCCACACATTTATGCATAGGTATTAATATTGTTAACAGGAGCTGTTGCACACAAATCCCAGGATCCCCAGGACAGGATTTTCAGATGCATTTTATTGTTTACAATGTCTAAAAATCATACTCATGATTTCTGATATGATTTTTCAGTTATTAAAATGTCCCATTTTAAAAACGCATTTATTTTTATTTAATGTACGTAACTATTTGCCAGCATGTGTGTCTGTGCATCCTGTGCATGGCTAGTGCCCATGGAGGCCAGAAGAGGGCATTACATCCTCTGGAACTGCAGCTACAGATGGTTACCAGCTGTTATATCTGGGAACAGACCTAAGCCCTCTACAAGAGCGGCCAGTGTTCTTAACCAATGAGCCATCTGTCCAGTCCCAAGACGTTCTGTTTTTATCAGTAATTTATGCCCTGTACATGCCTCTTAAATTTGCCTTATACTTAATAGGGCTTATTCCAAATAACATCAGGAAACTAATATATATGTAACCAAAGTAAGTATATATAAAATAAACGGGCAGAAAGTTTGATTTAACATTCTAAAACTAGCATTTGTTATTTAGGTGAGTAATGAGAAAATTACAAATACTCTATGACCTTTATAGGAAGAGTGGGATTTATTCTGTAAAAGCACCACTGTAACAAGACTGGCTGAAAAAAAAAATGTTTCCTGTAGACATTTCAAGTGTAAGCTATGAGTCTAGGGCTGCACACATCTAATTTGCATAAAGTGTTTCTTTTGCTCATCTTGACTCACCAAAGTGTGAAATGTTATTAACATGGGAGAGATTAGGTAGCCTCATCGTGCTCAGTCTCTAGAGGCCAGAATTCTAGTTAATGTAACAAACAGCAGGAGTAAAACAAAGAGCCTTAAAACAGATCTTGGTGCAAACAGGAGATCATCCCTGTGACCATTATCAGCTCAAGTGGGTCTGTCCAGCAATAGTGGAGGCCCCTGCTCTGATGCTGGGCTGAGCCCCCCAGAGAAAGAAGCTGCTGACAGTTCCCTGGGGAAATGATTCTAAAGAGGATCCTTTATGATCTCATTACTCCTCTATCCCTTGCTTTCTCTCTTCTCTTCCGTTCCTTTTCTTCTTTCCCCTCCTGCCTTTTCTTGTTTCTTCTTTTCTATCCACCATTATCCAGCTAGACATTTTGAGGTAACTGTAAATTCTAAACTCTGACAAGATCTTAATGTGTTTGTTTTGTTTTTTAAAATCTCGTTCTTTCAAACCTTCATTTCTTCCAAATTCTGAGAAAGTAGATGCCACACTAGATTATTGAGGTTTCTTCCAGGATGTCCCTTCTGGGTCCACAGGCTCTTCCTATTATTGTTGGTTTTGTGAGTGCCAAATCCTGGGCGCTAGCAGCCCTAGTAAGCTAGGCTTTGCCAAATTGCTCAATAGGACAATTGAAGTCAGGGCGAAAAGCAGAGGAAGTTAATTCAGTGGTGGCATAGTGGGAAGAGGAACAAATAAAGCAGTATTCCATCTTCTGGATCCTGATGTGAGAATTAAAAGGTTTGAACAGAGGGCAAGAAGTCTTCACAGCTCATCATCTTGGTTAAGGGGGGGAGGGGCTGGTCCTAGACACCACTGACATACCGTTACTGTCTGGGTTGCAACCTCAACTCCAAAATGTTCTGACAAGCTGTCAGAATTGGTGCCATCTCACCCCGGTAGACAAGACACTCCTCTGGCTGCCACATGGCCGTTCTTTCTCGCTTTTCAGATTTAGTAGCAAAAGTAAAAAGCTTTTCTTCTACTTATGTTTCATTATTGTTAATTCATTTTATTATATTTTCCTTTATTCTTGTTCCACACAGATGCATATATGCAATGTTCTTATTTTTTCTAAAGGAAGGATGCAGTTAAAGGCTCTTCTGAAACTTTTCCTGGAGAGAGGCAAACAGACATCTCCTTGCCACAAATAGGCCATTGTTTCCAAACTAAAGAGATGATGTCAATGATGTCACCCAAGTCTATCTTAGTAAATCAATGAGATTATTGCTACTTTCAGGAGCACAGATGAACCAAAAGTTGCACCACCTCCCAAGACAGACCAGTCATGAGAGCTGTACCTCCAGAGTTCAGCGCATAATTTGCAGGCATAGTGGCTGGGCGCAGAGCCTCTCCAGCAATAGTTCCTATACATATCACCGTGGGAGGATCCTTGATTAGTCTGTAAGTATCACTTGTGAGTCTTCCTCTTTCCTCTCAGAGGAAAGGTCTCATTTCAGAGGAAATAGGAGCACAACAAAGGCAACGGAACACAGTTCTCTAGTCAGGCAAGCAGAAAACAAGCATTTACACAGCCCAGGAGGGGCTGTAATTATGCTACCTCATGATCTGGAAGCATTATCAAACTTAGGGTATAACCTATGCCCCAGGTTAGGTCAAGTAACAATCCTCAATAAATCAATTAAAAGAACCAAATGGACCAAAAACCTCGACATAAAACCAGACACACTACATCTGTCAAAAGAAAAAGTAGGGAAGAGCCTTGAACTCATTGGCACAGGAGACAACTTCCAGAACAGAATACAAACAGCTCAGGCTCTAATATCAACAATTATTAAATGGGACCTCATGAAACTGAAAAGCTTCTGTAAAGCAAAGGACACTGTCAATTGAACAAAATGACAGCCTACAGACTAGGAAAAATTCTTCACCAACCCTACATCTGACAGAGGGCTAATATCGAGAATATATAAAGAACTCAAGAAATTAAACACCAACAACTACAAAAAAAAAAACAATCCAATTAAAAATGATGTACAGAGATAAACAAAGAATTTTCAACACAGGAATGCTGAATAGCCGAGAAGCACATAGAAATGCTCAATTTCCTTAGTCATCAGGGAAATGCAAATCAAAATAACTATGAGATTCCATCTTACACCTATCAGAATGGCTAAGATTTAAAAAAAAAAAACAAACTCAAATGACAGCACATGTTCGCAAGATTGTGGAGAAAGGTGAGCCTCCATTGTGATGAAAGTGAAAACTTGTACAACCATTTTAGAAATCAATCTGAAGCTTTCTTAGAAAGTACCTCATGACCTAGCTATACCACTCCTGAGCATATACCCAAAAGATGCTCCGCTATACAACAAGGACACTTGCTCAACTATGTTCAAAGTGGCTTTATTTGTAATAGCCAGAAACTGGAAACAAACAAACAAACAAACAAACAAACAAACAGATGTCCCTCAGCCAAAGAATGGATAAAGAAACTGTGGTACATCTACACAACAAAATACTATTCAGCTGTTAAAAACAAGGATATTATGAAATTTGCAGGCAAATAGATGGATCTGGAAAAGATCATCCTGAGTGAGGCAACCCAGACCCAAAAATACAAGCATAATATATACTCAGTTATAGGTGGATTATGGCCATATAATACAGGATAACCATATTACAATTCACAGACCTAAAGAAGCTAAGAAACAAGGAGCACCCTAGAGAAGATGCATGATTCTCATTCAGAAGTGCAAATAAAATAGACTCCAGAAGCAGTTGGCGAGGGAACAGGATGGGAGCCTACCATAGATGTCCTTTGAAAGATTCCACCCAG
The DNA here is from genome assembly GCF_907164565.1 of Psammomys obesus. Lineage (NCBI taxonomy): Eukaryota > Metazoa > Chordata > Mammalia > Rodentia > Muridae > Psammomys > Psammomys obesus. Next base: position 35,460,072 of record NW_026587216.1, on the reverse strand, counting down.
CAGGGGATTGAAGCAGATGCTGAGACTCACAACCAAACCTTGGGCAGAGCACTGGGAGTCTTATGGAAGAGAGAGTGGTGGGGGAACAGAAGGACCCAGAGGGGACAGGAGTTCCACAAGAAGACCAACAGAGCCGACAAATCTTGGCCCAGGGTTTCCTGTGGAGTCTGAGGCACCAACCAAGGACCATGCATGAAGAGGACCTAGCACCGCCTCCCCCCTGCTCAGATAAAGCCCATGGGCAGTTCAGTCTCCATGTGGGTCCTCTAGGAAAAGAAGCAAAAGCTATCTCTGACATGGACTTGGTTTACCTGCTCTTTGATCACTTCCCCCTGGTGGGATGGCCTATGCAGGCCACAGAGGAAGAGGATGCAGACTGTTTTGATGAGACTTGGTAGGCTGGGGTTAGTTAGTATGGGAGGAGGGCTGGCCCCATTTCTAAGGACTAGAGGAGAGATAAGGGAAGAAGAAGAAGAAAGGAGGGTGGGACTGGGATGAGATGAGAGAGAGGGCTAAGATCAGGATGGAAAGTGAATAAATTTAATAATAAATAAATAAATAAAGTGGAAAGCAAAGAATAGAGATGATTCACTTTGACCATAAGGAGGTTAGTGTATGTGTGGGTGGGTGGGTGAGGAGGAGGGACAAAGAGATCCAGTGCCTGCCCCCCCCCCCCCCCCGCAAGTCTGTCTTTGGGATTAAGGGAGATTAAAGTTTAAACAAAAGGCCAAGGATATGCACATATGAGCAGAGAAGGTGTGGCTCTGCCAACCACTGATCTATCATTGCTTTGAGCTTAAGTCTTATCCTGCTAGATGATACGACAAGTTATTAGAACTGTATGAAATCTCTTTCCAGAGATTTTATGACCCAACACCCTCAAGACGATACCTTTTCCTTCCACCTAGCATGAGATTCCTGGGGAAATTTCTGTTTCTTTGGGGTCAATCGATTCAATAGCTTCACAGCTTGAAAGGCATGTCTTTTTAGAGATACTTTAGTGTAGAGGCTGCTCTGGCAAGAGATGATATCCAAAGACCTTATAGGTCTATGTGATCTGGCTGGAATACAAAGACAGGTGACAGAGGCAAGTAGATCTACATTCAAGGCCAGTCTGGTATAGAGCAAGTTTCAAGCAAAGAAAAGCTTAGATCCCAAACAATAGAAATATATTTTCTGTCACTCAATTAGGCACCACGTTCAAACATGGGTGCTTCCTTCTACAAATTAACTTTACCTTTATTGTTTGGGATTAAACAATATGATGAATCAGGAAAGATTTGACAGAACAGGATATGCCCCAACTCTCACAAGAAGAGAGAGGAAAGGGGAGCTACTTAAGGGGTAACACAAAGAGAGGATGCAGTTTTTCCTGGGGAGTTTTACAGAGAGAAGTTGAAGGCAGAATGAGCCAGAAGATTAGAGAAGATTGCTGGAGTTGGTTTGAGGCTAAGGAGAGCAATTCAGAGGCTGAGAGAAAAGCAAGTTTGAATAAGTTAGTTGGGAGAGGAGTTTGAGCCAGAACAGTTGAGGTGAACCAGCCAGCCCAGAGCTCAGTAAGAAAAAGGAAGGGTAAGCTTAATAAGCAGTGAGCCTCAGAGCTGAAAACATTCTAGACCTAGGTTAGATTGTACAGAGCCTAAAAGCTTCCAGCACTAGGCCTACTTTAGCAGACAGAGGCTAGATAATCCCCCAAGACAACAATTGAAGCAGGCAAATAAAAGATACTTTTATACTTTCAGGGTCTAACGGTATGTGATTTGGAGGTATGTGCCTAATGCATGCAAAGTCATTACTTTTGTTCTTAGCACCAGAGGGGTGTACACACACACACACACACACACACACACACACAAACACACATCTTTTTTTTTAATTTTATTTTTTTATCAGTTACATTTTATTAACTCTGTATCCCAGCCATGTCTCGATCCCTCATTCCCTCCCAGTCCCTCCCTCCCTCATCTCCACCGTGCCCCTTGCCAAGTCCAATGATAGAGGGGACCTCCTCCCCATTCATCCGATCCTGTTTTATCAGGTATCTTCAGGACTGGCTGCAAAGCTCTCCTCTGTGGCCTAACAGGACTGCTCCTCCCTTGGAGGGTGGGGAGGCCAAAGAGCCAGTCATTGAGTTCCTGTTAGAAATAGTCCTTGTTCCCCTCACTATGGGAAACCAATTGGTTACTGAGCTACCACAGGCTACATCTGAGCAGAGGTTCTAGGTTATATCCATACATGGTCCTTGGTTGCATGTCAGTCTCAGAAAAGACCCTGTGCCCAGATATATTTGGTCCTTGTGGAGCTCCTATCCTTTCCTCATCAGACTAATTCCCCTTCTTTCTTATGATTCCCTGTACTCTGCCAAAGGTTTGGTCATGAGTCTTTGCTTTGAAAACACTGATAGTTAGAGACTTTCAAATGCGCTCAGTAGACTCCTGTCATATGTTCAATGCGCATCCCATCTGTCTTTCTAAACGAGGATTGATAATCTTACCCCATGTCCGCTCTCTTGATTATCTTTTTTAGGTGTATAGATTTCATTATGTTTATCATATCTTATAGGTCTATATAAGTGAGTATATACCATGTTTGTCTTTCTCCTTCTGGGATATTTCACTCAGGATGATCTTTTCTAGATCCCACCATTTGCCTGCAAATTTCATGATTTCCTCCTTTTTGATTGCTGAGTAGTATTCCATTGTGTAAAAATACCACAATTTCTGTACCCATTCCTCCGTTGATGGACATCTGGGTTGTTTCCAGGTTCTGGCTATTACAAATAAAGCTGCTATAAACATGGTTGAGCAAATATCCCTTTTGTGTACTTGAGCAAACTTTGGGTATATACCTAGCAGTGGTATAGCTGGGTCTTGAGGAAGCACTATTCCTAATTGTCTTAGAAAGTGCCAGATAGATTTCCAGAGTGGTTGCATCAGTTTACATTCCCACCAGCAATGGAGGAGGGTTCCCCTTTCTCCACAACCTCTCCAGCATGTGTTGTCCCTTGAGTTTTTCATCTTGGCCATTCTGATGGGTGTAAGGTGATATCTCAGGGTCGTTTTGATTTGCATTTCCCTGATGGCTAATGAGGATGAGCATTTCTTTAAGTGTTTCTCTGCCATTCGATATTCCTCTGTCGAGAATTCTCTGTTTAGCTCTGTTCCCCATTTTTTAATTGAATTACTTGGTTTGCTGCTTTTCAGCTTCTTTAGTTCTTTGTATATACTCGATATTAGTCCTCTGTCAGATAAAGGGTTAGTGAAGATTCTTTCCCAATCTGTAGGCAGTCGTTTTGTTTTGATGACAGTGTCCTTTGCTTTACAGAAGCTTTTCAGTTTCATGAGGTCCCATTTATTGATTGTTGCTCTTAGAGCCTGTGCTGTTGGTGTTCTGTTCAGGAAGTTGTCTCCTGTGCCAATGAGTTCTAGGCCGTTCCCCACTTTTTCTTCTAACAGATTTAGAGTATCTGGTTTTATGTTGAGGTCTTTGATCCACTTGGACTTTAGTTTTGTGCAGGGTGATAAATATGGATCTATTTTCATTTTTCTGCATGTGGACATCCAGTTGGACCAGCACCATTTGTTGAAGATGCTGTCTTTTTTCCATTGAATTGTTTTGGCTTCTTTGTCAAAAATCGAGTATTCATAGGTGTGTGGGTTTATTTCTGGGTCTTCTATGCGGTTCCATTGATCCTCCTTTCTGATTTTATGCCAATACCATGCAGTTTTTATTACTATTGCTCTGTAGTACAACTTGAGATCGGGGATGGAGATACCTCCAGATGATCGGTTATTGTACAGGATTGTTTTGGAGATTCTGGGTTTTTTGTTTCTCCATAAGAAGCTGAGAATCTTTTTTTCAAGGTCTGTAAAGAATTGAGCTGGTATCTTGATGGGAATTGCATTGAATCTGTAGATTGCTTTTGGCAGGATGGCCATTTTCACAATGTTAATTCTACCAATCCATGAGCACGGGAGATCTTTCCATCTTCTGAGATCTTCTTCAATTTCTTTCTTCAGAGACTTGAAGTTTTTCTCAAACAGATCTTTCACTTGCTTGGTTAGTGTCACCCCAAGGTACTTTATGTTATTAGTGGCTATTGTGAAGGGTGTTGTTTCCCTAATTTCTTTCTCGGCCCTTTTGTCTTTGGTATGCAGGAGGGCTTGATTTTTTTGAGTTGATTTTGTATCCTGCCACTTTGCTGAAGGTGTTTATCAGCTGGAGGAGTTCTCTGGTTGAATTTTTGGGTCGCTCATATATACTATCATATCATCTGCAAATAGTGACACTTTGACCTCTTCCTTTCCAATTTGAATCCCCTAGATCTCCTTTAGTTGTCTTATTGCTCTGGCTAGGACTTCAAGTACTATGTTGAAGAGGTAGGAAGAGAGTGGGCAGCCTTGTCTTGTCCCTGATTTCAGTGGGATTGATTTAAGTTTCTCTCCATTGAGTTTGATGTTGGCTATAGGCTTGCTGTATATTGCCTTTACTATGTTTAGATATGTGCCTTGTATTCCTGATCTCTCCAAGACTTTAAACATGAATGGGTGTTGGACTTTGTCAAATGCTTTTTCAGCATCTAAGGAGATGATCATATGGTTTTTCTCCTTCAGTTTGTTTATGTGGTGGATTACATTCATGGATTTCCGTATGTTGAACCACCCTTGCATGCCTGGGATGAAGCCTACTTGGTCGTGGTGGATGATATCTTTGATGTGTTATTGAATTCGGTTTGAAAGTATTTTATTGAGTATTTTTGCGTCAATGTTCATAAGAGAGATAGGTCTGAAGTTCTCTTTTTTTGTTGGGTCTTTGTGTGGTTTAGGTATCAGGGTGAATGTTGCTTCATAGAATGAGTTTGGTAATGTACCTTCTGTTTCTATTTTGTGGAATAGTTTGAGGAGAATTGGTGTTAGCACTTCTTTGAAAGTCTGGTAGAATTCCACGCTGAAACCATCTGGCCCAGGGCTTTTTTTGGAGGGGAGGCTGTGAAAGACTGCTTCAATTTCCTTGGGAAATATAGGGCTACAAACACATCTTATTCATAAAATTGAGACTGGGTCTGTGCCAGTCAAGCAAAATAGAACTATTTTCCCACAAAATTTCAACCTTGAATTTTCTTTGGACAAAACGTTCACAATCTTGAAAAATGAAATAAAGCTAATGCTCTGTGTTTCGAAAGCTTGTAGTACCCAGCATGTTCTAACTTACAAACTGTGGGTGATGCATAATTTCATCACCACTAATTTGCACAGTGTTGCTGCCTAGTGGTAGTTCATGACTTTTTGACAGTTATGCTTTCAAAAAGATTTGATTTTAAGTTTTTATGCAGCAAGGAACTTGCCTTGTAAGAAGTATGTCCCTGATAGCTGCAAAAGAACCAATGTATTTTCATATTTTACTTCCTGGGGGCAAAGAGGTAGTAACTTGTCTCTTGTCTCTGTGTTAGATGCAGTGATGTGTGTTAGCTAACATACACTGTGCCTGACTGGTTAGGGGAATCTCTGAGGATATTAAATTTTAAGCCAAGTCAGTTCTTTATAAAAATGCAGTTGTGACAAATATCTATAAATCATGTCGAGGCAATATAAACTCTTACTTCAATAGAACTTATTTCCAATATTTAGATTTTCATCCTACTTTTGACAACTACTTTCTTAATGACACAAGACGCAAGTTCTCTAATGTAAGGTGTTTTCCTTTAAGACATAGAAATGTCTTAGCAGAATTAATGGATGAAACCACAAGAACACTTTGGTTCCAGTAAGAATTAGGCTTGTTCCATTTTGTTCTATCTGGTTGTTGAGTGATTTCTAGATTTACGCCTTCATTGAATCCAGTGAGAGTCATTTTCTTTGAAAACTATTGTCATTGCTTATTTTTCCCTCAGCTAATTCTCATCCAGTCTCTTTGTCAGCAATAACTGACAAATGCTTCATTTCTTTTACTAATGAATATAGACAAAGAGCAGGCAGCTCAGTTTAAGAAAGATGAAAGCTAGGTATCTGAGGACTTTGTTAAGTCCTGCCACTAACTCACACAATTTACCTGATCTGTAATTTAATGTTCCAATTGTCGAAGCAGAGTTAAATAATTTTAAAACTATAGGTTTTGTTACCATTGCACTTTTGAGGGAAGATGCCTTATTGTGTATGTGTGTGTGCTATGATAGACCATGTGTGCCCTCAGGATGCATTCAATATACTAAAATAAATTAAAAAAAAAGTGCAAGACAGGAGTGAGAAGAACAGGTTGTGGGGGGTGCAGCCTTGCGAGGCCACAGAGGAAGAAGATGCAGCCAGTTCTGATGAGACCTGATAGGCTAGGGTCATATAGAAGGGGAGGAGGATCTCCCCTATCAGAGGACTAGGCAAGAGGCATAAGGTGAGAAGAGGGAGAGAAGATGGGACTGAGTGAAGATGAGGGTGGGGGCTATAGCCGAGATACAATGTAAATAAATTATAGTAAATAATAAACATAAAAATTTAAGAAAAGAAAAGGCAAAGTGATAAGTTAGTTATTTTCAAAGTTCTCTTTCATTGCTAACTATAGCCATTTGGATAAAAATTAGTAATGTCCCTTGACATCAAAGTCAAGTTGGTGCTGGTGAGTTAAATCTTAAAAAGAAAAATAACGCAACCTCCCAGCAAGGTGCAGTAATAGGGACTTCATATTAAATCCTGCTAGACCTAATTTTAAAAGACAGTATTTCCCACTTCTTACAAAAATTCCATTCACTCTGCCCATCAGTTGGCCATCAGGCTCAGCATCTGCTTTGACAGTCTATACTGACTGCAGAAGCTTTCAGAGGCCCTCTGTGGCAGGTTTCAAGGTTGTTTCCTGTTTTCTTCTGGCTTTCAGAGGCCCTCTGTAGCAGGTTCCGAGGTTGTTTCCTATTTTCTTTTTCTTCCTGAGGGGGGAGCAGCCTTACCAGGCCACAGAAGAGGACAATGCAGCCACTTTTGATGAGAACTGATAGACTAAGATCAGAAAGGAGAGGAGAACCTCCCCTATCAGTGGACTTGGGGAGTGGCATGCATGCAGAAAGGGGAGGGAGGGTGGGATCGGCAGGGGAGGAGGGAGGGGCTTATGGGGGGATACAGAATGAATAAAGTGTAATTAATAATAATAAAAAAAGACAGTATTTATGAAACTATAGCTCTCAATGCACTGAGTATTGGGCTCTGAGTGACAGTAATCTTTGAAACGTGGATGAAACACATGAACTAAGTTCTAGCAGCCCCCAAGCTTACAAGCTGGAATTACTGGCAGACTGTAACACAGGGAGAAGAAAGGCAGGTGGAGATCACAGATTTCTGGAGGGAAGCTGATGAAGTGGAGAACTCAATGGGAAAACGAACAGCTGAAGTCAAGAAGACAGGGTTGGAGATTAAACTCTGGAATTATAGCATGAGAAATTCTAATGCTCCTCAGAGTTTCTCTCAAATAGTCAACATAGCTTCAATTCCCCAGTGCAACTAATGAAATAAACTTGAGGCTAAAGAAAACAAACATAGTGGGCTAGAAATCAGTATCCAACATCCCACATGGTAATGATGCTGATTTCCATGACTGAGAATGGAAAACTTCCTTGGTTCATAGCTTATGGGGTAGAAAATTTATGGTGCTCCTAACTCTGAAAAGGACATTAGTATCCCTGGACTAGTTATCATTCTAGTCCTGGTTGATTTCTATATTTGATAACTGGTAAGCATCATAGGAAAGAATAAGCATCATCATGAGTATCCTGTCCCTGTTTAAAAGTGCTGTGAAAATTACAGACTTCAATCAATGATTTCAGCTGCATAGTAAAGAGGAAAGAATCAATACGCAACAACGTGGCAAAATAGAAGCCACCACACCTAAACAACAGAAAACAGTAAACATTTGAATCACCTTAGCCTGAAGGACTATAACAAAACATCTACCATCCCTACCTACCATTGGAGTTGGAGAGTGTCATGAGAAAGAGTAGGGATGACAATTTATTTGAATTAATGATAAGTTCTGAACCTCCCACCCCCCTTTTTTGGCAACAAACCAAAGCTAATGACTGAAGAAAATAATGAACAAACTTAATAAGCAAATAAATAAATGAATATTAATAAATTCCAAGAAATATCATAGAGAACTTTCTGAAAAGCAAAGAGGAAAGAAAAGACAGTCAGACTGCAAACTCTCTGTGAAAGGTTTCTTGATTTCTGTAAAGGACACAAGGTGATAGAAGCAAACATTGTAACACTTCTCTATGAACAGGTAATCCATAAGAGAAGTATATTAAAAGGGGGAAGGACATAAAAAAAAAACATGGTTTCTTTGTTTCTGTCAAGTGAAATGTTAGTATGAGTAGGTTTTTGTATTATGATTGTATTTTACAATATGTAGAAAAACCACTGACATCACTATGCACAGGGAGAAGCTCATAAATACTTTTTCATAAGATACTTTTTCTTTTATAAAAAATATTCACGTGACCACAGAAATATGAAGAAATAAGAAAGAAAAGCAGAGATAATAACAGAAAACAGGAAGGTGACAAAATTAATCTGGAGCAAGATGACAAGATTATTCTGCAACTTTTCAATGTTTACTTAAAATATGGATGGCTGAAATATACCATTTAAAGTTGGTGTTGATGGAGTTAAAAGACTGTGACTCACTTGTGTATTGTCTACCAAGTCTCTTCACCTACAATGATACACATAGGCTGAAGGTAAAGGAGTGAAACATAAAGACAATGGAAGCATGAACTCAAAAAGAAAAGGCAGGAATGGATCCATTGATGTTAGATAGACTTCAGAGCACAGAAAATTACCAGGCAGAGTGATGTTAGATAAGGATAAAAGGGTCAGTCCACCTAGAGAAGTTGCAATCCGAAATAGTGTGTATCTAGGCAACAGAGCTACATGACAGGCAGGCTAAAGTTAAAAAGAAGAAGGAGGAGGAGGAAAAAGAAGGGAAGGAGGAGAAGAAAGAAGAAGAAATGACAAGTTCACAATGATAATTAGAGTCCTCAATACTCTTTTTTTCCCGTACAACAACAAAAAAAATTAACCAGACATCACCAACCTGATCTATGTTTATAGACAGCCTTATCAAAACCCAGCAGACAGATGTTCTTTCCAAGTCCTTGCAGAACATGCATTAAAACAGAAATTAAAACATGTGATCCAGGAGTTCTATTTTTCATAAAATTATCTTTTAAAAATTGAGGGAGAGGAGGAGGACAGAGGGCATGTAGAGAGAAGAGAACCCGTCACCTGGGGCATCTCTGAGACAGGCTGGAGACCTAGGACAGGCTAGGCTTCTGGGAGGACATGGGGATGACTCTAGTGGAGAACCTACTGTGGGGGACAAGGAGGCTGAAGAGGCCATCCTTTAACTAGACAGGACTCCAAGTAGAGGGAGGGGAACACCAAGCCATCTACAAAAACTTTGGACCAAAATTTATTGTGCCTACAAGATGTGTAGGGTCAAAGATAGAGCAGAGACTGAGGCACTGTCTAACCAATGCTTGGCCATACCATGGGAGAGAGCCAACCCCTAACACTATTGAAGACACTCTCCTATGCTTGCAAACAGGAGCCTGGTATTAGCTGTCCTTGGAGAGGCTCTACCCAGCAGTGGTTGGAAACAGATGCTGAGACTCACACCAAACATTGGGCCTAGCACAGGGAGCCCTGTGGAAAAGTGGGAGGAAGGATAGAAGGATCCAGAGGGAAAAATATCTCCACAAGAAGACCAACAGAGCCAGCTAACCTGGGCTTGAATGCCTTTTCCTCTTCCAGTGCTTGGTGACTCTGGGAGAAAACACTTCACAGTCACACTCGTGGTTAAGATATTTGGAATAAAATCTAATCGTTTTTACTGGAAATACTTAAGGATAAATCAACAGAAACTGAATCTGGATCCATCTTTAAGAAGTAACCGGAAGTAATGAGATGACTCTAGTAAAAATTTTCAAAGTGGGGGTTACATTTATTTTCAAAATCCTTACTCTGTAGATAAGTATATTTTTCTTTTCCCCACTAATACTTTGATTTACTCGGGAAGGAGCTTTTAAAGAGGGGTGTGGTTTGCTACCTCCCAGAACATTGTGCCTTTGATCTCATACATTCTACTTTTGTGGACACAATATCCATGCTTCCTGGGAGGAGAGAGACCATAAGCAACAGTCCCGCCCTTGACAGAGGTTAATGACATCCTTAGACTTTGTTGTATGCTGCTTTGAATGAACCAGAGATACCTGGCCCTTTGCAGCATGAGAAAGCCCCCAAAGCTCTGGAATTTATCTTCACATCAGTAATAATTGTTTTTAGAGTTAGACTGTATTACATCATTTGAATTAATTCAACTGCACTCTGGCTTTGGAGAGGGATTGTTTAGTTGACACTGGTACTTTCTGAGCTTGCTAGCTGTCGTTTCTAAAGCACATGTATTATACGAGTTTTATGTAGCCAGTGATAGCTATTTTATGTTTTGTATAAATTATATTTAGGCTGCAATGGTTAGCTGTCAACTCCTTACTTTTGCTGTCTTAAGTTCATAATTATGTTTAATGACACACTTACAAGATACTTAGTGTGTGGAAAGCAGGACTTTTGGTTTTTATTTTTAATAGCTTCATATTGAAGCTGAGACTTACCAAAAAACAAGTTGAGTGGCAGGCCTGGTATGCTGTATCTTGTTACATAAAGTGATTTTTTTTGTTTGTTTTGTTTTTTTCTTTTTAAAGAAACTTCAATAGGCAGGAATCTGGATCTTCACATAAAAACACATAGCACAAGTCATAGCTGCTATTTCAGGGATCATTCCTTTTCAGATCACTTCAAATACTTAAAAAATATTTAACTTTAAAATTTTTAATATTTTAAAAATTGTTAATATTTTAAAAACATTAAACCAAAAGTAACCATTCATTGAGATGCTTATAATTGCCATAAAAGAAAAAGTTGTAGGAAAGACAGGACAAAGGTGAAAATGGAGGAAATGTAAACGTACTTTCACCACTAGAGTGAGACTGTGGACTAACGTCCACAGCGTTACTGGGCAGACTTTGGTGAGAGGTTAAACTACAGAGAGGTGAACACATGCGTCAGTCTTTCCCGCAGACCCTGTTCATACATAGCCTGCAAGATGGCAAGATTTTATATTAAAAGCTTAAGTACAGAGAATATGCTACCCAGACCAATATGTGAACCGTGAAGCCTAAAACCATTATCTCTGCTTCAAAGGAAGATGGCCAGCTCAGTTGGATATCGACAGCTCAACACAACCACTAAAGCAACCACGTGAAAAGTTAGAGCCAAAAACTCACCAAGGAGAGGATCTACAAGCAGAACCACACTCAGGAATCTTAATGGAGAGGAAAAGCAGAGGAGAAACAAGCAAAGCAAAGCAAAGGAAAGTTGAAGTTAACTTGTTAAAGTTAATTTTGTAAAACTGTATTTTTTTTCTCAGTTTCTCTCTTAACCCAGCTATCACACAAATAGTGGGGACTCTTTTATATGTGTTTAATAATAAGCTTTACAAAATAATAACTGAGCGGTTATCACTCTATTCTTACCCTCTAAGCTAATTTGGCTTCCTCCCAGTGTATATCCCAGCAGATACTTGAACTTTGTAGCTTTCTTGCTCCAGCTCCTCTCTGCTGATTCCTCCTGGACCTCTCCATGGTTTAATCTCCTACTTCCTTCTCTATTCTCTTCCCTTGCTGGCAGAAAGTCCATCCCTATTCTCTCCCCTGCTCAGTGATTGGCTGTAAACTGCTCTATTGACATATCAGGAGACAATTAGAATAGTGTTTATACAACACTGAGACAAGTAATTCTCAGAATAAGGATTACAATCAGATATGGGGTGAGGGTACAGAAATCAACATTTAAATTATACAATAACCTTATGCCTATACACGTGATTTTAAATGTGGTCAGTAACTGTGATGAAAGTAGTTTCAACACCATAATTAAAAGACTGTTTCATAACAGATAATACAAGTTTCAACTATTTACAACCAACAAAAAGAGAGCTTCATATTTAAAAATATAAAAAAAAAGTTGAAGGACAAAATTAGACACACTATGCTAACATCAAAGAAAGATGAAACAACTATCCTGATAAAAACTATAGAATCCAAGCTGCAATCTCCAGCCATAAAGTGAATCTTGCCCATTGGACTAAAGGTCATTTTATTATGAAGCTACAAAAATATTAACATTTGTGCAAACAAAGATACTATAATAACAAAAATAGATCCAAATTTCAAGTGCTATATTTTAAAGGACAAACTACAGCCTGAGAATTCATCAGGAGTCTCGCAACTGATGGGAAGAAAATAATCAGTAATAAACAAAAGACCTGTGCAATCCTCTTCACCAACTTGACCTATTTAATAGTTTCTGAACATCTTAGCTGGTGATGACAGCTAAGTGCATAGATAACATTTCAAAGCTTGGTAATATTCTGTGCCATCAAATGAGTGTCAATAAAGAATTTGAGTTGTATAAAGTATGCACTCAGACTACAATAAAATGAAGCTAGAAATCAACAATTCTCTGAAAAAATCTCTAAGTACTTAGAAAATAAACAGAATACTTCTAAACAGCTAATGGGTCAAAGAAGAACCCAAAAGGAATATTAAAATGTACTTTTAAGGTCAGTGAAAAGAAAAATGATAGCATGCAAAGTTGGGAATGTGCTAAACTCTTCTTCAACATAAGTTCATACATTTTTCCTTTTTTTAATTTTTAATTTTTTTAATATTAATCACAGTCATTTACTTTGTAAAATTTTGTGTTAAGAAAAATTCTAGGACTCTTTCTACAGCATACAGAGACCATTACATAAGCCACTACTAGTCAAAATGCAGAGATGGAGACCATTGCATAAGCCACTACTAGTCAAAATGCAGAGATAGATACCACTGCAGAAGCCTCAACTAGTCAAAATGCAGAGAGCTGACTGCAGGATTCCTTGCCCCAAGTTTTACATCTGCAACACACCATGCACCTAAGGCTCAGGGTTACACTGAGGAAGAGGGAAGGATGCTAAGAGTTAGGGGTTCAGGGAGTCTCCTATGAGACTGTGTATTCTACATAGGACAGAGAAGCTACACCCATGAGATCTTAGCCTTAGGACTGCCTAAACAAGACCTGAGCAATGACACTGCCAATCAACAACACAATGCTGTTGAGGGAACTCCCTGGGACTCCACCTCTAGGTGAAGAGCCTCTAGCAATTAACAACTGCTGAGAGAGGGAGAATTATTCTTCCCCCGGGATGTCAGCCCTAAAATCATACAAACAATCAACACTAAAAGAACACATCAGGTTATATTTATAGGACTATTCATGAGTGTGTGCATGAGTGCATGTGTGTGTGTGTATGTATATAAAAATAATAATCAAATGAAAAGAGGCCATGAATGTATGAGGGAGTAGAGGCAGCATTTGAGAGAGGAGTGGGAAGAGAAAAATTATTTAAATACAGTATACATGTATGAAAAATTTAAATATTAGTGTCATAAAATGGCAAAAAAAGAAATCTCCAGAAATTAAAAGTAAATCAATTCAATTACCAGTATTTTGATTTTATGAAATAGGAAAAAAAGAAAAAAGAACACAAAATAAGTAGAAGAGTAAAATACTATAGTGCAGAGTGAAAAATTAATGAAATAAAAATTGAAAAATACAGAAAAAAATATATTGACACCAAAGCTAGCTTTTAAAATTATGGAAATCAAAAGCCAGTAAACCATTTTCCAGAGAAATTAGGGAGGGCCAACATCCAAGAAAAAATTCACACATGTTCACCTCCAGAGGCAATGCTGGGAGGTTACACCTAAAAAGCAGTAAGGGAGCCTTGAGCTGGTCCTTATCATCAGGCCAGTTTGGTTCCTCAGGGAAAACATGAGCGTCCTTTGGGTCCCATATTGGGCTTCCAAGAACCGCCATCTGTAGAAACACCTGTCACCTCAAAGGAATAAAAAATGAGTTATTCTGGAGTTCAATATGAGTGGTAATAGCTCAGGCACATATATCTAGGCGCATATATTAAAGCTCTACTGAGGAAGTAGTCCCATAGAGTTTTACAGTAACAGGCCAAAGAAAGTTATAAGTCGAGGCATTTAAAAAAAAAATAAATTGTTGGAAACACCAGAGACAGCAAGATAGGAAATCTTTCCTTTAGGCCTCAAATACTATTCAGCTCTTACTTTGGTGAAGAACAGGGTTTTATTTTATTTTATTTTATTTTATTTTTTGTTTATGTTATATTGTGTTTTAGTTAATACATTCCAAAAGTTTTTATTTGTTTAGTCTGGATGTTAAGTCTGATACTGAGGTGGACAAAGAACATCTCTGTGGGAGGCTAAAGAAAACCCAAAAGAAGTTGTAATTAGAATTCTAGATCAGCAATTTTTCAAATTCTCCACAGTCATTTAAGTTTTTGTCAGTTGATCAGCCAGGGCAGACAGCTTCAGAAAATTTTCACAATGGCATTAGTGCCTTTATAAGGAAGAAGATCTAAGGTAGAAGCTTACACTGTGATGCTATGGGCCACCCCGGCCGTACTACACACATAGGGAAATGGTCCTCATTGGCAGCAGAGCAGAAACCAGTGTCTCTTTTTGGCTTTTCATATGTAAGGACTATGGACCACATAAACTTCTTTAAAGATTACATAGAGCAACCATTTACCCACTCATTCGTTTATGACTTGCTGGTTTGAAGCTGTGCCTCAGAAGTAGGCTACCAAATGTTGAGTATCCAAAGAGAAACCAGGATGCCATTTGGAATTACCAGTCCTCTGATGCCGTAATGTTACCGCAAACCAGGGCTCCAAGAAGTAGAAGGGCAGCATCCCAAGGTTCTAGAAATAGTAAGCCAAAATTGGCCTCACTGAACTAAAACCAAGGTAACATAATGCTGCGTTCCGTCTGGAAGCTCCACAGAAGAAACCATTTCTTTCCTCCGTCCAGCTTTTCGAGGTTGTGCTTAGGTAGACAGGCTTTGTCTGCCTCCCATATCACTCTGGCCATGCCTCCTTTGATTTTCGTCTTCTTTAAGAACCTACCTAGAATGATTTCCCCAGCATGCTGGCTAGTTGTACATAAACTTGACACAAGAGACAGTTATTGGAGAGAAGGGAGCCTCAGATGAGAAAATGCCTCCATGAAATCAGGCTATAGCAAGCCTGTAGGGGCCTTTCTTAATTAGTAATTTATGCAGAAGGGCCCAGCCCATGGTGGTTAGGTCCTGGGTTCTACAAGAAAGCAGCCTCAGCAAGCCATGCAGAACAACCCAGTAATCAGCGCCCCTCTATGGCCTCTGCATCAGTTCCTGCCTCCAGGTTCCTGCCCTGTTTGAGATCCAGTCCTGATTTCCTTCTGTGATGGACTATGATGAGGAAGCCAAATAATCCCTACCTTACATTACTCTAAGGATCCATCAAGGAACTAGTAACACTAGCCAGAGATCTTACCTGCCCATAGGCTGGGTGCCTCTGCCTCTGTTTATTAGATTTGCAAGTTATGATGCTGAAATGGAGCACAAAGTATATGTACTTCCACAGCTATTACTAAAGAAGACTGGCTGTCTTGGAAGCAGCATAGTAACACTCCCCTGATTCCTGGATGCTGTTGGGCCTTTGAGATTCGGCTCACTCACTGACTTGCTCATGTTCCTCCTCTAGGCTTCAGAAGCTATATCCCTGTTAACAAATCTCAATTCTGTCCATAATTCAAGAATTCAATCCAGACCATGGATTCTTTGATTTGGTTGTCTTAAATATGTCCACAGTTGGGAGAGTATTTCCCTCTCCACATAACCTTCTAGTTTTGTCAGCACCACGAACAGATACTTCACAGAAAACAGCCAAACTCAGTTCCTCCTCCTTTAGCTTAAGTTATTTAACAGCATATGACTCCTCTTCCACTCCTCCTATCCAGTCTAAGTAAATTAACACGTCACTCCCGCACATAGTTCTCACTCTGTAGGCCAGGAACCCAGGTTGATCTGAAACTCACTATGTTGTCTAAGCTGACATCAAGTTCATAAGAAACCTCTCGCCTTCATTTCCAGGGTCCTGGGATTTAGGCATGAGTCTGCATGCTCACCTTCTACTGTTTCTTAAATTACTATATCTCCGGAAGTCACCACAGCACAATCCACAGGCAGCACTGTCAATTTCCTGGGTTCCTCTTAAGTACCATCGTGACTAAGCTCCTGCTCTTGCTCAGGTAAGGTACTCCTGGTAGGAAAGCCCTCCTTGTTGGCCTGACTGATTCTGACTCACCCAAGGTTGGGTGAGGAAACTATGACTCTATCATTGCACTCTATCATCTGCTCTTTTACTGTGATCTCAAAATATATAAAGCTATTGACCTCAGTGGAAGTAGCTGAAAAATGCGAGGCATGATTGCACAGCAAGCTAATAAATTCATTTCTGTAGGAGGCGGTGAGGTCAGTAACGCGCAAGCTGTGCACATCAAGCTTATCACTTCACAGTTGATTTTAGACTCTTGGGTCAATGACTTTAACCTTTATTTGGTATGTGGACTGAAACCATCATGCCAGTTTTTAAGATAGGGTTGAAAGCACCCAAATAAGAATTTTCAATGTTCTACAGTACCCCAAACACTTTCAAACCTCCAAGAGTGGACTACCATAGGGAAGGCCTGCAGAAAGTGGTCCCGAAAATGCCATCTACATACAGCCAGGATTTTTAGAGCCAGAGAAAGTGCGAATAAGACAAAAACACACCTTACAATTTAAAATTAAGAATAAAGAAATGCTCTGGAAACAAGTTTGTCAAGGCCTATAAGAAAGTAATATCGGCTGTGATTAAGGGCTAGTACAGCCATATCAGGAGTTTTCTTAGCCTTGCTACTCATGAGTATAGACTGTTGGGCAGCCACACCGGACATATTCATTTGTTTTTCTAACTTATTTGCCAGCCTCTAGGCAGAAGATTTGGTACAGAACTTAGTAATAAACCATTTTGTCAGGATAGACCATTTCCTGAATTAATTTAGACAGTAAATATTTTTAAAAGCTAAGGGCTTTCTAATGCAGGGATAAGGGACTGAGCTCAGTCTAACTATCCCATAACCCTGGCCAAGATGATAACTGAAAACAGAGGCATAGAGGAAATTATATCTTCATGGGGAGCAGTCTCCAAATACTGCCTTTATTTTTCTCTGCTGGAAATATAATGATTGCCCTTTTCAATAGTGAGATTTTTCCATTTTAGAATAGATTGATCATGGAGGCTCAGCAGGATAACCGCATCCCATTGTGCCCCTGGAAATGTAATAAAGGATCAATCTACATCCCACATTTTCAATCTTCTTGATTACTACTCTGAGAGTCCCTAAAGAATCCTATTTCCTTTCTCCATTTTAAATATCACATAAGGGTATTTTCTTCAAGAAACAGTCTGTGGTCTGTTTAATTCAGCATTATCTTTGGTTGTTGTATATAGTTATATACAATGAAATCACACATTGAATTATTAAATTTCTAACGTCAAAAGTAATAATAGACAAAATTAAGAGGCCGTGAATAAGGTCAATTCCCAAGAGGTCATTTAGTGAACTACTAATATTACTAAATGAATCGACAGTCATATACTTACTAAACTACTACATAGGCAAAATTATGAAGCACCAAACAGACAAAAAAAAATCATCAAATTACTAAAGCAAACAGCATTTATTTGATTCTTGTTGGATTATTCATCACTTGAAGGAGTCAAGTAGTATAATTATTGAATTTTTATTAATCAGATTAACAAATGTGACCCATATAGAATAGATTTGAGTGTAGGGCAAACACACGTTACATTCACTTCTTGCATTATTGTTGTTGATTTTTAAAATCTCCTTAGGACAAATATAGGAAAATCTCAGAAAAAAATTTCTGGCTTTTGAATGTAATATAATAATAGGGTTTTTTTTTTAAACATTCTAAATGTTATTGGCCAAATATGCTGGCTATTTGCAAATTTATCACATATAATTTCTATCCACAATTTGTTAAACATTTTTATTGCCAAAAAGTTGCCTAGCTATTTTGCTGAATTATTTCACTCACTTAATATTCATAACAATTCAAATAAGAGAAGTTTACTGGCCAAGTAAAGTAATATGCCAGATAGTTTGCTGAATCAGTAAAGCTAAGACCCTTCCTTGCAAACAACCGTGACTCCTTTCATTTTTCTACCATGCAGAAAAATGAGCTCATTCCAAAGATGATTTATAGGTATGGCTCCAACTGGTTAATCAGCTTATTACAATTTAATTCAGCCAGTATTGATTATTTATGTTGGCATATCAAAATTGACTTCATGTATTAATTACATCCAACCCATGTCTTATAGCAGGATCTGTTGGGATATATTTTAAAATACACATACAATAGATCTGATATAAAAGAGATTTATTGGATGAAGGAAGTGAAAGAGAGAGAGAGAGAGAGAAAGACAGTGAGATACAGTGTGTGTGTGTGTGTGTGTGTGTGTGTGTGTGTGTGTGTGTGTGTATGGGGTGATCCTCAGGAGAGAAGCTGAGCCAGAGAGAGAGAGTGGAGAGAGTGCAGGTGAGAGTGATAGAGCGGTTATATCTGAAGCACCTGGCCCAGGTCATGACATAGGATGTTTCCAGGACCCTAAAGGCCCCTAAGGACAGGCCATTTGAATTACCTGTACAACATAACAGAATCAACACTGTCAGAGACAGGAAAGACATCTGAAATTGTGCCATCTAGGGATACTGTGAAATTAATGAAAAATTCTGTGACCCTTTGGCTTCCATAATAGTTATTAATTTCCTTGCATATTCTACTGAACATATTCTCAGGCCAATCCATGACACCATTATATAGACACTTCAGTAACATTTCTTGGTCTGTGATATTTAACAAGTAAGTCTCACTGGGTAAGCTATCCCCAACATATATAAGAAATCAATTTACAAATTTATGAATTTGTTAAAAAAGGCAAAAAGAAAACTTCAGAGAATGGATCACACTGCTAGAAAGCTACTTAGGAGTAACCTTGAGACATTGCTATGTTCTCAAATGAAGATCCCAGCTGTTACTCAGGGTGCAGTCTCTCATAGGAGCCCGGGAGAATGAGCCTTTACAACAAAGGCGTTGACTAGGCAAATGAGCAGTGGCTGACTGTGAGATGATGTTGGGCCTCAGTGAAGTCCAGTCAATGAAGTGCTTACTAAAGAACACATGAGCTCAGAGATGAGCCGGAACCCTGTGATGTAATTGAGATTGGTCATATTTATTTTATCCTTTGTGCATGGGTCTGAGTTTGTTTCTCAGAAGGTCATTTTGCACCAGGAAATATTCAGCAAGGTGTTCCCAAAGTCACAGAGCAGGGACCTGTGAGTCATGTTGCTCAGAATATGACAGGGCTCCCTGGATCTCTTTAGCCTAAGGGAAAGAACAGTGAGAGCACATCACCAGGATCCAGACATTTGTAGAACATGCCATTCTGAGTGACTCCAAAATGCAAATCAAAGCATAGGGAATAGCTAGTAACCATTGTTTAACTGAATGTGACAAACATTGCTAGCAATTTTTTGATCTAACTTCCATAGGATCTGACAGCTCTTGGTGACTTGGAGGGTCACCAAACATCAACATGGGGATAGACATGAAAATAAAAACTTAAATAAAAAAAAGAGTTGATGTGGGATCCTGTTATTAAGATCAAAGTCTGGCATTTCTGGACAGCCTCCGTGCTTGGTATACAAAGATGGACTCCCTTTCTCAGCAGGGCCCAGATTGCCTAAGGAATGTCACATAGCCCTCTGGGATATTACAAGCACAATCCTTTCCTGATAAGGTTCATCAAACACCTGGGGATTCCTGGAAATCCTCACCCGATGGTAATGAGATGACTTGGAATCTTGGCTTTCAACCAATGACCTGTAAGTGTGCCTGGAGTTCTCCTCTACCCATAGGATAACTAAGTACTACTTTCTCCCTCTTATGATAGGGATGTTTTGTTACATGTAAATCAGGTATCCCTGGTACTTCAAGCCCCATCTAATCAAAAATATTCACCCTCAGAACCCTTCCCATTGCCTGAGGTTTATAAGTTCTTGATTCACGAAATAAAAATTCCCTATCTCTCTACTCTTCCACCATGACCACCTGAGGGTCATGTCATCATTTATTCTTTGGAAGAATGGCCTTCCCTTCTCTGGGGCTTGGCCTCTGATCAGTCAGCCTCTTGTTGCTGGCCCCTGTGACCTTCTGCCATTCTCCAGCATGTCAGTGTAGATCCATGCCTCCATCTTTCTAGTGCTGCTCTGCCCACCGCAGTGCCTGTCTTTGGGATCAAGCATCTGGCTGCTCTTGAAACAATCATTTTGGCTGTTGGAACAAAACTGATCTTTTGCCTCTGCCTCTTTCAGTTTCAGAGTTCAGCCTGCATTACTGGCCGCTCAAGAAGCAGCCACCAACCCTCCAAACTCAGGCCAGGCCTGGTCTTTCACCCTTTTCCAGGAGCATGCATTTCTGTTCCTTGTCCAACAGCAGCAGCCACAGCAGCAGCCAATGCAAAACAACAGCTGTGTTCCAGGAAAGCCCTGGCTCCTGCCAGAAGCAGAATGACAAAATTTGTTATTGCATACAAATGTTACTTTTGAAAGTGTGTTGTTACTCAAATCACAGAGTTGATGATGTTCTCTAGAAAGCAGCACAGATTCCTAGGAGAACTAAACATGGGCGTAGACTATAGATGGTTCTAGAATACTTTAGAACTCAAATAGGAATAGCATTTCTGGCTACAAAGGACACAAAGACTACCATTCCTGGGGTCATGTGAAATAATTTCAGAATGAAGTAATGAGATGAAAATTGAATTTCCATGATAAAGAGAGACACATTCAGATCATCCCATGGTCTTAAAACTCTCTAATGGTCAAAAGCAAATTCATCATCTAACTCTCATTACAAAATAAAAACACATTCTGACTGTCACAACCGAAGATCCAGACTACAATTTTCCTTACTCGTGAAGACATGAAAGGTGAGCTAGTTGTAAGCTTAAGTTTTAGAAATGTGCTTGTAGTCTGATTATAAGTAACTGGAATTCTAGTAATACAATGCTGATGCTGAGAATTCAGTGAGTAGCAAGATGTATCGCATGAAATTCTTATACGAGGCCATGTGGAAAAAGTTGTAAACTCGTTGTGCTATTAACTATTGAGTTAGACACTGTTATCAAGTAAAAACTAGTTCTCAAACAGAGTAAGGGCTAACAAATAGCCCTTAGTGATATAGCTAAGAAATAGCCCAACCAAGATTCAAACCCAGATCTTCTGGAACAGAAAGAGTGTGAAATGGATGGGGGGAAAGGATAAGAAGACCAGTAGATAGAGAAGGGGGGATTGTATTCACAGAAAATAAATTTGAGCATGCTAAAGCTGCCTTTTTGTTTTACTTGTTCTTATATATGTATTGTAGCAGTCATTTGGAGGAAGAAAGTTTCTTTTCTGATTAGGTCAAGGAAGTTGAGCTAATTGTAATAAATAATAATAATAATAATAAATTAAAATAAAAAGAACAAGAGTCACTAGGAGAGTCATCCAATCAGAATGTAGCTGCAGCCTCCAGTGAAGAAAGGCTGTGAAAGCTGGCTTGGTAAGTCTCCCAAGGAATACTCAAGCCAGGGACACATGCCAGAGGAGGAACCTCCATCTGCTTGCCAAGTGTCACCCCTGATGGAGCATTCCTGGGAAAATACAATTTCAGGAAGATGCATGTAGTGCTAAGGGCGATTGTTCAGTCAGAGAACCAGAGGCATACCATATCACCAGGCAACATACGTGGTTAAAGCACATTCCCTAAGGCAAGGATATAAAGAGAGAGATCCCCTCATAAGATGATCCAGATGAGGGGCATGTGCAAAGTCATGTTTACAAGGTTTGAACTTTTTAAAATAGCTTGCCATCTGCACAGAATTCAAATGATGCCATATGACAAGATACTACAACAAGAGACTTTTAGGTCACAGATACAATTAGGGATTTCTGGCTCCTAAGAAGGGGCCAGAACTATTCAGACATTGTCCACCATGGCTCACACTTTGCTCTCATCTGTTTTGGTAGCTTTTTACAAATTTTTCAAGTTATTATTACCTAATCTATAAAGTTCGGATGATGGTATTTATTAACTGACAGACATTAGTGAATAATTGAACAAGTATAAATTAGGTGATGGTAGTGCGTTGATTTCGGTTAGCATCTCTTCTTTCTCCACCTTTTGTAATTCCAGTAGCATGGCAATAGGCTAATCACAGAAGGAACTTTGTCCTCCTCGGAGAGTGACAGCTATTTTTGAAACACCAGAAATAGTCAGTTAATAGGAATCAAATCATCCATCTGGCTCTTGAGGCCCCTTGGTGTCTCGTTCATTTCTGCAAATGTATTGCTCCTGCATCCTTGAGGGGAGCCTCATTAGGCTCAGAGCCACAGTCCGTGTAGTGTGTAATTGGTGTCTGACTAGCTTCAGAATGATCACTTTTAGAATAATACTTTGTATTTTCAAAATCAGAGGATAAGCCCATGCTTCACGATTTTAAAATTCAGAACCAGAAAGAGTGAACCAAACACATGAGAGTCAGAAAAACTTTTGTCAATAAGTTTTCATGTGTGACTTACGTATATACAACTTTGTAATCTGGCTGGTAGATTTTACAACGGATGTAAGTTTGACTGAAGTGATTGCCATGGATGATGAATGATAACCATCTTGGGACAAAGAATGAATTATGTTTCTGAAGGAGGGAGGTTGTTATGCTTCTAAGTGAGATTTAAGCATCATCCCTTCGGCCTGCTAGACATCTTTGGGTCTGTGAATTGTAGCCTGGGTATCCTGCCCTTTATGGCTAATATCCACTTACAAGTGAGTACATACCATGTGTGTCTTTTTGCATCTGGGTTACCTCACTCGGTGTGATTTTTTTCTTGTTCCCACCCTTTGCCTGCAAATTGTATGATGTCTCAGTCTTAGTGCAGTGACTAGTGATGTCAGTCACAGGTCATTTTTTAATCACTGCAAGTTTACGGGGAACTTTGCTGTAACTATCATATCTTCAGTTTTGTTCTTTTCCAAAACTGGTTTATTTATATCTGGGTCTTTGCTTTTCCACAGCACCAGCTAACATTTTTTACTAGAGACCATGTTGAACCTGTGAATGTTAGATCAGGATTGCGAGAGGTAATGGGAAAATAAATGAAAGGCAGGGTTCTCTAGAAGCAGAATTGTTCTTTAATCAGAACAACAGAAAGGCTGCTGCCTCTCCACAGAATGGCAATCATGTGCATGTGGTGTGTGTGGGGTGTGGGTGGGGTCTTGGAGTTTCATATGATGGGATAGATGGAACTTTGGGAATGGAAGAGTCCATATGCAGCTCACTTCCCCTGCAGCCAGGAAGCTGTGGGTCCCGGAAGGGTTGTTTTGTAAATCTCTATACCAGAAGCTTCCACAGGAGCTAGCAGTCAAGCCAACACTCCGGCCTGGGGTTTCTCAGTCCTTCTTAGGTTTTCGGGTAATTATAACTCAGTAGATCAGTATTAACCCAATCTTGTTTACCATTGTAGAATATCTTACTGATAATCTAGTGCTTTAACTTTTCAACAATATTTTCTCCTTTTCAGAGCATAAATTTCAATACATGTTAAGTTTACTTGTGACTTTTTTTTTTTTTATAATACTGTTGTGAATGGAGTTGTCATATGAATGTTTCAAATTGCCTTTCTATAGTACAAGAATACAACTGGGTTAAAGTTTTTTTCTTAATTGTTTGAGAATGTCATGCATGCAAATAAGATGTTGCCAGTTAGTATTTTTGAGACTGATCTTGAATCCAAAATTCTTGTTATTTTTAGGCTTCATAGCCAAACACGTACATAAGAGATAGCCAATCAGAGATGAGGCGTGTAAGTCTGTAATCCCAGTGCTTGAGCATAGAGACAGAATCAGAAGTCAAAGGCCACTCTCCACTGCCTGGCAAATTGCAGGTCATCTTGGACTTTGTGAACACCTGTTCCCAAAAGAAAAGGGAAAAGAACCCCCCCCACACACACACACTGGGCAGGAGTACGCTTTATCTTATCCTTGCCTGGTTTGGATATCAATGCAATACTGGTTTCATAAGATTTTTGTTTTGAGAAATTAGTGACAAATTCACTTTATTTAAGTATATATATATATTTATATAAGTTTATATAAATATATATATTTATATATATTCAATTTTTACTATTTTACTATTTATTTCCATACTGGGGATTGAACTTAGATCACACCCATATTAGGCAAATATTGGATCCTAGAGCCATATCCCCAGCTACTGTGAGAGATAGTTTTAATTATTAATTTAATGTTTTACTGGTTACAAGTATTTTTTAGATTTTAAACTTTTAATTGAATCAGTTTTGTTGTGTTTGTCCAGGAACTGGCTCATTCATTCTAGAGCTTTCACAATTTTGACATAGAGCTGTTCAGAGTATAACTTATAATCCTTTTGTTCTTATGGATTCTGTTGAAATGTTTCCTCTTTAGCTCCCGATTTTACAATTTGATTTTACTAATTATAATAAGGCAGAGTTTCTAGAAAGGACTTCAGTTTAGTAAGACTTCCTATATTGTTTGTTTTTAAAGACTTTATGTGATTATTTGTTGGTTTATTCACTATTTTGTTGATCCATTTCACTTTGACTAACTCTACTATTTTTTCTCCATTTGTCCTGGGTTTGTTTTATTTTTCTTGTTTCTTAAGATGAAAGTTAAAATTACTTATTTAAGAATTTCCCTTTGTGAACACAGGCATTCACAGCTATATATTTCTCTCTGAGAAATGCTTGGTTGCACACCATTAGTTTGGACCTGTAATTACATTTTCAATCATTTCTAAATCTTTTCTTCCTTCCTTCCACATGTTTGTTTGGCGTAGTGATATTTGGTAAAGTTCAGCTATCATCAATCTATGATTTTACCAAACTTTCTCTTATTCATTTGTACCTTCAGAATAATGTAAATCTCTGCACAGCTGCCTTGGAGCTGAAAGAGGGTCAGTGGCCACTTCACCCAGGGGGTTCCCTCATAAGAGCCAGTGTGAGTTCCAAGGAGGGGCTGATGGATACTAGCCTTACCAGATTCCTTTGTTACCACAAAATCTTTGCCATACAAGTGAGCTGAGCCTTAGATGACAGGCCAGTGTGCTTAGCTGTCTGCTTTAAGAGTGGAATTTTCATCCAGTGACAAAGTAGAACAGGAAAAGTGAGAGCTCCAGTCTGTATGGTTTCCATGCCCCAGAGCTGGAGGGAAAGCTCTGGGATTGCAATGTTCTGCTTGAAGCTATAGCCCTAGAGCACAGGCAGCAGCGAGAGAGTGTGGCTTCCAACACAGCGTTTATCACACTGAGCTGGCATGGTACCTGGGAAAGATTAGAGCTCCAATGTGTAGACTCCCACAGTAAGAACACGTGAAAACACCTGAATACCATCAGTAAAATCAAGGTAGCAGACACAGCCTCATGCCCTTTTGTTCTTAGATGGCCTTGTAGTTTGCGTAGTAGTGTGGGAACTTCATTCAAGATCTAGTCTCTTAAACTCCTAAGATCCCAGTACTGTATTGTTACATAGAGACATCAGACTGTTGTTTTCATATTTATATTTACATTACTTTGTATGGACATCTGCTAAGTGTATGTTTATTAAATGAAACAGAAGAGAAAAAAAGAAGAAAGTGAAGATTACGTGAGTAAAAAAGGAAACACTCTCTGGGGTCACCTTCAAACTAATAAACACCCTTTTCCTGGCCCTAATCTAAATTTGCATCAAGTTTTCCCAATCCTCAATCAGTTTTATCTCACTGTCCAGCTCTTTTTGTATTTTCGTAATTATAATGTTGATACCCAAGGCCAATTTAATTAATTTACCTTGTGCATCAAACTTCCCTAAAGAGTAGCATTTATTTAATTTAGAGAAAATTATGACAGCTGAATTCGAAGAGGATTTCTAACGTGCTGATAGTAGGTAGTAAACATATTTCCCAAGTTGGGATTCTCTGTCCACCATCATGCGCTCTTTCAGTGTAACAGTGGTGACCTACCTGGTCCCAGGCACAGCCCTAGTAACACAGGGCTGCCATCCCAGGGAGACCCTAACTGAAAACACGAAGCTTGGAAAAGCTATTAGGGTTTTCATAACAAATTACTCACTCCCACTTAATTGAATCTCAGCCTTTCTAATTAGTCCTCCCTCATTCTAAGCACATTATTTTCTACCCCATAGTTGCTACTAGATTGATTTGAATCCTGGATGAAAAATGGTATTTGGAGAAAAACAACTACAATAAATAGTTCCTATAAATCAGCTAATCCTGAGTCCAGGATTTTAAATAATCCCCATACTCTTCGAAACACATTTGCTAAGAGGAGGACTCGGCCCTAGAGGAGATGAGCACCTCTTCAGGATTCCATTTCATTAACGGTTTTCCTCTACACACACATACACACACACACACACACACACACACAACCCCCCCCCCACATATATACAGTGGCAACTTAAAAGTGAAGCCAATATTACAATTATGAAAATACAAAAAAAAAAAAAAAAGCTGGACAGTGAGATAAAAATTGGGAAAACGTGATGCAAATTTGGATTAGGGCCAGGAGAAGGTGTTTATTAAGGTGAATGTGGCTGCAGAGTTTTATTTTTAACTCATGAAATTAGGCTGTTATACACAATGTTGAGAAAATACTTCTTACACTAGGAAAGTTAAAGGCATTTCTTCAAGATTCAATGTCAATTATATTTTGTTAAAAAATTATTGAAGATTCTTCTGTAAACATTGGCTTTAGTTTTAATGATCCTAACTATGGATCATCTGTATTTCCCAAAGATTCTGTGATGTTGTCTACCTCTGTTTTGCTCAAACAGGCACTTTTTCTGCCTTGCTGTATATGAATAACTAAAGCATCCTTAGGTTTTGTTTACTATACCGCTTCAGAGTAAGATGCTACTTAATTGACGTGTGTAAGAAATAAAGGGGATTTCCTGCCTCACAGCAGGGAGACAAACTGACACATACCTTGATCTCTGTGTGTGTATATGTAATGTATGTGTCTCATGTTACATCATCAATAAGATTGGATGCTTGTATGAACACAATGGATTATTTCCTAGCAAAATGTTTCTGATAGCATTATGAAACAAAACTGACTCCAAAAATGATAGAGCACATAGAGATGACAAAACAGAGAGGA
The DNA here is from genome assembly GCF_907164565.1 of Psammomys obesus. NCBI lineage: Eukaryota > Metazoa > Chordata > Mammalia > Rodentia > Muridae > Psammomys > Psammomys obesus. The sequence goes on along the minus strand of NW_026587216.1, from coordinate 35,432,775 downwards.
ATCAAAGGGAAGTTCAACAGAAAGTTGTTCTGCCCCGAAACAGTCCACTCAGCGCACACAGACATAGGACAAATCTGGTAGTCTAAGAATAGCTCAATTTAAACAGGAAAAACAGTGAATTTCAAACTCTTTACATAAATTCAGAATTGCTATGGTGCTAATACTAAACAAATATGTCAGAAGAATAAAAAGTACATCCATTTTGCTGATATATATATGAATGTGAAAATTGGAACAAAATATTCAGTCATTGAAAGTAACTTCATTTTAATAGAAGGGAACACTTCAACAAGTCAGACATAACAGAAAAAGGATTCAATAGTGGGTCAACAAAGTGTAATGAAGTAATGTTATTTATTATGCTATGAAATAAAGTGAGAAAACATGATTACCTTGGTAAATACCAAAGATCACCTTCTAAAGGAATAATCCTAAAATCTTTGTTAATAAATATATGAAAATAGTTTATAAACTGATAAAATATATTTGTGTAAAATATATAAGAAAGAGTAATCAACATACAACTATAAAAAGCATCATTGTCATGCCTGAGGACAGAGAAAGACAAAACATCTGTGTAACTCCTTTTTAATCTGCCTTTTGGCTTATCACTACCATTTAGAAAATAGCACATAACAGAAAAAATATCAGGAAATCTCACAAACATTTGCAATGAACCAGAAACCTGCTTGATACCAATGTAAGATTTTTGTCTACTGTATTTATAAGATCAGGTAGCATTCTTGTATTGATGTAATTAATATATAAACACTTTAGAAATCAATTTTCTGAGGCAAAGAGGATGGACATTGGAAGAGAAAGAAAACAGGGAACAGGACAGGAGCTTACCACAGAGGGCCTCTGAAAGGCTCCACACTGCAGGGTATCAAGGCAGATGCTGAGACTCATAGCCAAACTTTGAGCAGAGTGCAGGGAATCTTATGAAAGAAGTGAGAGATAGTAAGACCTAACGAGGACAGGAGCTCCACAACGAGAGCGAGCAACAGATCCAAAAAGTTTGGGCACAGAGGTCTTTTCTGAGACTGATACTCTAACCAAGGACCACGCAATGGAGATGGGCTGGAACCTCTCCACAGAGGGATCCCAGGGCATTTCAGTGTCCAAGTGGGTTTCTTAGTAAAAAGGACAGGGACTGTCTTTGACAGTAACTGATTGGCCTTCTCTTTGATCATCTCTCCCTGAGGGAGAAGCAGCCTCACCAGGCCACAGAGGAAGACAATGCAGCCACTCCTGATGAGACCTGAGAGACTAGGATCAGAAGGAAGGGGAAAAGGACCTCCTCCAACAGTGGACTGGGAGGAGGGGCATGGGTGAGAAAAAAGGAGGAAGGGTGGGATTGGTAGGGGAGGAGGGAGGGAGGGAGCTACAGGGAGGATACAAAGTGAATAAACTGTGATTAATAAAAATAAATTAAAAAAGAAATCAATTTTCTGATACAAAACAAATTTCTAAATAAATCTATGCAAAATGTTAAGAAATATATAAAATCTGCTAAAATATTATGAAACTTTATTTTAACAGTTAATATATAAAATCAACACAAATAATTTATTAATCTAAAATTTATAGGCAATGAAGGTTCCACCTTAGCTTTATTTACAGAATCCCAGCTAATCCCCACCACTCAGTATTGTCTTACAAAATGTGATATGCTTGATTCAGAGTCTTGTAAAGAGAAAAAACTATGAATATTACAAAGAGTATTTTGAAGATATCATACCCAAATTTACAGTATCTAAAGGTGAGTGTGTACTATTTTAATAGACTAAAAAGTTCAGCGATAAGTAGAAGAAAATGAAGAATTTTATTTGTGTAACTGTGTAGTTTGGGTATTTGATAATTTTTCTTTTTCAATCATGAGTAAAATATTAATAACTCAGAAAATGTCTTACAACCAGTTACACTTGGAAGGAAATAAGTTTTGATATTTATGTCCTTCCATATATAAGAAATAAAATCCATGAATATTAACAAGTAAGAACAAAATATGAAATATCAAAATGACAATTTAGAAGGCGGAAAATGTATCAAGAAAAGAGTCTCATCTACTTTGGAAATGACTGACTGTAATTCATATTTCACACAATATAATGAACAAACTTAAAAGCTACTGAGCTGAAGGAATATGCTTCGTAAATTCCTTTCTTTCATATGCATCACAGTCATACCTCACAGCACAGATACTCTGAGAAGTTCATTAAGAGATGTCATGTATCCACACCAATAGTGTGTACCTAAAACAAAACCCCAAATGATAAGAGTCAATAGCTCAGTGTGGTCATGAAGCAGTCAGGAGACACAATGAGCTTTCACCATGAGCCGTCCACCTGCTAGCCCAACACATCCTAATGTGAACCTTTTTCTTTAAAGAAGAGAAGGACCTCTTTAAATAAATAGAAAAAGTATTGTCTAAAAGAAATTTATTTAATATAAAATCAACAATGGCCATTAATTATCATTTTTGTGCTGTATATAACTACATTTGTTGTCCTTTCACGTACCTGGCAGCCCAACGGATTATTGACCACCATACCATGATGATTATGGGAATAATAAATTGCACTATGACGTTATGGCGGGTACCACATCGTTAACAAGAGAGAATTGACAATTCAGTTACAATCTCTATCTGTATGCATCTATCACTGACTGGAACATTTTTATGAGATTTATGACTGTATGATGCAAAGTAGAAAGTTGAATACAAGTTATGAATAAGTAATTAATAAAAAAGGAGATGAAATTTCTCATAAACATGTAAAATATTGCTGTCACTGCTAAGCCCAAATGCAATTTTAAATGCAGCAGGATGACACTCTTTCCCAATTAGATTGACAAAATTTTTTAAAGACTAATAATATCTGGTGATGGCAAGAAAATGAGAAAACAGATGTCTCCACTGCATTGCTGATGAGCGTATAAATTAGGATGTCCTTTTAGAATACAGTTTGGTCGAGCTTATGAAAGACAAGAATTTCATTCAGTAAAAATAATGTGCATATTCAACCTAGAGACACCTTTGCCTTGTAAATCTACATAATTATTGTTTAAAAATCAAAAGTAAATTTTAGAAATGAAAGAAATATGTGCAGGTGTATAAGGTAAGAAATGCTTACAGTAAGTACGTATTTAAGGAGCAGACATTGGCAGGCATAGGGAAATGACTGCATTTCCGATGACCCATTCATCCATTCATTCTAGAACACATGACAGACTATATGTAGGCAACAAGGTATGGCTGCATTTATGACTTTGACTCCTTTTTAAGATGTTAACATTGAAATTATAAATATTAGCAGCAGAGATAAAAGCAAACCAGATAGCTAGAAGGGGGAAACAAAGTTAAAGCTGGAGGTGTGTGTCTGAATAACTAAAAACTGTATTAAAAGGTTGTGTATCAAAGAGTGGGTTGGGAAAGATTCCTGATAAAGTGAGATATGATAAAGTGAGATATTTTATTTGTTTGTTTGTTTAACATTTTTGTTATTTTCATGCCATCACAAGATCTAATTCAGTTATGGGACTGAAGAAAAAAATTACCCAGCATCCAAACTTCCCAGGATAAAATGTAATCATTATTTTTGGAACATTCTGAAGAAAGTGGCTAAAGCTGGGTTTCAAAACACTGGTCAAGAAAAAGAGGTGCTGGCAAAGCTCTCAAGTGGAACATAGCAATAGATTTAGCAAAGGCTGAAGCTGCTAGTGTTCACTGAGCTTCGCAATAGAATTGCATAATTAAGTAGGCACAGGTTCTAACACTTCAAACACACTCAACTTTATTTGATTTACACGGACTCTTTCCTACATGAGGCCATCTAGTTAACTGGATCTACTCTTCGTGAATTGAGAACCTGAGATCTCCCCACTAATGACAGGTCCCAGGTGGGGACAGAAGTTGTTTTATTGGTTCTAAAAGATCAGCTCACTCAAGCCAGCAGCAGAATAGAATGTCAAGAAAACAGATGTTTTGTTTACTGCAACAAATCATTTCCCAAACACGTTAAGTTTCCTCTGGGTGGTCATAATTCTAAGGGCAGAGATTAATTTGACATTAAAAAGAAAGAAATACTGCAGCTTGAAAAGGAGAAAATGGAACTCATTTTAACCGAAGAAGAGCAGGCTGGGATGGCTTCATAACTCACCCACTGTAGGCCAAGACCATCTTCTCAAGTGCTTCTGTATAAATCAGCCAGGTACACACTGTCTTTCAGTCCACGCCCGCTTTCAGTCAGTGTTCCAAGAACTTTGTGAAAAAGGGGGTGGAGTTCAGAGGCAAGAAATAGATGGATTAAAATGCTTTAAAATATAATATAAATCTAAACTGGAGTAGTAAAAGAATGTCACTGACCCTTCTTAGAGACTTCAGAGTCATTCAAGACTTCTGACAGTTGCTTTGTCTAATTATTCCATTAATTGAAAGAACTAGTGATTTGACTGTTGAAACAATTTAGCCATGACCCCATGGCTTGCCTCTGGGAGACACTCACACGTTTGCAGCATTTCTCTATATTTGTGTATGTTTAATGGATTTGGGGACATTGACGTTAGCTCAAAGTAGAAAGATACTTAGATTCCTTTAAGGAACTTAAGCATTATACTCCTAGCCAGGTTCTCCAGAGGGACAGAATTGCTGTAATGGATTTGTTGTTGTTATTTTGTTTTCTTGAGACAAGTTTTCTCTGTGTTGTCCTGGAACTCACTTTGTAGACCAGGCTGGGCTCACACTCACAGGGATCTGCTTGCTTCTTCTTCCCAAGTGCTGAGATGAAAAGTGTGCACCATCCTTGCCTCGCTATAATGAGTATTTTAAATGGACATTGATTAGATTGGCTTGTATACTGTGGTCTAAGCAGTCTAACAATGGCTGTCTTTGCACTAAAAGAGGCTGTGAATCCAGTGGCTGCTCTGGCCGCAGGGCTGATACCTCAGTAGATTTCGTCTGAGCCACAATAGTCTTCAGTCCATGTCCGAAGCCTGAAGAAGCTGGAGTATAATGGCAGAAAAGGAATGTAGTAACATCAGCAGCAGGAGCAGCAAGAGCAAGAATCGCAGCAGCAGCACTGGCAGCTTGCCAGCAAGGAGAGGAAAAGCAAAACCCCTTCTATCTGGAAGATGCAGGCCACACTTAGAGTTGCTCTTCCCATTTCAAATAAACTGCTCAAGAAACACCCCTCATGGGCGTGGCTAGCAGCTTCACCCTTAGTTGATTCTAGATCCGGGCAAACTATCAACCAAGATTTCCATCACAGTTTTAATTCACTAGCAAACCCTTTTCTGGAGGTGTTCTGCTATTCCCCAGAGTATGAAACAATACAATAGCCGCTTGACTGCAGAATGCTGCTGCCTGTTTCAATCACTAATGAAGAGCTGTAGGAATTTCATCAGTTTGTGGGTTGTGTTGCTGTGTCAGATGTGGACATATTTTCTAGTTCCTTTCCCCTCTGCCCACTACAATATAGCACCAGGACAGAGATACCTAATGTTCCATTTGCACAAATGCAGTAAAATCTGCCCGATTCTCTTTGTGCACAAGTGAAGCAGTGCTGGGTAGAGGCAGCTTTGGGTTAGATAGATATGTGACAATTTCTTCCTTTACATTAACATTTTACCACATCGTCCCTAGGTTTTTTTGAAAAACAGACACGAGAACTATAGCACTTTGGGAAATTATCTGGGTATTGTCTTACATTCTAGTGAGATAGCCTATTTGTTGATTATTTGAAGTCAAAACCAGAACTTAACAGATGTGGCTGATTCTGAACCCATATCTAGCATGCCAGAAAAAGTCTGTCCAGTTACACGGGAATCAATTGTCACGAATCTTTTACAGTTACTCTATCATTTGAATGGCATTGACAGTTTCTTCCTTTAGGCCCTGAATAGAATGTTTGTGTTTGAGAGAGGCCTGTGATATAACCAGTGATACTAGAGAGGCTTATAGTAAGGATCATTTAGATTTTATTGCTCAGAACCCATCTAAGGAAAGGCTAATCGCTAGATTCTTATTAAAAATATAAATATCCAAATATATATATGTGTAAATTTATAATCACATAATTCATTTTTAGTAAAAATATCAAGGATTAAGGAACTCCTGAGGTAAACTTTCAGATAATAGAGAGAAACGCCTGTCCATTATTCTCTCTCAAAGCTTCCATTGCCTCTGGGCCATCTTGTCACCTTATAATTTTTGTTGTCTCCTGTGGAAGAAAAGCCACAGCATACCTGTGTTCAGTTAATAATTTTAACAATTATTTACAATCATATGTCAACCATGATAGTTAATTACTACTTAAGTGCAATTATTTTAGGCAACTACTTAACTCAACTGCAACATTATTATCTAGATGCCTAGAGGTAAATCAAGCAATTTGAGGATGAAGGAAGAAATGAAGAGGATTGATGCCAAGTAAGAGTTCCTAATATTAGAAAATAAAAGGTAGTTTGCTCTTTAATCGACAGGTTTATTCCTTCTCTCTAAAACATGCCAGCACAAAGATAGCTGAGCTTGTGGTGAGGCACATATCCTGTTTACAAAAATGGCACAGAATGTGTCTGTTCTGCCCTTGTGTTAGGGAGAGTCCTCATTGTTGTGATAAAACTGCCTGGCAGACACAACTTAAGGTAGAAAATATCATAAATGCAGCGATTTCAACCCACAGTCCTTGTCTCCATTAATTGTGGAACTGTGGAAAGACACAGAGGATGGTGGTAGATCCACATCAAAAATTCTGCTCCTTTTGTGACAGGCAGAAAGCAGAAAGAAAACAGGAAGAAGTCACAGCAAGATCTAGCCACCCAGGACATACTCTGTGACGTCCAATAATGAGATCATAATGACTCCATCATAGCAGTAACCCATTCTTGATGTCACATCTCCTATGACCACACTGTCTTGCCAGTAATGACACAGCCAGACCAGAGGTAGAAAAGTATTTACAAGATCAGAATCAAAGATGAAAGTTTTAATGAAGAACATACATGTTACAAGAAAGACAGAGAGCTAGTTCTCAGAGAGAGAATCATACTCCTGCAAATGAGTGAGGTCTTTTTGTCAGCATGAAGAGAAGTTGCTCGGTCCTATTGTGTGTGACATGTGCACGGGGTCATATTTGAGTATGTAAGAAGTGACAATCTCACTAACTTGTCAAGTTTTTGGAGTTTGTTAAGTTTTACAGTTTGCGTCTTTATCCTTGTTAAGACTGTCCATTCGGGGTGAGGCACCATGGCTTGTTAGGAGTAGGTATCACAGGTCATTCCTTAGGCCAGCTCCATGAACTCAGAGTCTGATGGTTAAAAAGTGGGAGATGTTTAGTCTTGCATTTGGTCTTTTTGTCTGTACATTTATCCTCTAACAGATTAGTAATGTCAAATAACTGACAAGGGATGAAATAATTTTTTCTTCTGCATCTGCTTTAAAAACAGAGAACGGGCATTGGTATGGGGGGTGAGGGCCTGCTTGGCATTCCCTACCTGTCCTTTGGCTGTAGAACCATAGGCATAAGAGGATTGTACTGCATTTTAGAGAGGAGAGAAAATACTTACTATAGGAGGTTGAAAATCATGACTTTATTTGGAGGGCATGAGATCCTTGGCAGGGGAGGTTAGTGGCTGGACTTGATTTTAAAAGGTGAAAGAAAAGGGTGTTTATATTGACATGGGTCTTCATTTTGGAACAATCTAAGAAGTTTTCCTCTAGGCTCCACAAAATTTTTGGCAGAGGGAATTTAGGTTTGAGACCTGACAATAAGGCAGGGGGATTTAAATTTGACAAGATTTTATAGTAAGTTATGTAGTTTGTAAGAGACAAGTCTGGTACTTGGTTATTCTTTTTTTTCCCTTTTTTTAAGACAAAATTGCTTTTTATTTCATTAAACATTTTATTTTTTCCCCTAAGTCTTGTGCATTTTTCATACTTTTTAATTAAATTTTTATTTTTTATATTAATTACAGCTTATTCACTTTTTATCCCAGCTGTAGCCCCCTCCATCATTCCTTCTCTATCCCATTCTCCCTCTTTCATCTCTTCCCCATGCCCCTCACTAAAAGTCCATGAAAGGGGAAGTCCTCCTCCCCTTCCCTCTGACCCTAGCTTATCAGGTCTCATCAGGACTGGCTGCATTGCCCTCCTCTGTGGCCTGGCAAGGCTGCTGCCCCTTCAGAAGAACTAGTCACTGAGTTCCCTGTTCCCCTGTTCCCCTTACTAGAGAACCCACTTGGTGACTGAGCTGCATGGGCTACATCTGAGCAGGGGTTCTAGATTATATTCATGAATGGTCCTTGGTTGGAGTATCAGTCTCAGAAAAGACCCCTGTGCCCAGATATTTTGGTTCTGTTGTTCGTCTTGTGGAGCTCCTGTCCCCTCCAGGTCTTTCATCTCACCCTTCTTTCCTAAGATTCCCTGTACTCTGCCCAAAGTTTGTTTATGAGTCTCAGTGTCTGCTTTGATACACTGCTAGGTAGAATCTTCCAGAGGCCCTCTGTGATAGGCTCCTGTCCTGTTTCCTGTTTTTTTCTTCTTCCAATGTCCATCCCGTTTGCCTTTCAGAGTGAGGATTGATCATCTTACCCAGGATCCTCCTAACTCAGCTTCTTTAGGTGTACAGATTTTTGTAGGCATATCCTATATTATATGTCTAGTATCCACTTATAAGTGAGTATATAAGTGAGCTGTTTGTGTTTGTCTGCTTCTGGGATATCTCACTCAGGATGATCTTTTCTAGATCCCACTATTTGACCACAAATTTCATGATTTCTGTGTTTTTAATTGCTGAGTGATATTTCACTGTGTAAATGTACCACAATTTCTGTATCCATTCATCCATTGAGGGACATCTGGGTTGTTTCCAGCTTCTGGTTATTACAAATAAAGCTGCTACAACCATGGTTGAATAAATTTCCTTGCTGTGAAGTTGAGCATATTTTAGATATATGCCTAGGAGTGGCATAGCTGGATCTTGAGGAAGCACTATTCCTAACTGTCTGAGAAAGCACCAGATTGATTTCCAAAGTGGCTGTACAAGTTTACATTCCCACCAGCAATGGAGGAGGGTTCCCTTTCTCCACATCTTCAGATGTGTTGTCACTTGAGGTTTAATCTTAGCCATTCTAATAGGTATAAGGTAAATTCTCAGGGTCATTTTAATTTGCATTTCCTTGATGATTAAGAACATGGAGCATTTCTTTAAGTGTTTCTCTGCCATTTGGTATTCCTCTATTGAGAATTCTCTGTTTAGTTCTGTAACCCATTTTTTAATTGGACTACTTGATTTGTTGCTGTTTAAATTCTTGAATTTTATCTATCTATATCTATCTATCTATCTATCTATCTATCTATCTATCTATCTATCTATCTATTCTGGATATTAGCCCTCTGTCAGATATAGGGTTGGTGAAGATCTTTTTCCAATCTGTAGGCTGTCTTTTTGTTTTGATGACAGTGTCCTTTGTTTTACAGAAGCTTTTCAGTTTCATGAGGTCCCATTTATTGATTGTTGATCTTAGAGCCTGAGCTGCTGTTGTTCTATTCAGGAAGTTGTCTCCTGTGCCAATGAGTTCTAGGTTCTTCTCCACTTTTTCTTCTAACCAATTTAGTATATCTGGTTTTATGTTATTATAATTTTTTATTTAATATTATTTATTCACTTGATACTCCAGTTGTAGCCCCACCCTCATCCCCTCTCAATCCTGCCCTTTCTCCCTCACTCATCTCCTCCATGCTCCTTCCCCACTCTACTGATAATGGAGGACCTCCTCCTTTTCCATCTGACCCTAGCTATCAAGTCTCATGAACATTGTCTTTTATAATCTTCATCTGTGGGCTGGTAAGGCTTCTCTCCCCTCAGGGGGAGGTTATCAAAGAGACAGCTACTGAGTTCATGTCAGAGATAGCCCCTGTTTGGCTTACTAGGAGACTCATTTGGAGACTGAGCTGCCAAGGGGTATCTCTGTGTGGGTTATCTCCATAAATGGTCCTTGGTTGGATATCATTCTCAGAAAAGACCCCTAGGCCCTGCTCTTTTATCAGGCCTGCGTGCAAGAGTTTCATGTTTAGCATTCTAAAGAACTGGTAAGAAACCTAATGTTATATATGCTTCTCAAGTTATATCCTTAAATATAAATCAAAGAATGGAGACAAGCCGTATTTGACATTGTAGAGATTGACTTATAGACCATTGGATGTGAAGAAAAAAAAAATGTTGTGAGAAAATGTTGGAGGTAGAGACAGAAGTGTGAGAATATCACAGAACAGATGGAATGCAACACCCTGAGACCGAGGGAGTGAGAAAAGATGAGAGGAGGATAAGGTAGAGCCACTTTGAATTATTCAGCACCAATTTATCTTTCACTCCAAGCGCACTCAACCTTTTGCACTCTATACAGAAACCTGGGAGGCTTCCTTTCTCTGCATTTTGTCTTTCCTATTCTTTTTCTTTCATCACACTCAGGTCTTGAGAGGCATAATACAGTACAGACAGCAGGAGAAACAGAGGTTAAGGACTTAGGCTCAAGGCTAAGTCATTGCAGGGTCTTATTGAAAGTCCTGTACTAAAACTGAAAAGTTCTGGTTTCCCTTCTCTAACAGTTAAAGCTCTTGGTAAATTCCATTAACTGCCCTTCCTTTTTCCTATCAGGCTGAGGGAGACTAGAAATTCCTGTTCTTAGTAGCTTTAGGATGAGGAGTTCCCATTTTTTTAAGGCCTGGGCACATATTTTGGGGAATTCTTTATAAGGGTTTAACTTCCCATTCTATGTAGGCTGCCTTTTCATTGTTGACTTATAGTAACCAAAATGTAGATGTTAGGGGAACAGGAAATAGCTAGCTGAGAAGGTAGAATGAATTCTGGTTGATTTTGAAAGCCCAGGAATCAGGTGGACAGTTTCAAGTACAAGTGAGTATTACTCTCTGAAGTGATGCTAGAAAATCAAAGATGAGAGTCAAGATTCATTGTCAGATCTAGCACCATGTAAGTAATTTTTAAAAGCACTATCAGTAAACTGAGATGCCAATGACAATGAAACAGAGGAATCACCTACTTGAATCTGCCTTTATACCAGGAACTTACTGTACTGTTGCTCTGTTGTCAAGGATGATATCTTCTGCCTTAAAAATTCCCCTTTTCTTTTATCCTACACCACTTTCCTCCACATTTATTAGATTAAAAAACAGGAATACTTAGAGACATAAAAAATTCAAACTAGTGTAAAATTGTCTAGAAAATAAATGGCATGGGTATAAGTTAGTGGCTAAATTACTTGAGTATAACGCTGCCTATACCAACGCTACATACTTACTAGCAGAAACAAATTGATTTTTGAAAATATGTCAGTAATTATACTAAACTATACTTGTATAAACTGACAACATGATTTCTCTATGGTATGGTTAAGGGGAATGCTTTTCTGTTTTTGTTTTGAATATAGGAGACAGGAGAGAGAGAACAGCCAGAGCATAGGGAGAAAGAAGTAGACTGAACACGGCCAAAAACTGGACACGGACAGGGCTATTTGTGAGAGAGGGAGAATAGAAGAAATGGAAATAGAGAAAACACAGGGAGAAAAGCAGAAACAGTAAGAGTCAAAGATAGACAGACAGAAAGACAGAGAACTAATTGAGAATAGCAGGACTCTAGAGAGAATGAGTAACTTGGAGAGAAAAGCTCATGACCTGGAGGGAATTTAGGGTAGGGGAAGAAGAAGAGCTGGGATGTTAGCATGAATTTTTTTTAATTCATTCACTTTACATACCAATCATAGCCTCCTCCCTCATCTCATCCCAGTTCCATCCTCCCTTCAGAGTCCATGTCAGAGACAGCCCCTGCTCCCCTTATTAGGAAACCAATATGGAGACTGAGCTACCCATCTGCTACAACTGAGCAGGGGTCTAGGTCCTCTCCATGCATGGTCCTTGGCTAGTGATTCTGAAGGCTCTCCTCAGTGCAGATTTGTTGACTCTGTTGGTCTTCTTGTGGGGCTTCTGTCCCCTTCTGGTCTCGCTATTCTCCACTCCAACTCTTCTGAAAGACCCCCTATCCTTTACCCATAGTTTGACTGTGAGTCGCCAGCATCCCTTGGTGGGTAAAGTATTTCAGAATGTATCTATGGTAGGCTTCAGTTCTTTTCACTGTTTTAAACCCCTTCCAGCATCTATTCTATTTGCCCGACTGAATGAGGATAGAGCATCTTCTCTAGGGTCCTCCTTGTTACTTAGCTTCTTTAGGTCTGTGGTTGTGCTATATTATATGGTTAATAGCCACTTATATACTTTATCTGTCTTTCTGGGTCTGGGTTAACTCACTCAGGATGCTCTTTTCTAGTGCCATCCATTTGCCTGCAGATTTCATGATGACCTTGTTTTTAAAGCTGAGTAGTGTTCCATTGTGTAGATGTACCATGCTTCCTTTACTCAATCTTCTGTTGTCCCCAGTTTCTGGCTATTACAAATAAAGCTGCAATGACCATAGTTGAGTAAATATCCTTGTTGGATGATGGAGCATCTTTTGGGGTATATGTCCAGGAATACTATAGCGGGGACCTCATGAAACTGAAAAGCTTCTGTAAAGCAAAGGATACTGTCAAAAAAACAAAACGCCAGCCCACAGACTGGGAAAAGATCTTCACAAACCCTACATCTGATAGAGGGTGAATATCCAGAATATATAAAGAACTCAAGAAGTAAACACCACCAAATTAAATAATCCAATTTAAAAATGAGTTACAGAGCTAAATAGAGAATTCTCCACAGATCAACATCATGACTGAGAAACATTTAAAGAAATGCTCAACTTCCTTAGTCATCAGGGAAATGAAAATCAAAAGGACTCTGAGATTCCATCTTACACCTTTCAGAACGGCTAAGATCAAAAACTCGAGTGACAGCACATTCTGGCAAGGTTGTGGAAAGGGGAGCACTCTATTGCTGGTGGAAGTACAAACTTGTACAACCACTTTGTAAATCAATCTGGCACTTTCTCAGAAAAATTGGGAACACCTCTACCTCCATACCTAGCATGTACTTTGAAATGTGTACTGGAGGCCAGCATGAGCTTTGATATGCTAATAACCACAACAGTTAGTCATGTATCCCTCTGTCAGAGGGAAGGAAATTTCCTCCTCTTGGTAGAAGGGAACCAGGAATGATGGCTTTTATCTAATGACCAGAAGTTCTCCTATAGTCCAGATTGAGTCCATTTCTGGAAATTAAGACTGCCTTTGGGAGTTTGGGGAATCAGTTTCCTTTGACCCTAACAATGCTAACTCTCAAGTTAGTGCTGAAACATTGGTAACATTTTGTTATAACTATTGATGCTACTAATTATATCTTATCAGGAATAATTAGAACATATCTTTACTGACGTGGATGGATGATGTCTGTGTTTGAGTTCTTCTTTACATAAGTGAAAGCAGATAATTTATTTTCTTTTAGCTTGGTGTTCATGTTTTGCTATGCACCCATTTGGTAGATTAGTAAGGAATGGGCATTTGTGAGTTTGTTCCTCATAACTAATTGTGGTTGATCTATTTAATGGTATGCCTAAATATTCTTGAAATTCAACTAATATATCATAGAGGCCTTTTTCTCCAATACTCACAGGAAAAATTAGAGTTACACTTTCTAATCTTTTGAGCATATCCTTTAAAGTGTAAAATTTTGTAGAGAGATCTTAATGTCTGTGAAACTTTGGTGAAAATATGACAGTACATATGTAAATACTCATTCCAGCTTAGAAGAACTAATCTAATGACAGTGTCTTATTGGCACTCAAGAAAAAGAATTCACATAAAATACATAAAATATTTCAATGAAATCATAGAAATTTTAACAAATTAGGGAAAAAAGAAGCCCATCTAGATGCCAAAAGCACATATAACACCAAGCAGATAGGACCAGAAAAGAAATTCTCTGTGATATAGTAATCAAAACAAAAATGTGCAAAACGAAGACAATATATTGAAAATTGTAAAATAGAAGGACCTACTTATATGTAAAGGCATATCTAAAGGCAGAATAAATGCTAACATTTCAAACTATGATGGCAAGAAGGGCTTGGGCTTGGATCTTTCAAATTCTGAAAGAGGACAACTCCCAGTTCAGTCTCACATTTTCTGTGAAACTTTCAGTCATATTTGACAGTGAAGGAAAAACTTCCCATGATAAAATCAGGCTAAAAATAAAATCATGACCCCTAAGTCATCCCTTCCAAGGATACTACTAGAAGGATTATTTTAGTTTGAAGAGAAAGATAAACAGAACTCAAGACATTATCTGAGCAAAGAAAGATAAGTTTCTTTGTTCAGAAGACACAGTTAACTCAGAAACACACAACTGGTCAACACGCACAAAATAAGTGTCTGTGGAGCTCTCAGACAAAAATGGGACACCTATATCACTCTTTATCTCCAAGGCTCAGGGACCATTGTGGAAGAGCATCTGGAAGGACTGAAGCAAAACAGTGTCTCCTGGACATGACTGGACTATTGAACTCCCGAGCTCATAGCTTTGTTGTTGTCTGAACAAGATCAAGCCAGTGAGCATTCTAACATGGAGTGGGGAAGGACTTAGGGATTTCAACCCCTAACTGAGGAGCTATCTACAGTTGATGGCTTCTGCAGAAAGGAGACTCCCTTTTCTTTAACGGTGTGGCCCCAGGTAGGTTGACCATGCTCTGTGGATAGTCCCACACTCATCACCTGTACAGGCAGCATAAATATGGCTTGATTAGTGATATGAAGCAAAGACATGGAGTTAAAGGGGGTGGGAAGTTGGAGTTAGAGCTAGGAGAAGTTAAGGAGAGGAATCAAGGGGTCAACACAATCAAAATGTATTGCATTCATGTGTGGATTTTAAAAATTGTATTAAAAACTATCTTCATTTTTATTCTTGAAGTTTAAACATAAACATTTGCAAATCGGCATGTGTGATTCAGGATATAGCTAGACTTAATAACAAGTGATCAACTCAATAAATAAAGATAAGACATTTGACAAAGCTTAATACCCTTTTGTGATAAAAGTCCAGAAGATAATAGGAGTAGAAGGAACACCCTACAACTTAACTGAAGGTTATATTTGACAAATCTATTAATAAATTAAAATAAGTAGAGAAGAGCATTTTCTATAAAATAAGAAATGAGTCAAAGGTTTTCAGTGTTTTTGCCCCTCTTTAATATATGGCTGACATCTTAGATAGAGCAATAGTCATAATAATTTTCTTTAAATGAGGAAAGAAGAAGCTGAATTATTTCTATTTGCCTCTGGCATGATCATACACTTAAAGGACCCTAAAGATTCTACCAGAGAAATCTAAGACCTGACAAACACTCAAAAAAAAAATAGCAGATCACAAAATCAATATCCAAAATTAGTATTTTTCCTATACACCTAAAATTGTGAACTTCTAGAGAGAGAAGAAAAAAAATCCTATTTATACGCTCTTTAAAATCACCAGTAATAAATCTCCCAAAGGAGGTGAAAGTATTCTACAATAAGTACGTTAAAAGACTGAATAGAGAAACTGAATAAGACATCCAAACATGGAAAGACTCCCATGTTCATGGGTTGGCAAAATAAGACCACAAAAACAGCAACATTAGTGAAAGCACTGTATAGATTCAATGCAGTTTCAACACAATTCCAATTATTCTTTTCACAGAACTAGAAAAAATTAAAATTCATATAGAAATGCCAAAGAACTTGAATATCTCAAATAATTTTTTGCTGAACAAGCAAAACATTGTACACAGTGAGAAATCTCAAATTATGCAACAGTGGCACAGTAACAAATGGACATGGTGCTAATCCCAAAACAGACTTGTGAAACAGAATAGAGGAAACAGAAGTAACTAGCTATAAACACATAGCTATAACCCTTAGAGAAATGGCCACCTCTTCAAGACGTTGCTCTGGGAATATAGATATCCGTGTAAAGAAGAATGAGCTTTCTTATTTCTCACACTGGACGAGAAACCATTCAAAATATTTCAGACTTTAATGTAAGACCTGAGACTTTGAAGCTGCTAGAGGAAAACAGGGGAAATACTTCCAAGATAAAGGCATAAGGGAAAGATCCCAGAAAAGAAATCCAATAACTCAGGAAATAATTGGGGAAATTTGACAAATGGGATCATATGGAATTTAAAAGATTCTGCACAGCAAAGGAGATAGTAGAATGGGGAAAACCTTTGCCAATAATGGCTCTGAGAGGGCCTAGTGTCTAGATAAAAGAGCTCGGAAAACTAAACACCTAAACTCCCAAACCATTTATTCCTAGGCCAAAGAGTTGAAGAGACTTCTGCCAGGAAGAAATACTAATGGCCAATAAGTATTTGAAAAGAAAGTTTGACATCTGGGCAGTACAAATAAACTTTCTGGTCACAAATCCCCAGTTAGAAGGCTAGCTGTAAGACAAAAGGCTTCCTGGACAGGATGCCAAAAGAGGAGCCTCTAGACACTGCTGTTACAGCCATGATGAAGAGCACCTGGGTGTTCACAGCAGAAAACCTAAGTCCTGAGATATTTGCCCGTCTGTTTGCTGCCTTCTACCCACAATAAGCCACCATATGGAACTGGTTTAGATGTCTATCAGCACGTGAGGAGCAAAGAAGATGTGGCATTGATACCCGAGGGAAGTTATTTAGTTGTAAAGATGAGAACTAATTCTTGCAGAAATGTGGTTGGACTAGGGATTATACTGAGCAAAATAAGCCAGATTAAAAAACACAAGTATCCAAATTTCCATCATAAACCAAATATGGATTTAAGTATATTATCTCAGGCCATAACTGTAGGGCATAAAAAAAGGAATGGGGACTATTTGGGAGAAAGAAGGGGAATGAGGAAGTGGGTGGAGGAGGGGCCAAGGAGAGCAGCAATCAGTAAATACATGGAATGTATATGAAGACGTCACAATGAAGCTCATTGTTTTGCAAGCAAACCATAACAAATAAATGTAAGAGCCAGGCTGGCAATGGCCCGATTGGTTGGGGTTCAGCGTCCATGGCTAGCCGCTGGGGTAGGGGCTTTGTCCAGCTCAGAGGAAGAGGAGGCACTCTCCGCATCCCTGCGGGGGTGGCAGAGACGTGGTGGCAGTGGAGGTGGCAGGATGGTCGCAGAGTCACACGCCTCCAGCGGGCCTGGCGGGCCATCTAGGGCATAGGCTGGCAGGGAGATTGTAGCTCCTCACTCATTTCAGCACTTCGGTGGAAGACACTGCACATTCATGGCGATTCCGAATTTGAAGACCAATTTCTGTCAGGCTCAGCATAGCAAGTCCCCCGACAAGTGACCTTGGGCTCTATGTGCCATATTCAACTGAGCCTTGAAGATTCTGGACACCGAGACTCTCCTCGGAAATAACTGCAGGTATATTTCCTTTAATGACTCTGGTAAAAATCAGCACCAAGTAAACCACTGTTCTCTCACTAGCGTCTAAATGTAGGCCCCGTGGGTAAGTTCGGTCTGTAGCTGGATGTTTTTTGAAGTCTGAAGGTTCCCATCTGCAGACACGGAGGCCCAGGCTGAATTCGAAAGGATTCTAAGTACTTCTGCCTATCTTAGAGAAGCTTCATATAGAGTAAAGAAGCCGAATAAAGAAAAGAGAGCGATAACAGACCTTTGGTTGAGCTTAATGTTTTCACTTCTCCATCACACACGCCAGCACATTCTCATTTGCCAGAATGAATCATGCAGCCCCGGTGGAGATCTGCTACGAAAACATGCGTTTTCTTATAACCCGCAATCCCAACAGTGCTACGATGCACAAGTTTACAGGGGAGCTTAAGACCCACGGAGTGAAAACCTTGGTCAGAGTTTGTGATGCCACGTATGATAAAGTGATAGTTGAACAACTTGGCATCCGCGTTCTTGACCTGCCCTACCACGACGGAGCCCCGCCCCCTGATGAGGTAGTGTATGAGTGGCTAGAGCTGCTAAAATCCAGATTCCAGGAGGAGCCGGGTTCCTGTGTGGCAGTGCACTGTGTGTCGGGGCTGGGAAGGGCACCTGTGCTGGTAGCGCTTGCTTTGATAGAAAGCGGAATGAAGAATGAAGACGCGGTTCATTTTATCCGACAGAAACGAAGGGGCGCGTTCAATACCAAACAGCTGCTTTTCTTGAAGAACTACGAGCCCAAGACGCCGGCCAGGACCAAGTCGCGCTTCAGGGAGTCCAAGGTGCATTGCTGCGTTCAGTAGGCTACAAGTGAAGGTTTTTCTCACTCTGCCACTGAGAGCGAACTCTTGGCACCTCGAATGCGCTTCCGGAATCTTTCCCGTGCCATCGACGAGTAGTGGATTCAACTAATTGGTGCAGAAGCAAACAGGGGAGAAATCCCTCTACAAAACGAATCAATTAAGACAAGGAAATTTTAATAGATGGGAAAAAGTAACACACCCGTCAGAGCAACAACAAAGAAAACCTGGACTCCGAGTCTCACTCCCGTAGGCTAAAAGCACTCTTGCGCACACTCCCACCATTTGCCATGTTGTGATACAACTAAGAAGGACTCACCAGAGGCTGGAAACTGTGAGGCCACCTAACCTTGAACTTTCATCCTCTTCAATTGTCATCAAAATAAATCTCTTGATAAATTAGCCAGCCTTGGGCATTTAAAAAATAATTTTGATATATATTTTTTACTAATTCACTTTGCATCCCTCATAGCCCCCTTCCTCATCTCCTGGTTCCACCTTCCCACCTTCTTCCCCCTTAGCCCTGTTCCCTAGTTCTCAGAAAGGGGAGCCCTCATCCTTTACCAACTGACCCCAGACTAGCTTCAGGACCACCTTCATCCTCTTCTGCTGTGGCCTGGGAAGGTGCCCTTCCCAGGGGGCAGTGATTGAAGATCAGGCAACAAAGTTCCAGTCAGAGATAGCCATTGCTCCCCTTACTACAGAACCCACATGGAGACTGAGAGGGCATTTGATTATAACCCCAAAAAGAAAAAGCCTGATACATTTGCCAACTTCTTGTATTTCAGCTGATTAGAAATATCCTCACTGCTAAGTACAATGCTTAAAGCATGTTAAATAATGATGTGTGTGTGTATGTGTGTGTGTGTTTAGTGAACAAATAAGTCATGACCTGCTATTTTGTGTGAGTATTGTTTTGCTGACCTGAAAAGCATACTTGCACATATTACCTTAAGAGAGCCACTGTTTGGTGTCTAAATATATTAAAACACTGATCATTGGCTGGAAAACATAAAAGGAAGCTTAGAGAAAGTTCACACAAGTTGTTAGAGGAAATTTGTGGTCTAAAGGAAAAGAGCAATTCAAGGTACAACCTGATCAAAAACAAAACACCGAGAGCCATGATATACTGAAGTCCGCATGGTTGTTAAGTTACATTTTCATTTCCTTATAGTTCAAGAATTATTTTAATACTTTATGGAAATTATGTTGCTTTGTCTCCACCTACAAGAATTCCTCAGTTATACCCACTCTTAAAGTGCCACTTTCTCCTAGATAGCAAAAAATACCTGCACAACCAGAATTGAGCACTCTCAGTTCACAGATGCTGTTGCCCCTCCTACTGCTGCTGCTTCCTTGTTGGCTGCAGGGCAGAGAGCTCCCACTGTTTCTGTGAGAGGTAATCAGTGGAAGCTATTACAAGCTCATTTCTCTCCTAATTGGTAACTCCATGACGAAGAACTGTCCCAGCAAGACTGCTGTGAGAGTCACTTCTGAGCCCCAGGGAGCAGCAGATGACAAACTCTGGCCTGGTGGCATGAGATTGCTCCTAAGAAGAGTGATACCAAGGTTTACTAAACCCCTTTCCAAATTCCTAATTTGGCTTAGATCTGTCATTCCTCAACACTGCTCCCTCTTTGGACCGTCAGCAGGTGGACAGTTCCTCAGACGCGCTGAGGTTGTGACAGTACCCATAGTCGTCATTGCTATGTAATGCTATCACCATTATTAGCAGCTAGCTGTCTTCCAGCCATCTTCATTCTAAACTGAAGCTGAAACATTAACAAGTGCTTCTTTTGTTTCCCTTTCTACCCTGTCCAATCAGTCAGGAGTCTTTCAAGAACTCCTGCTGCTTCAGCCTTGAAACCTAAACAGAATACACTGTATTGAACAGGGATGGAGAGAATGTATGTCTTTTTCTTATCACTGATTTTAGTGAAAAGAGTCTGGGGTTTTCTCTGGTTAACATGATGTTGGTTGTGGTATTGCTGTATGTTACCTTTAATGTGTTGAGATATGTCCTGCATATTCCTAGATTCTCCAGCACTTTTATCACGAAGGGGTGCTGGATTTTGTGCATCAAATGAGATGGTCGTGTGGATTTTATCCTTAAGTCTGTTTCTGAGTTCAATTGCATTTACTGCTTTATGTTTGTTGAATTACCTCTGGGATGAAGCTGAGTTGATTGTGGATACCTTTCTAATGTGTTCTTGGGTTTGGTTTGCATATATTTTATTGAGAAGTTGTACATCTATGTTCATGAGAGATTGACTTATTATTTTATTTTTGTTGATGTTGAATCTTTGTCTAGTTTTGATAGTAGTGTACTTCTGACTTCACAAAAAAATTTAAAGCAAAATAAAATCTCAAAAGATCTTTTCTATTTTATAGACTAATTTGAGGAGAATTGACATTAGTTGTTCTTGTAGAATTTTATACTTGTACCCATAGGGTCCTGCGCTTTTTGTAATTAAGAGATCTTTAATATCTGTTCCTATTTCACCGGATGTTCTGGGTATATTTAAATTATTTACCCATTTTGATTTCATTTTCATAGGTTATATATAGCTAGAAATAAAGCCATTTATTTTAGAAGTTTAAGTTTAATAGAAATAGATTGTTAACATATCCTTATAAACCTCCAAATATCCTCAGTGTCTGTTTTAAGCCTTCCATTTTGATCTCTGATCTTATTGAGTCTTCTCTTTTTGTGGTTAATTTGGCTAATTATTTGTCAATCTTTCTAGTCTTTCTAAAGAGGCAACTCTTCATTTTGATTTTATTGTTTTGACTTTCTCATTTTTATTTCATTGATTTCAGCTCTGATCTTGATTATTTCCTTTCATCTATTGTCTAGGGGGGGTTGGTTGTTCTTGTTGTATCAAAGTCTTCAGGTGTATCTTTAGGTATCACTATGAGAACTCGAGTTGTTTTTTTTATGCAGACACACAGTTCTAGAAACTGGCCTCTTAGGAATACTTTTATTGTGTCTCATTGAGTTTAGCATGTTGCATTTTCATTTTCATTCACTTTTATGAATTTAAGTTTTCCCGTATAATTGCTTTCTGACACACTTCTCAGCATTTTGTTGTTTAGTTTTCATGAGTTTGTCTGCTCGTTGTCATTTCTATTGCTGATAGCCAGCTTTATTCTTTTGAGGAAAGACAGAATGCAGAATGTTACTTCAAATGTTCTAAAATTAAGACTGGATATATTTCCGGATACATGGTTGATTTTGGAGAAAATTCCATCAACTCCTGAGAAAACATAAATTCTTTAGCTTTTTTTTGTGAAATATTCTACCAATGCCTATTAGATTCATTTAATTTGTGATGTAATTTAACCCTAAAGTTTTATTTTGTTTTTGTTTTGTCTCAATGATTCAGGTGAGGATAGGGTCTTGAAGTCATTCAGTTATCAGCTGTGTTGATTTCATTGGTGGTTTTAGATCTAATAATCTTTCTTTTAGAGAATTAGGTGCTCCTGTGTTAGGTGCCTAAATGCTTAGAACTGTAACATCCTCTTAATGGGTTTTTCCTTTGTTGATTATGAAATATCCTTTCATAACTCTTCTGATGAATTTGGGGTGAAAATCTATTTTGTCAGATATTAGATTATACCTGTTTCCTTATTCCATTTGATTGGAATTCTTTTTAAAAATCCCTTTTCTGCCTGAAGTTGTCCCGCCCCGAGGGACCTAGTTATTCGTGGGGGCGAAGGGGGTCAATCCTGAAAAAGATGGGGGAGAGAGAGAAAGGACACAAGCAGACAGTTGCCGGTCAAGTGTCAGCTTTATTGAACTTTGGTGTTTCTTTTAAAACGTGGTTCTGGCAGGGCAGGGGAGAGGGGCAAGAAAGGGAAGTAGTAGTGGAAAAATACCAAGGCCCTTGGTGGGAAGTTCCCAAGGCTAAGAAGGTGGGTTAAAGAGTTACAAGGCCCGAAGATAACATCGGTGGTCACGGATGTGCCCTAAAGCAAACAGTTTCGGGAACAATGGGTCTTAAGAAACTATGGCCTGCTGGTGTCCGGTGCTTATCTGGCAGGTCAGGCCCTTAGGAAGGGTCCCAGGACTTTGTTCCCAACATCTCCTCCCTTTTTACTCTTTAAAATGAGGGGACCCTTTAGGATTCTCAATGAGCATAAAAAAGGCATTTTGGAAGAGCCAATTTGTATAGCCTACTCGGGGTTATCCACACAAGCAAGTTTTGGAGGCCGCGTTCCCCAAAGCAGGACGTCACCACCATTGTCGACAGTCTATGCCACTTCTGGTGCAATGGGACAAAACCCTCAGAGTGCTAGGGCCATAGACAGCGCATATCAACAAGTATGGCGGGCATAAGTCCTCATTATGATTAGGGGCACAAATGGGGTCTGAGCCTGGTGGAAGGCAATGCTTGGCCGTTACCCGTCATTGGAGCAACCTCCTCTTATTGCGAGGCTGTCCTGTCTTAGGTGGGCGAAGACTGACTTGCACACAACCGTCACTGACTTACCAGACCGCGCAGTTTGTGAAACCGTAATGCATTAACTCTCCTCAGGAAGAATGAGGGCCAACCCCGAGTTAAGAGCTACAAGACATTTGTTAAATATGTTTGAATTCATTTTAACAAAATTGGTCAGCCAATTGTGAGAATCGTAAAGGTCCAGATCTAGCTGGGAGAGCGGCCCCAGAACTTCCATATTGGGCCAGGGGATATTAGGGTGGAGAAGTCAAGGGGTCGGGAAGCTGGGGCATCAGGTGGAAGCTCTATGGCAGATTTTTCTTCCCCAGCCAGGTGATGGTAGTGGACTCCAACGGGCTTGATTTCGGAGCTTACCTGGTTCTTAACAAAGTTTGAGAGATGATTAAAGGCCCAAGGGCCAAAAGAGAGAAGCAAAAGGATACCTACAAAAGGTCCTAGAAGACTGGGAAGCAGAGTGGTTAGCCATGGGGATGTGGAAAACCAATTTTGATACCAGGACTCTTGTATCTTTCTGTTCCATTTTCGTTCCTCCAAACTGAAGCAAACCTTATCGATACTGCCTTGCACTAAACCTGTTTTGTCAGTGTAAAAGCAGCATTCTTCCTTGAGCGCAGTGCAGAGTCCACCTTCCTGGAGAAAAACCAAATCTAGACCGCACCTGTTTTGTAAAACTCAGATGTCCTCAGATAAGGACACCATAGAATCTTTTAGGTCCTGTAAGCCTTTTTGCAAATCTTGTAGGTCTTTGTCCACTGCTAGGGAGAGTTGATTAAATTGTTGCTGGGAGGTAATTAGGGAGGCTATGCCTGTACCAGCTCCAGCGGCTCCAAGCCCTAGAATTACAGTTAGAGTAATGGCAATTAAGGGCTCACGTTTAACTCGAGATGGACTTACCCCTTTTTCCCAAAACCGAAGGAACTCATCCTTAGAATGTATAGTCAGCCTTGGGAAAAGCCGTACAAGGCCACAGGGATTGACCCAAGATGGGAAGTAGGCAAAAGGACAACACAAGAAGGACATTGTTTAAACAAGTCAGCTTTATAATTACCTTAGTTAAAGGTCCGGGAAGGTTAGAATGAGCTTGTAAATGTCCAATGTAAAAGGAAAAGTTTATTTTTTATATCAAATTTTGAATTTGTAAAAATAATTTTAGCAGAAGATGTTTAAATTTAATTTGTAGTCTCTAACCTAGGCAAAGACTAAGCTACATAGGCACTATCTGTAAAAATGTTTAAAGACTGTTTATTGAAACTTTAAAACACAGCCAATACTGCAGGTAACTGTTATTTGCACAGATGTGCTAGACACTTGAAAAGATGCATCAACAGGTTGGACTTTGTCATAATAAGCTTACGTATGTTAAAATGCCATATTTATTAGATCTCTGACAAGCTTGAGGGCCAGCATATTTGAGTTACTCTTTATCTTTATCGTCTGCTCTAAACTGTGTAAAAAAACAAACTAAACAAAGACACTAGGTATAGCTTAACATCTTAACCAACTGTAGTTGTTAGCATAACTTTAAATCTGTTCTTTTTGAACTAAAATTAAAGCAAACCTTTTAATCAGATACAGTTCATAGAGAAGCTAGCAAATCTTGCTGCTCCTACCGCTTGCATTAAAATTGAACAGTAAAAAGCTTTGCATTTAGCACTAATCAGATGACTGAACATAACTCAGAGACATAAACAAAATGGTGGAAAACTCATAGCTCCACCCTCTTTATCTCCGGACCAGCATGGCGGCTGGCCACGTGTAACTGAACTCAGCTGTAAGCCCCAAACGAATATGGCGGCAAAACTACAGCTCCACGCTCTCTCTATTGCTGAACCATCATGGCGGCTAGCCACGTGTTAGCACAGGCTGCGACTGACAATACCAAACATATCCATTAGGTGCTGATGATGATAATAGCAACCACTGTGGAGCATCCACAATCCCCCACAACCAAAAGTTCAGGGTCATCTTTGGCTATATATGGAGCTCAAATAAGTTTTAGAACCAACTGCATAACAGAACAGTATAGAACAATCTTAAACTGTATAAATTATTTTAGCCATACCAAACCTATTAGCCAGAATTCTTTCCCCTTAAAAGAGCATAAAAAACATTTTGCAATGAGGAATCACCAGCCTTTTAAATGATGCACAACATATTTTAAAATACAGTTCTTTTATAATACCCTCCGGTTATTTTATACATACACTTACCAACCTTCTGTAACATTCTGTATACCTTTAGGTTTCTAGCTTCCTTTTTCTGGCTTAACTAGACATTCTTACTTGCTCTCTCTCTCTTACTTTTCAGACAACACAAAAACTCTCATCAAAATCCTTTCCATCCTAACATGATCTTGCTGGAGCCCAGCAGCTACGATTTGCTTTTTAAAGGCAAGGCAAAAACAAGTTACATTACAAAAGGTTCTGAAACTGCCATTTTTTTTCTATAAACAAGGCAGCTTAACAAACAAACAGCTCTCCACAAGATACATTTTAAAAACTGCGATTTTCTCAATTAGCACAAACAATACGGAAGGGTTTCATTTAGTAAAATTGATAAAATAAATACCCCAAATCATTGTCATACCCAAATGCCTGATAAACTTTAAACATTTTGTAGCCTTAAACATTTAAACATTTTTTAAAACCCGTTTTTGCAATATCAAAGCAAAGCACCCCTTTTGTAGGCGAGAAGTCACAAGGCATAATCATAACCCTAACAAAACCAGATTTTAAAACCAGAATTTACCAATGTAAACAACTTAATTTTCAAAACCAATGCCAATTTAAAATAACTCATTCTTTTAACCTAGAAGGAAATGAGAATTATTTTTAACCCATACCAAGATGGCGGTTAAATTATAACCCACATGTTAAAGTCAAGATGGCGGTGAGGCACTGAGGTACCTCATACACCACGTGGTAACCTATGCGTTCATAGATCTAATGAACACATAGGCACACATTTTAAACAAGTTTCGTGAGGCCTTTTAAAACAGAAAACAGAAGGTACAAATATTGCACAGAGACATTGAGACAAAAAAAAACAAAAAACAAAAAAAAAACATTAACCAGCTGGCCAAATTTATTGAAAATACTGATGAAGTTAGGGGCGTCCCCCTGAACTTCAGCAGCTGTGACCACCTCGATCACGTCTTGCTACCCAGATACAGGCACCTTGAGCTCTGAGGAATTTTTAGAACAGAGAACAGAAGGTACTACACGCACAAACATTGCACAGAAACATTTAGACACTTACGGCTGGCATACAAAAACAAAACACAGAGACAAGGACAAAAAAACAACCGGTACCTGCTTTTTAAACACTTAAATATATATACACAGCATAACCATGATTTTAAGTCAGAACTAGAAAAATTCATAATTTATCAGTGAACACAATTTAATCTTTAAAACTAAAAGTGGCCTTATCTTTCTGGTTTCTGTTTGAGAGCTGGCTGAAGCTGACACTGGCTGAAGCCGATGGGAGGGAGTGGAGTAAATTGCAGTCCTGCTAAGCTCTGCAGCTGGCAGAGGCAGGTCTTAGGCCTCTGAGGGTTTGGGCGTTCTCATCCACCCAGTTCTCCGCAAGCCTGGCCCTTGGTAGGGGAGTGGGAAGGAGACAAGTAGAGTCCCCGTTCCTCCTGCTCACCGTGTTACGGCTCCGGCCCTGGCTCCGATCCATGCCCTTTGCCCCAGCCCACTTAGGGGCCTTCTTTGGAAAAAATGGGGAAAACTAGGGAATTAACAGTAGTAACAGGGGGACAATTATTATGTTATCTCGACCTCTTTCTCTAAGGTCCTCGAGAGGGCAGGCTCCAACCTGATTGCACTTTTAGGCATATCTCTGGCCCATCAATAACAAACCATGGACAAATGTCCAACACAAAAACCAAGAACTTAATTAAGTCTTTTTTTCTTAACCCGAATTCCTCTCTCTCTGAGGGAAGTCTTTAATTCTTTAACGAATGATTGCCCCATCTTGAATTTAGACGGAAATGTAAAGCATTTACTTACCAGACTCTTGTCGTCCCACGGGTGATGGAACGGGAGCCTCTAGTCTTGCCTTGGCCGGGGTCTTCGCTTCAGGGTCTGTCCAGAGAGACCCATACTTCGAGCCCCCACGTTGGGCGCCACTCTGCCCCGCCCCTCGGGACTTAGTTATTCGTGGGGGCGAAGGGGGTCAATCCTGAAAAAGATGGGGGAGAGAGAGAAAGGACACAAGCAGACGGTTGCCGGTCAAGTGTCAGCTTTATTGAACTTTGGTGTTTCTTTTAAAATGTGGTTCTGGCAGGGCAGGGGAGAGGGGCAAGAAAGGGAAGTAGTAGTGGAAAAATACCAAGGCCCTTGGTGGGAAGTTCCCAAGGCTAAGAAGGTGGGTTAAAGAGTTACAAGGCCCGAAGATAACATCGGTGGTCACAGATGTGCCCTAAAGCAAACAGTTTCGGGAACAATGGGTCTTAAGAAACTATGGCCTGCTGGTGTCCGGTGCTTATCTGGCAGGTCAGGCCCTTAGGAAGGGTCCCAGGGCTTTGTTCCCAACATGAAGTGATATCTATGTTTAATTGATGAAGTGTGGTTTTTGGAGGCACCAAGATCTTAGATCCTGTTTTCTAATCCAATCTGCTAGTCTGCATCTTTTTACTGAGGAATTGAGACCATTAATATTTAGAGTTATCACTGAACAATGTTTATTAATTCCTGCTACTTTTTGTGATAGAGTTGATAGACCTCTTTTGATCAACTGATCTGGAAGTGTGTGTGTGTGTGTGTGTGTGTGTGTGTGTGTGTGTGTGTGTTCTCTTGGGTGGATTTAGTCTTCACTTCAGACAGGTATATTCTATCTAATATCCTCTATGGAGCTGTATTAGTGGGTATACATTTCTTAAATCCATTTCTTATCATAGTAAATTTTTCTACCCTTTAATAATGGCTTAGAGTTTACCTGTTATTTTTGTTCTTTCAAAACCTATAGAATATCAGTTCAGACCCTTCTTCCTTTCAAAGCCTCCATTGATAAGTCAGGTATTATTCTGATGGTCCTGTCTTTAGAATTAACTTGGTCATTTTCTTTTCTAATTTTCAATATACTTGTTATTGTTGTTCTGTATATTTAGTGAGGTTTTGTTGGTGGTGTTTTTTAATTTAAAATTTTTATGTGTATATATGTTTTGCCTGTATATGTGTGTGTATGTATGTGTATATATATGTATGTATACAACACGCATGCCTAATGCCTTTGGAGGTCAGAATGCCACAGATCCCCTGGGACTATAATTACAAATGGTTATAAGACACCATATAGATAACACCATATAGGTACTGGAAATAGAACTCAGGTCCTTTGCAAGATCAACAAGTGCTCTTAATCACTGAGCCCTACATTTATGTTTTGATCATTATGTGATAGGACTGCCTTTGAAATGAAATATTAACAAAGCTCTCATAGCAGGTGGCATAGGATCTTGCTTTTCTTGGCTGTAGGCTGGCTTATAAGCAGCACTCTAATGTGTGTGTGTTTGTGTGTGTGTGTGTGTGTGTATGTATATGTGCCTTTGTGTGCCTGTGTATCTTTCTGTATGTGTGTGTCTGTGTGTTGTCTCTGTGTATTTCTCTCTCCCACCATCTCCCTCCTTCTGTGTGTGTCTGTGGGTATGTATTCTTCTGTGTGTATCTCCTCCATCCTTTCCTATCTCTGTATTTTTCTGTGTATATTTCTCTGTTTATCTCCTTCACCTCCTCCTTCCCTGTGTGTGTATCTCTACCTCTTCTCGCTCTGTGACTGTGTGTAGTAATTTTCTCTCTAAGTGACTATGTGCAGTAGGTTTCTCTCTGTGACTGTTTAATTTAGGTTTAGTTCTCACAAGTGATCTGATAGCCAAGTGATGATTTCAGCAGAATCCTAAAGGCAAAACACTTGCTGTTCTGAGCACCAGAAAATGTGTCTCTAGGAAGCAAGGAAATACTTCCAGCCATGACCACTTTATTTTAAATGCATTTTCTGAATTATTCTATTTAGTAGTATTACAGAAATGTTGCTCAATCTAAGAGTCTAAGCTATAGTTCTATAAAGATTAAAGCTATGACTTATGAAAGAGCCAGCACAAATCAATATAATTTAGGAATAATAGTTTTGCTGGTTTGTTTGTTTTGTTTTGCTGATTACTCTCTATAGAGGTCATGTGTGTGGGATGTGTGACAGATACAAAGGGGACACCATGCATACATGGATGAGTGCTAGGAGAGCTGCTATGATTGCCAGCATCAGCACTGAAGTGCTCAGTACTTAAAGACCCAAGGATGCTATGCTGCCAATAACATAGTACATGGTAGAAGCAACACGTCTTGAGTTCTAATCACCCAGAAAGGTCTTAGGCAGAGCAGATCTCATGATGCCACTACACAGGGAAAGCTCTGCTCCCACCTGAAATCCCTCCAACATGTTTGGTCAGAGGAAACGTTCTTCAAGGAAACTTTGGACAGAGCTCTTCCTGAGGCCATTGGTAGTTTCCAAAGAATGAAAACCATTTATTATTTGTTTTCTTCCCTTTGAAAGTATGTGATGCAAAAGCATGAAGAACTGGAAAGGATCTCGCAAGTCTGATTCACAGATATCCTACTGTTCTTTGGAGAGTATGCTTCTGAGACAGTGATCTGGAAAGTGCCACACACACACACACACACACACACACACACACACACCAGAGCTGGTGTCATTGTCAAATACAGTATCCCATCCTAAGAAAAAATGGACTTACTAGTATGCCATGGAAAAGTGAATTGTAGGAATAAGTGGCACATTTAGGGGATACTTTTTTAAATGCCTTTATTATAGGAGAAAGGGAATAGGAAGTGGTTCTTTTGGGTGTTTTTAAAATTTCTTGGTAGTCATTTTTATATATTTTACTGAACAGGGACAGAAATGGGAAGAGAAAAAGGGGGAGCATAGATACCTGATAAAACATGGCCAGACAAAAGGGGAGGAGGTCCTCCCCATTCCGTGGACTTGGAAAGGGGCAGGGAGAAGCTGAGGGAGGGAGGGTGGGATTGGGAGGGAATAAGGGAGCAGGATACAGCTGGGATACAGAGTTAATAAAATGTAACTAATAATAACAAACAATAAAAAAAGAAGTCATTTTAAAGGAGGCAGATGCAGAGCATGGCTGCCTGTGGAGGAGAGAGAGACCATCAGAGACAGGGGCCCGTTCTTGTGCAGAATCCCAAAGGCAAAGCACTTGCTGTTCTGAGCACTAGAAGATGTATCTCTAGGAAGCAAGGAAATGTTTCTGGCCATGACTATTTTATAATACATGCATTTTCCAAATTATTCTATTTAGTAGTATTACAGCAATGTTGGTCAATGTAAGAGACTAAGTGATAGTTCTATAAAGATTAAGGCTGTGGCCTATGAAAGAGCCAGCTCAAATCAATACAATTTAAGGAATCATTGGTGTGTGTGTGTGTGTGTGTGTGTGTGTGTGTGTGTGTGTGTGTGTG
>NW_026587216.1:35382671-35402597 GCF_907164565.1 Psammomys obesus | reverse complement strand
TGTGTGTGTGTGTGTGTGTGTGTGTGTGTGTGTGTGTGTGTGTGTGTTTGCTTGTTAGTCTCTAAATCTAGAGGTCATGTGTGTAGCATGTGTGACAGAATGCACTCCTGGGGCCCACAACTAAGGAAATGTTGCTAGCTCTGGCAGAGGCCCCATATGAAACTCAAAGCAGAAAAAACTTTTTCCTGTCATGACAATGAGCATGCTTAATAGCTTCTTCTTCTTTGAAATCTGTCCTGTCAGATTTTTCTTTTTATATTTTCCTTTATTTTTATTGTTTACAATTTAATAATTTTATATCCTGATTGCAGCCCCCTCTCTCAACTCCTCCCTGTCTGACCTTCCCTCCTCCTTCTTCCCCATACCCTTCCCCTAGTCCACTGAGAGGGCAAGTTCTCCTCCCCTGCCACCTGTCCCTAGCTTATCAAGTCTCATCAGGCTTGCAATGCCAAATCACCAGGGGGAAGTTATCAAAGAGCAGGCAACTGAGCTCATGATAGAGGCAGCCCCTGTTGCTGGGTGACCTACATGGAGACTGAGCTGCTAATTGGCTACACCTGAGCAGGGGGCTAGGTCCTTTCTATACATGGTCCTTGGTTGGTACATCTGTCTCTGCAGGACCGCCGTGGGCAACAAAGGAATGGATACCAAAATTGTGCTATATTTACACAATGGAATACTACTCAGCTATTAAAAACAAGAAAATCATGAAATTTGAAGGCAAATGGATGGAACTAGAAAAGATCATCCTGAGTGAGGGAACCCCAAAGCAGAAAGACACTCATGGTACATACTCACTTATAAGTGGATATTAGCCATATAAGATAGGATAAACATACTAAAATCTACAGACCTAAAGAAGCTAAACAAGGAGGACCTAGGGAGGATGCTTAAATCTCATTCAGAATGGCAAACAGGATAGACAGCAGAAGCTGTGGAAGAGATGGAAAAAGATAGGAGCTGACCATAAAGCGTCCTCTGCATGGCTCCACCCAACAGGGGACCAAAGCAAATGCTGAGTCTCATGGCCAAACTTTGGGCAGGGCGCAGGGAATCTTATGGAAGAAGTGCAGGACAGAGGGGACAGGAGCTCCACAAGGAGACCAACAAAGGTAAAAATTCCATCAGGTTTTTAAATGGCTACACTTGCTTATTCCATTTGCTTGGAATACTTTTTCCATCCCCTTACTCTAAGGGTGGTATCTGTCCATAATAAGAAGGAAAGTGTGCTTCTTAGATTCGGCATGAAGATGGAGGCTGTTTTCTAATGCAATCTGCTAGTCTGTGTCTGTTATGTTCATGGTTACTATTGAGTAAAGTTTTAAAATTCCTTCTGTTTTGTCATAGTGCTTACTAGTTTCTGATCACATCATTTAAAAGACATGACCAATGCAGAAGCCACCAAGGCACAAGATGAGGGACTGTATCATTACAAGCTTTCCTTGGTACACACCTCTGAAAGGTGGCCAGAGCCCATAAGACCTGGCAGTGTGAAAAATAAATGAAGCCTTAAGAGTAATGTGTACCTAATGCTAATCATGGCATTTTCTTACATTGTCAGGGAAACAAATATTTAATTTAGTTTATCTGTTCCTTTTAAACAAGTGGCCAGAAGTTTTTTTGTCATGGCTAACTAATCTGAAAACGTTGTTTCTTGTCTAATTTTTACTTTCTGATAGTCAGTAGCAAAAAAGATCATTTTGTGTGGTTTATATTATAGCCACATGGGAAAGCTATTGCAGGTAAAAGGTTATGACATCCTCCCATCCTGCATACACTCCATCTACTTTCACTCAACTAAATCTCTTAGAAATATGGTGAATTTTAAGGCACATAGCAAGCACATATCTGCTATGAAAGATGAATATATTAAATATGAGTGCTTTCACTGCAGAGATACAGAAACAAGTGCTTCAGTCTCCTGTCTCCATTAAGTAAACCTGTCTTAGGAAATTTACGTTTTATAACTCTATCACTTGCAGTAGTCAACATGACACCTCTGTGAAAGGGTTTATGGCTAGAATCAGTAGATTCTTGGGAACAATAAAGGAGAACTTAGGAAGTTTCCTTTGCACATTTGGGTTCCATCATAAATGCAATTTGCAACAAGTATGAATCAACCTTGCCAACAAAGATGTAATACAGTTATTTCCAGCAGTGAAGTAATCCCTCATAAACTTTACTGAGGGGCAAAGTCAATGTGACCAATTCACCATAAGTTGGAAAAGAATATATTTGTTTTAATCAGCTTCCTGTCACCGTGGCAAAATACTTGAGGTAAATCAGCCTAAAAGGAAGAAAGGTGTACATGCCTCATGGTTAGAAAGTTTCCTGCCCACAGCCATCAGCTCTGTTGTTTTGGGCCTGTGACACCACAGCACATCATGACAGGAACACATTGTGTAATAGGTCTGCCTGTTGCCTAGGAACAAGGAAGCAGAAGACAAGGAGAGGCTAGCATCCCAACATCCCTTTCAAGGATATATTCTGATTATATGACCCAAATTTCCTCTGCTGGGCCTCATCCTTTACAGGTTCTACCAAATCCCAGTAGTACCACAGACTTTGAAAACACAGCTGTAGCATGTGGCCCATTTGTGATCTAACCTAATGAGTCCATTCATTTGAATTATGCCTTTCAGTCCTGAAGCCTCATGCTTTGTCACAGTCACTCAACACAGACAACGCCAACTCATTTTATGTATATACCTTTTAAGAATCATCTGCTAAAGAAGAAAGTCTTCAGCTGACAGAGCATGCACATTCAAGGCGTTCTGTGAAATCATCCCCATTATTTGAACTCTAAGAGCTTTCAAAACTGTTTTAAAAATAATTTTGTTTTAAAGATAGTCTATCTGCAATGGACACCTATGATTAGTTTCTATTTTTAATTGTTTGAGAGTTATTAAATGTAGTGCATGTTGGCTATTCACAACAACTTGGGCAACAGGGGTAGCTACCAAGACTCCCATTGTAGACTTCACACTTAGGACCTCCAACTGCTAGGTTCCACGGACAAACAAAACACTGCCCTAACAGCTGGACCCAGCCCACACCCTGAAGAGTAAGAAGTCCAAACTCATGACATAAAAACCCATCGATCCCCACCCTGGAAATCCTCACCCTGGAAAGCTTCACCCACAAGAAATCTTGTCACATAAACCTTGACACATAAACCTTGTCTTTAGCTCGATTCTTTGCTATTTCTTACCTGAGCAGAGGAAGCCACCCATCCAGATCCTTCCCACACAATAAATCTCTTTGTGTGACATTTGTTGTGCAGTGTGACTTCATGGTATTCCTTGGCTGTAAGGATACCTTTCCCTTCAGAGCTGTAACACACTGGGGAAACCTTTCCCCACCAGAGCAGATCTCCAGATGTCTAGATCACCAGCATGACTGGTAACTAGGGAGAATCAGTGCAAGTCATGGTGAGTGGCACAAAATGTCATAAAGACAAACTTTGGGCAGAGTACAGAGAATCTTATAAAAGAAGAGGGGATAGCAAGACCTGGAGAAGACAGGAGCTCCACAAGGAGAGCAACAGTACCAAAATATCTAAGCACAGGGGTCTTTTCTGAGACTGATACTCTAACCAAGGACCATTTCATGGATACAACCTAGAACCATTGCTCAGATGTAGCCCATGGCAGCTCAGTATCCAAGTGAGTTCCCTAGCAATGGGAACAGGGACTGTCTCTGACATGAACTCAGTGGCTGACCCTCTGATCACCCCCTCCTGAGGGAGGAGCAGCCTTTCCAGGCCACAGAGGAGGACAATGCAGCCAGTCCTGATGAGAAATGATAAGCTAGGGTCAGATGGAAGAGGAGGAGGACCTCCCCTATCAGTGGGCTTGGAGAGGGGCTTGGGAGGAGATGAGGGAGGGAGGGTGGGATTGGGAAGGTATGAGGGAGGAGGCTACAGCTGGGATACAAAGTGAATAAACTGTAATTAATATAAAAAATAAAAAAGACCTTGTTCTAGGAGATTATCAGAGTCAGCCAGCCTGACTGACAGAAATAGGCAAGTGTCTCAAGACTTGAGAAAACTAAGAAAGAATCCTAGGACTTCGTAGAGCATTGAGCCTTGGGCAGGCTCAAGAGATCACACCTGAGCCTTAAAGGTAGAAAATAAAAACAGCTGGGTGAACTGTTTTTGCGTCATCCCCATTTACAACTTGAGATCTCCAGATGTCTAGATCAACAGCATGAGCAGTAGTTATGGAATATTGGGGCAATTGTGCTGAGTGGCACAAAAAGTCACAGGCATGGTAGTATTTAAAGCCCCCAGCCTCCACATGTCTGTGTAGACTCTGGGCATCTGGTGGCTCATCAGTGTCTTTGCACAGTATTTATAAAGTGCTACTAGAGGAAGGCATGTGGGATCCTAAGCAGAAATTTATGCCAAAAAATACAAAAGAGGGTGAGCCCATAAAGAGAGAGAGTGAGAGAAAAAAAAGCCCAGGCATTTATAAGAAGGAAAGGGGGATTAACTACTGTGGATTCAGGGTTAAGACCATCCTAAAGTTCAAATGCTACTTTGGTCAGGATTGTCCAGAGAACTAAAACCAGTTAAGATGTGTATACTTGTATGTATATGTGTGTACATGGAGACTGACGATGGAGAGTGAGGAAAGAAGAGAGAAAGGATATGCTGGAAGGAATAGACTAGAGTAATGTTGAATGGCAAATCCACAATCCACAAGACAGATCAAAAGGTGGAGAACTACAAAATATCCACAGTTTAGAACTCTTAGCTGTTTTAGCTTCATTTCTGTTCCTCTGATACTCACACACAAAGCAGCTTATGTGAGAAGGGATTGTTTTAGCTCACTCTTTCAGATTATAGCTTACTCTTCTAGGTTACCATAGCAAGAAAGCCAAAGTATCAAGGAATGTCAAATGACTAGTCAAGAGCAGTCAAGAGCAGAGAGAAATACATCCATGCTCACTTGCTTGTTTGCTTGTGGTTGGTTCTATTTCCCCAGTTCAGGAACCTGGGCACGGAGAATGGTGCCATCAGTGATGGGCTGAGTCTTTTAACATCTGTTAACTTAAAACAACCTTAATAGATTTGCATACAGGCCAACCCAATGTGAATAATTCCCCACTGATTCTTTCTTCTTAGGTGATTGTAGGGAGTTGACAATGATAACTATTACATTCTACCCTTTGTTAACTTCACACACAAAGACATTACTTTTAAACTATACTTATATTCCTTGTCCCTTTACTTATTTATTTACTTTGAAGGGGGATATAAAATACTGTCTTAGTTAGGGTTTTATTGCTGTGAAGAGGCACCATGACAAGGCAACCCTTATAAAGGCAAACATTTCATTGCGACTGGCTTAGAGTTTCGGAGGTTTAGTCATCATCATCATGGTGGGAAGCATGGTGGCAAGCATGCAGAAACGGTGCTGCAGAAACTAAGAGTTCTGTATCTTAATTGTGGGTGTTTTTGACTAGCCACTTTAACTTCTTTGCTACCTTGACTTTCTTGCTATGGTAGACTGAAACCTGGAAAAGTGAGCTAAAATAATCCCTTCTCACATAAACTGCTTTGTGTGTATGTTTTATCACAGCAATAGCAACGAAGCTAACACAGCCAAGTGAGCTTAAATGTGGCTCTCTCACTGTTCCCCACCTTTTGATCTGCCTGTGGATTGTGGATTTGCTAGCCTTCAATGTTACACTAGTCCATTACTTCCAAAAGACCCTCTCTCTTTCTCTTTCCTCTCTGTTCATCATCAGTCTCCATGTATACACATGCACATATAAGTGTACGCATCTTAACAGGTTTTAGTTCTACAGACAATCCTGACCAATGTAGCATCTGAGCAATAGGATGGTCTTTTACATAGCAATAGATGAACCAGAATCCACAGTAATCTATCCCCCTTTTCCTTCTTACAAGTGCCTGGGCAGAAGGAGACTTCGTGCCACACTGAGTGTAGCTTTAGCATACAAGACATCAAAGCCCACCCCTACATGACACACTTCCTCCAACAAGCTCATGTCTACCCCAACAAGGCCACACCTCCTCGTAGCTCCACTCCCTGTGGTCCAAGCACTGAAACACATGAATCTATAGTGGCCCTTCCTATTCAAACCACTACAAATACAGTCCAATTTTAAAAGTCCAATGTCTCCCTGTCTTTTTCTTTATAATGAAATCAAGACTTCCTTAGTTGAGGGAAAGGGCATGTAAACAATATAAAAATCAGAAATGTCTGTCATTGAATATTTTTTTTTCTTTCTCTGCTTGTCAATTTGAAGTTTAATGTTATTTGTGCATTTCCTGAGGGTCCTGGGACAGCTTCCTCAAGTAACCCTGTAGGAGAACAATCATCAGGGTGGGAGTATCCGTGCCTCATTCGCCCTACTCCTCTCCCTTCTACCTCATGTGTACTACCAAATAGTCACTGGGCGCAAGGATAAGCCCTGCGCTAGTGTTAAAGTACTCCAGAGGCCAGCGCTGCTGTCTAAGCACCTGTCCAGATCCTTCATTATTTATGCACAGCCAGCGGGTCCTTTTGTTGTTCCCTAAACCCACGGAATTCTCTTTCCTTGAGCACTCTGGTTCTCCTTCAGTAAGCAGTCTTTGCCCCACTCCCAAATCTGTGAATGTAAGCATCATGGTTTCCATGATGTGTCTCAATGGAGACAGCATTGTGAAAAAGTCTGTTGAAACCTGGGCCTCGATGTGCAGCAGTCATCAAGCAAGATGTGGACAAAACAGTGAGGCGAGTACTGACCAGTCCAAAATCCCCTGTGAAATTATAAACACTTTATATAGTAATGCCAGTGAGTTTCAATTTAAAAAAAAAAAACTGCTAATTTGTTCACATATTTTAAATCAGTTATGTAGTACTATAATAATGTCTAGAAATGTCTAGCAATGTACATAGGAATAACCTTCAATAACTGGAAATTATGAGAGCTATATGATTACCTTATATACATATGACAATAAATACTCAATGGTAAGGAAGAAACAAACAAACAAAAATTAGCCAAATGGCCCAGATGTAGAACATCGTATCGATTTCTGAGCTTTAAACTGAAAATAGAACAGGTAGTCCATGTCTGGTTTTCCTTAGACGTTTGTCTTCAATGGCATGAATTTTAATGCCCAAAACTATAAAAAAATAAATTGATGAAAGTCTGTATGGTGTCTACTGCAGCGTCTGGTGTTCCCTCTCAGCGGGTTCACCACTCCTCATTCTTGTCAGCTTACAAATAGCGTGGTTGTTCAAGGTTAGTGGCATGGTAATGCCTGTGTTCTATGCTCGTTTGGAAATGTCCCTAAGTTTATAAAGCTGTACTTACCTCACAGAGACTGGGAAAGCAGTTAAGTCACGTTTATCCTAAGCCTTGGACCTCCACTCAAAGCTAAAAATGCTCTCCGTTTAAGTCATTTCCCCTTCATCTTGGGTAAGGGAAGTGCAGCTGGCGTTGCTGCCAGGGCTCTCACTCTCCCAGTAATTCAAGCCAGATGTGGGGCACATATGCTTGGCTTTCCAGGACATGCACTTATTACCCTTTCATTGTAACTCTGCAGTATGAGTAATGGGGAGAGACTGAGATCTGTGTTTAAAGCCACAAAAGTTTAGGTTGTGAATGTTCCAAACTGCAGATGGATTTCTTTTTATTCAGACCTGAAATAGGTGTGGATAAGTCGGCCGCTGCCTGGGGCACGGATCTATAAAGGACAATTAAAGTTTCACTGGAATCAATGGCATGTGTCACTATGAGTCAGATTCCTGTATTGGCTCCTTAGATGATTGAACCACACGGTTTCTATACTCAAGAAAAAAAAAATATTCCAGTGAACATTTTGCCATAGGACCTGAAAAACTCAAGTTGACCACTAGAATAAGGATCCTACCAGCCTCTCCAAGAACATCTGACACTTAAGGTCAGGCAGAGCAGACATCAAATACAAAATAGCAAATCATTTTATAAATAAGAACTTAGACCTAAAACCTTCTATACATTTTCAAGAAGACTTCTTGTTTAGAAAATAACCAAGAATTGGAAAGAAAAAGAAAAATATTTTATAGATATGAGAATTCACATAAAAGTCATGTTTTGAATAAGGTTTATAATAATAGCTGTGTGAATTACTTCTAAACTTTGGCAAGAAGGTATAATTCTGTCCGTTTATAGTCATGGAGAAAAATATGAATCAAAACTGCACACAGAATTGCAGTGCAGTGTTCAGTTCCAGTAGCTTTTTTATTATATTTTTTATATTTAAAAAGTTCCTATTTAAAATATAAATATGAAACATAGGCTTTCTAGTTGCCGTAAATTCAGTATTTTCCTTCCCTACTTGGTAAGTTTGGAGCAAACATATTAGAACTGATTGCCCTGACGGAGTCGACTTGTTGCCTCCTTTATTATTTCTGTAGAAGATAAGGAGTGAGCCCTCTGTGCGTACACTCACCTGATTGCCGCACCAACGGAGCAAGAACACAGTTGTTCTTTTAGCCCTGGCACTTTTTGCCTACCACTCAATCTTGTGAAAGAACTGGACATTTTTATCTTAATAGAATTCAAATCTCTTCAAAGCGAAGATTAACAAGCCACACACCTCTGTGTCTTGGAGGAATAATAGTTCCATGCAGCTTTAAAATGGATTGTTTTGTTTACTCTTAGCATAGAACCATAATTCAAACTAGTACACCACCACTCTGTGTGTTTTGTGGCTACCTAAGGTAGTAACCATTGTGATATTTGCAAATGTAAAAATTGGAGAAAGCATGAATGTTGATCATTAAAAAAAAAAAAAAAAAAAAAAAAAAAGGATTTGCCTTCTGCCTCTCCACTAGACTGTGTTTAAGTTTCTCATTTCTTGGAGTTTACTTTGCACAGTGAGTGAGTGAATCAGAGATAAGAAAAATAAAAGTGTCCCTCCTGCTCACTAAAAAAAAAAAAAAAAAATGGGTGTTTGGTAAATAAAAGTGATATCAGTTTGCTATCATTCCTGCTGATATTACTCAGCATGGCTTCTTTGTCTGCATTTCATTATATGATTAAAATACCTCACAAGAATGGAGTTTCCTGGCATTTCACAACTGCTTTCTTTTAAGATCCGAAACGTACTTGGAGGCCAAAAGACTTCAGCCTGATCTTTCACAGTTTAGTTCTTGCTCTCTTGTTAGGCACAGCTCCCAGAAATACTCTTTACCCACCTGTAAATGTGCTCCACTCACCAGCAAGGACTCCGCCGGGAGCTCATGAGGCTTGTGCGGACATGGTCAGGGCAGCACAGAGCAAGTCTGCTTTACCTGTGGTGGCTGCCTAGAGTATATTTTAGAGAAAGATCCAGAAGTTTCATCTGAACTCAGAAGAAGGTTGCCATGAGTGGTCATCAGTGTCTCTCAAGTTTGGATCTATGTGTAGGAAATGCTGCCATAGCCTTTGGGTGTGGGTGTCTGCCTGAGGCCACCTCCCTGAGATGACAATGCATCTTGAACCCATAGCAAAGGCTCCACAGTCTGGCAAAGATACTGCATGATGAGAAGCTGCCATGGAACGTGGAACACTTGCTGGGGACCACACTCGGGATGGTCCTGGAATCTGGATCTCTGAGCCGGTGACCCAGCTTTACCATTTGGTAACTAGAAAACAATTTCAAGCACGTCTGCCCTCAGCTCTCCTTAATATGCTTCTAATTATGACTCATGGCAACATGGCTGTGTGCTGAGACCATAGGCCCACTCTTTTGATGAGTGGTTCCCAGCAAAGAGGGAAGATGCAGTGCCTCTCTGGAATCAAGGGGCCATTGTGACATCTCCTGTTTAAGCCATCACTTTCATCCATCCATACCACATAACTAATATTTGGTGCATGTATGTTCTCTCCCTTTTCATGTGTTACATACCAAATAGAGCTCTATAAACGGCTATCGCCTTTGTGCAGGATTGCTATTTCTACTGCTGAACCTTCAGGAACCTTCGCAGCCTCCAGGTTTCTCTCATAGATCGAGTGCTCTCTAGATTTCTTTCAGTTTATCTAAAATAGCAAAGGACATGGATTCTAAGCAGCTCAACTGTTTTTTCTTTTTTAATGAATTGTGTTTTATGAATGACAAATGTAAAAATGTTATTCAGTAAACAGGAAGAAAAGGAATTGATTTGGGTGGCACATAAAGCAATTGAAGGTTTCCCCACTGTGAACAGTCCTCTTTCAAAGCAATCTGTGAAGCTGATTATGTTCTTATTTTGAAAGAGAAATGTTAGCCTTGGGTATAATACATCTCTTGTGTGTTTATTTTCTTATCTTTTCATAATCTGAGACTGTAAATGTGATACAAATTCCTCATAAGTAAGTGCATTTATGTCTAAAATACCTAAGGTCCAATCTCTTTCATTTCATTTTGACTTGTATTTAGTACAAAAAGAAGATAAGTAACACCTAAGATGTTTCCTATCAACATGTCCAGGGACCCAGAGACAAATTTTGTGACAGTACCTTAAAGGTTCAGATTAACATCCATGTCAAAAGACAAAACAAACAAACAAAAAGTCCACATACTCTACTCTTTAGAGATATCTTTAAAATTCCACCAATAAGAGACCAGCCTACAAAAGTATTTACAATGATTCGCTCCATTGCCAGTGACTACTGCTTGCTTAGGAGAGAGCTGAAGAGAGGCAGTGTTCTAGAATGTTATTGCATGAAGAAACAAAATATATACTTATGCCACCTACAGGAATCTTGCTCAGGAATCCTAAACTCATAAAACCGAACTTTGTGAGGGTCGTCACTCCTGGGCTTTCATAGCTCAGGGAGCCAACATTTCCTGGCTCTTGTGTTGTGGGAATTGGCATTCAGATTTAAAAGAATTGAGCTGCAGAGGCAGCTGGGACTGCCCAAAAGTCACAGGCAGTTTCCACTCTCGCAGGTGTAGGCTTATATTTTTCACCAAACCTACTTTTTAAAAGGTTCTTAAACACCTTCACCTCCATTTTACCAACCTCCTCCCACCTTAAGTAGGAGATTAGTAGGGAAAGGGGCTGCAGACATCATATATCTCCTTGCTGCTAATTAGGGTTGATGGGTCTTTAGAGTATTACCAGACCCAGCCATCAGGGTTCCAGCATCCAGTCCAAAGGCCAATAAAACAGCAACACAAAGTCAGGGAAAGCTGCAAGACTCAGTTTGATTGCCTGGAGAAGCTCTCTAGAATGTTTCTTTCTAAAGAAGTTAAGTGTCGAAGTATGAAGATCAGTGCAATAATGTTGATCCAAAAAGCGATGTTTCCCTGTGCGTGGGCCTCCATATATCTCCTCTCCTCAGAGTTCATGCATGGTTGTTCTCAGCTGGCCAAAGTCATGTTCCTCGAATGAGAGAGCTCACAGCAAAACATCACGTGCCCTCTCATAGGCCACCTCCAGCAAACA
This sequence comes from Psammomys obesus, assembly GCF_907164565.1. Classification (NCBI taxonomy): domain Eukaryota; kingdom Metazoa; phylum Chordata; class Mammalia; order Rodentia; family Muridae; genus Psammomys; species Psammomys obesus. Next base: position 35,391,183 of record NW_026587216.1, on the reverse strand, counting down.
TCACATGCCTAAGCTGCAGCAAAACATCACATGACAAAAATGTCTTCAAGAAAACCTGAAAACTTCCACTTCAAGTAGGCAAGCAGGGTACCTTGGGATGAGATGCAGCAGAGCTGGTGCTAGACTGTTAGCAGAAGCCTTGTCTCTGGTTCCTATTCTCCTGACAAAAAGGCTGCCTCTGTGACAAAGGTACCTTAATAGCACATGGAAAATGTCAGCATTAGGTCTTTCTTTCTACCTTGCTCTGTGACCTTTGGGAATGAATGTAATGCCTGCATTGTCTCCGTTAGCTGGCAGTAAACACTAGTCTCCATGTCTCTACTCTCTTTCCATACTCAGAAGCTGTCCTGTTAATAACATACTCCACAAACTCAGAGGCAGGACATCCTCAAAGCCTTTCACTTTGATGATTCTCCCTTGATTTTCTGCCAATCACAGACTTGATTCAACATCTCATAAAAAGAAATCCATAGTCCTGACACCATGGACTAATTCCATGACAATCTGATAATCATAATGGCCATAGAGTTACTAGTGGGTGGTACAGGATATAAAGACAATACTCTACAAAGGGGAAATCACATCCTAGGTGAAGAGGGATGTCATAGCATTTTATCATGATATTTCCATATAACAAACTCATGAGTTATTTTAGAATTTTTCTGTTTAATGTCTTAGAATGTTGGTTGGCTCTAGGAAACTCAAACCTCATAAAGTGACACTGGGAAGAAGGAAGGGTGATGGCCGTGCCACATTCTTTTTGATTATGTGACCTAATGATAACTAGTTCCCTGCTTTCACTTTGTTGCTAAACATCTATTGTAGAAACTGGTTATTAAAAAGGCAATTAATACATACAATTATTACAGAGGTTACTGTTTAACTGGATATCATATCAATAAAAGACATAGACACCTGTTAGATTTTTAACATGCCTTAAACACAGGAACTGGTCAGAAACTAACCCCCTAACCGACCTTGTTGTCTCCTAGCCCCACACCCTATGCTGCTTGCTTTAATTATTCCTATTTGGGCTACTTCCCATCCAAAATCCCATAAATACTTTCACATGTTTTTAGCTGGGCTGTTTCTCTCCATCCACACCAATCCTCAGAATAAGCTCCTCCCAGCCATATGGCACTAGTTTACAATAACCCATGGCGACTTTGCTTTCTTCCTCCTCTTTCATCTTCTCTCTTCCTCTTCCAAGCCCTTGAACCTTACACCTACCTCTCTTTTGCCCTGAACACATGTAGGCATTTATTTAGCCAATCAGGGCTAATTTAGAGGCAAGGCAAGTATCACTTAGCCTACTTGAACATTTGATTGCAGAACAGTAAGAATCTTGGGGGCCAAGCCATTAACCTCTAAATACATGGTGGCTATAGATCACACCACACAAACATCCTTTCCACAGGGAGTCCTAAGCAGCAACCCCCTCCTCCTATGGTTGCAATAACAAACAGAGGCCATATTCCATCCAGAGTTCACTCAGAAAAACAGGTAAGTTTATGGGCTCCTTTGCAGAGCATAGATGAGGGGTTACTTATGAGGTGTGGGTACTCCTTCCAACCACAGGCTACACCAGGAAAGTCTTTACCCAGCAAGACTGAGGATTTCCCAGTGGCTGCATAGATGGAGCCCCTATACCAACCCCTTATCTTTCCCAGCATATACAATACTCTATTCCCTACCCATACATCCAATTAAAGGAGGGCTACATACAGCATGTGGTAGCTGTATGCTGAATGCTCAGGTAAGAAGGGTCTTGGCGACCCGTACTGTTCTTCTATGAGGGAACTCCAACAGTCAAAGCATTTAGCTAGGATATCCTTCCCCAGATGATGGTTGCTAAGCTCAGAGGACAGTCTCTCACAACGCCTCCCACCCATCCTCATTGCAAGACCCACGCTCCATATAGACCAGAACAATTGTTTAAAAATGTAAGTGAGAGTGCTTTAATTTCCCACAAAAATCATATGTGATACTCCTTCTACTGGTTTACCTTTTAACTCACCCGGCTCCTCACACGACCACCGTGCCTTGTACATCCTGCTTGCCTGACACACTGCTTCTTTTCCCTTGTCCTTGAAGAGGCAGGTTCAGTTCCAGTAATCAACCCAAACATCACGGAGAAGAAATCTCCAGTATAATTTTTGGCCTAATATTGGGTGTATGTTTTTAAGGAGAATGAACCTATTTGGACTTTAGCGAATTGTAGCCTCTTAAAAGCTCACCAATGGAAGTGCTAACTCCCAGTACTTCAAAATGTAGCCATATTTGGTTTTCAAAGCCTTTACCCAGCATGGATGAGGATTTCCCTGTGGCTGAATAGATGGAGCCAGCATGCCAGCCCCTCATCTTCCTCAGCCTATAAAGTACTCTATTCCCTACCTGAGGCTAACTGGAGAAAAAAGAAAGATCATAAATCATTATAATAGAAAGGTGGGCATGACAGGCACAGAGAGATGCAAGAGACAGGTTTGGAACAGTTTCTTTTCTCTTGTTCTAAGAACTGTTACAAAGGAATTACAAGACACCCTGGACTTCAGCCTTCTGAACTAGAAGACGAATAACTTTCTGTTCTTTAAGTTACTTCATGTCTAATACTTCAATGGTGGCATTAGAAATTAAATAAGTCTCCTTTTTTTGTGTGTGGTGTAGAAAAGAGTGGTATATCCTTTATAACTGACTGTGCAAACTTAATAAAATCCCTGAAGATCTTGGGTCTGCACCTATGTTTTAATACTTACTCATCAGCTTAATTATTATTAACCAACACTATTTTATCTGACTAATAAAATTGAATATAAATTTCAGATCTTAGAATGACCTACTTCATAATGAAATCTAAGATGAATTCTTTAACAGTAAATCACCCACATAAAAGAGGCACTCTACTGTTTTCTGAGGAGAGCAAGTTCCATAGGGACACACAATCTAACATTTGGTAACATGAACCCACAAAAATTAATGAATTGTAGTATTATGTACATATAAGAAACAAATTCAATGCTAATTCAAGGGATTTTTGGTGTGAAGGCAACACTGATCCAGGAAGAATTTGAGGAAAATGGAAAACATACTTCCTTACAAACTCTGTTCAAAATTGAACACAGAGAAACCTAAAAGAAACTAGTACTATTCCTCACCTTCTAAATAATAAGCTAAATATAAATCATAAGCTTTTTGTTTTTCTTTAAGATAAGGTTTTTTGTGTTATTTTTATAAAATTGTGTTTGTTTCTCTTAGTTTTTCTCTTAACCCAGATATAACACAAATAATTGTGACTCTATAATTATTTTTAATATTAAGATTCACAACACAATAACTGAGAAGTTATTACTCTCTTCTTAACCCTCTAGACTAATCTGGTTTCCTCCCAGGTACATCCCAGGACACTTGCACTTTGTAGCTTTCCTGATGAGCTCTCTTCCCTGGTGTCTCCCGGACCTCTCTCCCCAACTTTTCTGGACTTCTCCCATGGCTGAGTCCCTTCCTCAATCCTCTAACTCCTCAACCCTGGCTGGCATGGAGTAGAGCCCTATTTCCTTCCCTGCTTAGTGATTGGCTGTAAGGTGCTTTACTGCCATACAAGGGGACAATTGGGAGCAGAGTTTATACAATATAAAGACAGGAGATTCTCAGAACAAGGCTTGTAACCAGATATGGGGAATACAGAAATCATGAATCTCACAATAACCTTATACGTGCATCTGTGTAACCCTGGCTGTCCTGGAATTCAATCTGTATGCCAGGCTGGCCTCAAACTCATAAAGACCTGCATGCTTCTGCCTTCCAAGTTCAGGGATTAAAGGTGTGTACCACCACCACCCAGCAAAGCTTTGTAATTTTACAAGAATTACGTCAGTAGAAAACCCCATTTTTACCCTTTAACTATTCTTTTCAGTGCTCATTTCCATCATGTTGCCTCTACATCCATTTTTAAAAAAATGTAATTGAAAGGTAGACAGAGCCTGGTGTCTCAGTTAATAGGCAAGATTGGAGACCTCCAAATAAATGACAAATAAATAAATAAAGACCTACAGTCGTCAGCATTAACACTGGAGATGATGTGATCTGTACACACAGCTCCAAGAGCACTGCAGTGCCCCCAGTCTTGCCCATTGCTGTACTTGGTGTTCCTAATGCACTGATGAAACCTCATGACTAAAACCAACTTAGACAGGAAAAGGTGTATTTGGCTTCCACATCACTATTTGTCATTGCAGGAAGTCAGGGCAGGAACTCAAACAGGGCAGGAAGCTAGAGGCAGTCCATGAAGGAGTGCTGCTTATTGGTTTCCTCTTCGTGGTTTGCCCAGCCATTCTTATTGAGCACAGGACCACCAGCCTAGAGCTAGTACCGCTCAAAATGGGCTGAGCCCACTCCAGCAATCACTGATTAATAAGAAAATACCTTACAGGTTTTCTTTTCCCACACTTTATTTATTTATTAAAATTTATTCACTTTGTATCCCCACCAAAGCCCCCTCCCTCATCTCCTCCCAGTCCGAACCACCTTCCTTCATTTCCCCCTGCACCCTTCCCTAGTCCACTGATAGGGAGTACCTCCTTCCCCTCTATCTGACCCCAGCCTATCAGGTCTCCTCAAGGCTGGGTACATCATCTTCCTCTGTGACCTAGCAAGGCTGCACCCCCCAGAGGCAGGCCATCAAAGAGCTAGCCCCTAAGTTCATGTCAGAGACAGCCACTATAACCCTTACCAGGGGACCCACTTCGAAATTGAGCAGCCTATGGGCTTCCTCTGAACAGAGGGTCTAGGTCCTCTCTATGCAAGGTCCTTGGTTAGAGTATCAGTCTCTGCAGGACCCCATGGGCCCAGGTTTTTGGGCCATGGGACCAAAAGATGCCCCACCATTCAATAAGGACATTTGCTCAACTATGTTCATAGCAGCCTTATTTATAATAGCCAGAATCTGGAAACAACCTAGATGTCCCTCAATAGAAGAATGGATACAGAAAGTGTGGTACATTTACAAAATGGAATAGTACTCAACAATTAAAAACAAGGAAATAATGAAATTTCTAGGCAAATGGTGAGAACTAGAAAAGATCATCCTGAGTGAGGTAACCCAGAAGCAGAAAGACACATATGGTATATACTCACTTATAAGTGGATATTAGCCATATAATATAGGATACACATGCTAATATCTATAGTCCTAAAGAAGCTAAGCAAGAAGGAGCACCCTAGGGAAGACGTTTAATCATCATTCAGAAGGGCAAACAAGATAGACGTTGGAAGTAGGAGAAGACAAATAATAGGACAGGAGCTTTCCACAGAGCACCTCTGAAAGACTCTACACATCAGGGTATCGAAGGAGATACTGAGACTCATAGCCACACTCTGGGCAGAGTGCCAGAAACCTTATGGAAGAAGAGGGAGATAGAAAGACCTGCAGGGGACAGGAACTCCACAAGGAGAGCAACAGAGTCTACAGGTTTCCTTATGGCCTGATCTATTAGAGGCATTTTCTCAACTGAGGCTTCCTCTTCTTCATTCACTCTAGCTTGTGTCAAGTTGACAAATACTGAGTCAGCCCAACCATGAATACATGAGGTAAGTTCACTAACCTGTGATAATATTCAATGGGGAGTTCTAAGAATGAAATAACTCCACTTGTAACTGTCATAACAATGCCAGAAAAAAAGGGAAAGGGGAGGAAACTTATCACACTTTCACCACAAGAAACAAGCAGCCATGAAGCCGCAGCAGACTGTTCACATGCCAGGGAAGGTCTTATTAAAGAACAAACATTCCTCATTCCACATCACAAAGCATCATTTGCATGCTGTCAGCTGTCTTCCTGTACTTGTTTGTAAAAGAAACACGTGTGTCCAGCACATAGAACTTGATACTAATATCAGATGATAACAACAATGGCTGTGCTATTGGCTTTTGTATTTGTTGAATTATACTTCTTAATCATTTTACTGTAAAATAGTAGGTTTTGTTGTTTGGACACCAGTCACATATATCTTATGTTTGACTCTTATCCTCCTCTGTCTCCATGGGATCCAAGCTGGGTCCTTTAACACAATAATCAATCATGCTGCCACCAAGCCACACCCCAGCTTACCCAGTCTCTGGATAGCATCATTTTCTGTTTGGCTTTATTTAATATAAGGTTGTTTGGTTCACCAGTGAGTCAATTATTGTGAAACAGTGAATTATTAGAAATGTCTGGGCATATCCCCTGTTATTCCATCCAGGTTTGTGTAACTATACTACTGGGAAAACATGATCACATTGTCTAATGATGCCTTTTTATAATTTATCCCCATAGTCGTAGTGTCATATAACTGCATAGCAGCTTTAAACAGAGAGAGAGAGAGAGAGAGAGAGAGAGAGAGAGAGAGAGAGAAGGAGAGGAGACAGAGAGAAAGAAAGAGAGAGCACTATTCTTCTTGCTTGCTATATTTTAAATTAGAAACTGTAAATTTGAGGCTAGGAACATAGTTCAGTAGGTAAAGTGCTTGTTGCACAAGTGTGTGAACCTAAATTCAATCTTACACATACCAAACAAAACTGTGAAGTTTATTTAGGTTTTTCAAACTTTGACATTATGATTATTTTCAGAAAAATCATGAAACACAAGCCTTGGGAATGAATCACTGTATCCCACAGGCCCACACTAGACTCCGAAGCTGAGGAGGCATCCAGCATCCCTCCCTTCTGAAAGCAGCTGTTTATCAGCTTCTGGATGTGTGTTATAACTACGCAGATGGTCATTTGCCTAGCTTACCTGTGATCCTGCTCCCTAAAATCCATGTTTCCTATTCATGCTATCTCTATCTCTAACCCTGAGAACTCAGTGATAAAATTAGAGTCCCTCATTTTAACCTCAAATCTAATGGGACCTCAAATGTAGTTTCTTCCACTGTATCTGATTTTTAAAGTAGCATTCGCATTTACAGATCATTCTCTTTAACTTCTACATCACATAGAAATCTAGTCTCTTTACTACAGGAATTGGGGCTCAGAAACAAGATGCATATATTTTCTTATGTTTCAATGAAAGAGATCCTTATGTTGGGAGACAGTGCTCTTTTAATGAAAGTAACAAGTAGACAAATAAAAGAATTTGCGCGTGTGCATCCCACACAATTCTACAAATCACTATTCAACAACACTTTTTAACATCCTTGAGCCACCTGAAGGAGTTCCACAGATCACAGATGGGACATCACAACTACACAGAGAAGCGCTAAGAAGCAGACATGCTGGCACCAATTGTCAGCGAAAGCAGATTTCACTCCAATGGTAAAGTAACCAAAAAGAAAAACATAAAGAGTGCATAAACATACTTTTGGAAAATTGCTTTGTAATTATCTCATGTATAAACATTTCTGGAGCTATGGGAATGATTATACCCTGTTATCAAAAGACCCATCTATGCCCCATGAATGTCCCCTCCCCATTAGATTCTAATTGGAGCCAAAAACTCCTACAGTCAGAAGCTATACCTCACATTGACCTACAAGACATGCATGCGGTACATAGTAATAAAATGACTATACCTCTTTACATATATGTGAAATTTGACTTAACGTGAATCGCTTGTATATTGTGAACTTTGTTATGTAATATTTATGTTTCGACTCTGATTACATAGAATTTCACCACAGTCTTTCTGTATCATTTAAACATCAACTGAGTGGAGCAGTGCAACTTTGTATGAATAGTCAGTCGCTATTTCTAAGATTGCACACTCAAAAAAGAACTTTGCAAGGTCTGCTGAGTAGGAGTGCATCTCCTTACTTAAGCAGGGAGTTGCCTTGGCATCGTTGTGATGGCTCCCAATTCAGCATCACCTTAGCTTCACTTTCTCCACCCAAATCATCTATGCTTGCATCATGTCTGATGAAAGTGACTCATAAGATGACAATCATGAAGAACTTAGAGTACTTACGGAAAAAGTACAGGTAGTTCAGATGGAAGGAGGAAACAGACATAGAAGAGAATAAAGAGGTAGTCACTCACATGTCAGAAAAAGAACATCAGAAGAAAATGTATTTAGCTGAGTTGCTAAAGATACACAGAGCATAAATACCAACTATGGCACAGAACTTAACCCAACATGCATCATACCAAAACTCTGTAAGAAGGGTTATAACCGTTGGCTACTTCACAGCCTTTGAAGAAGTTTGAAGTATTGTATTGGTATTCTGACCTTTACCCAACCACTTCAGTAAATGTCCCTTAAAAAGAATTGTGAATTGGGATTACGTTTTATGGGTTCAAATTAAAGGTTTGATTCCTAGCCAGAGTGATTCATAAATTTAATGCCTAAATTTCTCATTTTTTAGTTTATTGAAAGTCTACAAAGCCTAATAGTCTATACTCTATACGTAAAAGCTAAGGCTCAGGATAAAACCATGGCCTTGTGAGTAGAACTGACTTCACAAATTTCTGAAAATTCGTATAAATAACAAATAAGTAAACATTCTAATAGTGATAAAACATCTAATAGTAATAATACCATTTT
>NW_026587216.1:35280533-35382661 GCF_907164565.1 Psammomys obesus | reverse complement strand
TGCCCCACCTGCTGCTTGTTTTCTAATGAGAGCCAGAAAGGGGGTAGCTCAGAACACAAGGGAAGGTGGGAAGAAATTGGGAGGAGTAGAGGGAGGGGAAAAAATAATCAGGATACACTATATTTTAAAAATATCTGTTTTCAATAAAAATTATCTTTCGTGCTATACTATAAGAAACTTTTTGAATACATACACAATATAGGAAGTGACTTACCTTTGTAAATGTTGTCTCAAATTTTATTATTTATGGATAGGAGTTAATCTACATGTGTGATTAATTCCTTGTTTACCTTACACACAAAACTGAAGGCAATCATATGTGAAATATTTGTTTAGCTACATTGTGAAAATAAAGATATAACAAGAATGTTAATGTAAATTTTTCTATTGTGACTGTACTTAGATATTTCAAGTCTTATTGCACAGACCTCAGATTTTTTGCTCTCCACAATTCAGGCGTATAAAGTATGAGTTTTATTATAAAATTCCAATTTCCAAAAGGTATTGCTGTGGTCCACAGTGCTATGGGAATTGCATAAGTTAAAACTTACTGCTTAAAATTTCACAGACAAGCAAGTCTTTATACAACTCACAACATGCTGTGAATATGCTTTTCATATTTTCACTACAACATTTTGAATTAAAAATCATAACTTTCTTCTTTTTTTATATACAAGATAGGACACAGAAATGGTGTTAATAATTACCAAACTCTTAAACCTTTTCGATAATGATTATAGGAGAATGGTCTGTTTACCATGCTGATTCCCATCCATTTTACCTATTTGTCACTCACATAATGTTACAGAGGTAGATAATTTACAGTGTATACATTTCTTCAATCTTTTGTGAACATGTGACATGATGTACTATTGAAGGTTGAAATGAAGTAGAACTGTGCATGATAAATTTCATTTATAGACATATAGTGGAAAGAAATGTGCAATAAAGCTTGCATATGCTTGTTTGAAAAAAAAACTGACTAGAAACCAAGGCTCAAGCATCATACCTTGCTCAAAGTCGAAGAACACTGGGACCAAGGCCATATATATGTTTCCTCATAAGACTTAACAACTTTCCATGTTCAAGAGTCATTACAAATTGCTTCAAGAAAACAACAAAAGGATCTCACCATAAAGTTTAAAAATGTGATGGTTAGTTTTAATTGGCACATTCTAGAATCACCTACAAAGTCTCAATGAGGGATTATGTAGCATGCTTATGGGGATTCTGTTTACATTAATTGAGGTGGAAGATTTAACCATGGAGGATGGCATCAATCCCTAGGCAAGCTAGTTTTACTTATGTAAGGCTTAGGAGTATGTGCAGAAGAGACAGACTGACCATAAGAGCCACAAGTGACAGATGACCTTAAGGAAATAGCGTCTTCCAGGTACAACAGAAATGATGGACAAATGAATTCATGGAGACTGAGACAGCACAGGCAACTCCTGTAGAGGTTTAAGCCAGACAAATACTGAAAGTGGTAAGTGGACACAAAGCCCACATATTACCAATTCACTATTTGCAATTCATACTTGCTGGCAAAAGGGGAAAAAAAATCAGTTCTCTACAATGGAGTTTCACTGGGTGTATCAACTATACTCCAGGGGAAATCCCGTGCCCAAGAAGAGTTGGCCAATATAAAACAGACTCAATATTTTTGCTGTTGTTGTTTTGGGGAGGGCTTTTTGATTTGCTTTGACATGTTTTGTCCTACTGGGTTTTGGTTTGTTTGTTTGTTTGTTTACATTGATTTTCTTTTCCTTTCTTTTTCTGAGAGAGTAAGAACATAAAGGTGGTTGGGTAGGAAGGTGGTGAGTATCTGAGAGAAATGGGAAGAGAGGAAAACATGACCAAAATGGAGTGCATGAAAAACCTTCATTACAAGTCTCTGTTTTATTCATTTTATTTTTATTTGCAAGACATTAGTTTATATTTATGGGGTACAGGATAATATATATATATATATATATATATATATATCCAATGTTGAATGGTTAAATTAAGCTAATAAACCTTTAGGATATCACTGGCCTTTTTGCTATGAGGCATATGAAATTTACCCTTCCTATCTTAACATTCCGTGATATATACCTTACACCCTTTTTAGAGCCATGCATGTGACATTTTGTACATTTTTACATGTTTCTCTCTCTTACTTCCTCATTCATATCCTCTCACAACCACCATTGTACCCCCACAATTTTACTTTTTAACACTATGTATAAATGAGATCACATAGTATTTGTCATTCTATGTCTGGTATATTTCCACTTGGCATAACTCTCGGGTTTACCTACAATACCACACATGGCAGGTTCACCTTCTTTTTATATAGATAAAGATATGTCTTATTTTTAGTCATCCTTCCACTGATGAGCACTTTGGTTGATGACTCTATATTAACACTATTTTTTAAACAGTGCTATAGTAAAAATGATATGCTGGTATTGCATATAATGACTTCATTTCCTTTGGATACACACACAGAAGTAGAATAATTGAATCATATGTTAATTCTAGCTTTAGATTTTTAATTTTTTCCTAATGGATATTAAGTTACAGAGTTTGCATTTCTTTTCAATATGGTCAATAATCATCATTTGTTAATTTTTTCTTCTTTTCATTATCATCATCATCATCATTATTTATTTATTACAATTTATTTCCTTTGTATCCCAGCTCTAATCCCCTTCCTCATCCCCTCCCTGTCCCACCTTCCCTCTTTCTTCCCCCCATGTCCCTCCCCTAGTCCATGATAGTGAGGTCTTCCTCCCCTACTATCTGACCCTAGCCTATCAGGTCTCAACAGGACTGCCTGGATCCTCTTTCTTTGTGGCCTAGTAAGGCTACCTCACCAGGGGAAGGTGATCAAAGAACAGGCAACTGAGTTCATGACAGTGACTGCCCTTGCTCCCCTTACTAGCACGCGCCTCCATGGAGACTGAGCTGCCCATGATAATAATGTACTCTCTCACTGAAGAGGGCTGGCATCTCATTGTTGGTTTAGCTTCCTAGTGATTAGTGATGTTCAGCAACTTGTTTTCCTTTTCAAATTTTTCAAGAAATGTCTATTCAGGCCTTTGTTCATTTAAAACACTATAATTTGTTTTCTTTTCACCAAGCTATGTTCCTTAAATTTGGGGTATTAGCCACCTCTTGCTATGTCTATTGTTTGTAAATTTTTTTTTTTCTCCATCCCAGGACCTTTTGTTGACTGTTTTGTTTTGCTCTACAGAAGCTTTGCACTTTGACACAATCAAATCTATCATGTTTTTGTTTTGGCATGGCATGCCCTCAAGATCTTACCTTAAAAAGTCATTTTCTAGAACAGTGCCATAACTCTTCTCTGTGTGTTCTAGTCATATTACAACTTCAGGTTAAATATGTAATGCCTTAGTCCATTTTAGTTGAGTTATGCCTTCCTGGAGTCATCCATTTTGGATAATCTTGCCCAGGACCCTGTCTTCTTCTTTTACTTCAGTTAATTTCCTGTGAAAGTGTATCTGACCCCATATGGTATTTGGCTCTTGATAACTCATCTTTGTCCCTCTAGAGGATGCTCAGAACAGCTTTAATGTTTATTACATTGAGTTGAGCTGAACTCCCCCGAAAAACTTCAGATGATCTTCATTTAGCACAAGGCAGGATAAAACTTAGCTGTTATTCAAGATCTTTCTATATCACAGACAGCTTCAGTGTTCGCAGTAATATATTCAAATGTGAGAAGAAATTTTATTTAGATCCCATATCTTGTGCTTTTGCATTGATTTCTCATAAAGACTGACTTTCTATTTTCCTTTCACATTGGTGTCAGTTAGAAATGACTCTGTCTTACCTGGAGAAATGCCTAAAGTCACCTCTGCAATGCAGTGTGATTTTATCAAGTGTATATAAAAGAGCTTAACAGAGAACTAAGAAAATTCTCATCAACTGGAGGTGACAGAAAGAAGCGGTGACTCATTGTCATCTTGAGGGAGACAGTGCAGCTTCAATAATCCTTGTAAGAAAAGTTACTTAAAATCTCTGGCTGGTCAAGTGGTTCTGATTAAGAAGTTTCAAGCACAGAATAAAAAGCAAAACTCAACTTTTCTACTTTCCTTTTAACAGATGCAAGACGCTTCTCAATTTTCTAAAACTGCAAGAATAATGAGAATTAGGAGGCGAGGGCTAGGAGACAATGCAACAGTAATGTTAAGGTTCTTCCTCTAAGTCTGATGACCTGAGTGTGATCCCTGAGACATACATTTTGGGGAGATAAACCTGATCCTCACAGGTTGTCCTCTGACCTCCATGCCCCCAAACCGATAAAAAATAAGTAAATTAAAGGCTATAATAGATAAAAGAATAATGAGATGAAATTATTGTTAGAAATACCGTAGAACTTCTCCCAGCTGCATAACCTCTTTAAAAACACTCAATGGCAAATCCTATTTCAAAAGAAAAAAAAAAGATTAGATGAACTGTCAAGCATCTATCCTCAGATTTCTAGGCTACTTATCATTCTGTTGAGATATGCTGACTGACTTCGTGTCTAAATGTTTTTATATAAGTAATAAGAAAGCCCATCTTGTGTGATTTAGGGACAATTTTCCCTCAGTTCTAAAGAGCAAGGGCCATCCAGTCATCACAGTTGTTTATTTTCTTCTTTGAAAACTGGCCCAAGCCTCATCATTGGCATGTCTAAGTAGTATGAGACAAGACTTTTGGTCAAAAGTTGTAAACCTGCTTTTAAGTTTGAAAGATCCAGTGTACTTCCAATGCTGGCTTGTTAAAAGCGCAATTAAAATGTCAGCCTGGAGCCACTTCTCATGGTGAATTTGTAATTGCTTAGTATAATGCACTCTACAAAGGTAGTTGGAAAAAGGGGACATGATTTTGCTCCCATTTCACCTTATAGGGAATAAATAAAATATAATTTTGAAAATAATAACAAACATTGCTCACTGAGGAAGCTTTGTGTTGACCTGTGATTTTCAGCTAAGCTGATGCAAAAAGAAACACACCCTGATTCCAGCCTTTGTGGAGAGGAACAGGCTTCATTCCTACAACTGCAGGAACTGAAGAGTTGCAGGAATAGATCAATATCACAGATGTTCATGACTCCTGTAGTGTGACCATCTCACAGGCCAAATCCAATGTCACATAGAGCACATTTTCTATTCTGCCTCACTTGTAGATTGTCTTTTATGAAACCAGAATTATTATTATTAATAATAATAACACTCCATTCATAAAGTCAGTCTATACTCCATTACTAATAATGATGGAGTATGGACTGACTTTATGAATTAACTGTGGAGTAGCAGCAATTTTAAATGAGAAGTAATGTCAAAGAACAGGATACAAAGAAGAGAGCAACTGCTTCACACTCTTGCTTTTCTATCTCCTGGAGTAACTGCATTCTCATTCTGAACTCTGACCTTCCATCCATCATTTCAATGGCTCCTGGGATGCTTTCACAGACAAATATTTTAACAGTGGAAGTTTCAGCTAGAGATTTTTTTTTTGCTATCCAGAAACTAATAATTAAAGATGACAAACATGGCTATGAGTAGTCAAGGAGAAAAAGTATTTTTTTAATGAATTAATGAGACTGTTTAGAGAGTGTAAACAAAATAAATTTTTTTTGTATGGCATTCATATTTTATTGTGTATTAATAATACTGTATAGATGAATAAAGTAGATGGAAGAATTATGTAAGATACATGGAAATACTGCATTTGGGCCTTTAGTGCTCTGGACTAGGGTATCTTTTTTTTTAAATTTTTTATTAATTACACTTTATTCATTTTGTATCCCCCCATAAGCCCCTCCCTCCTCCCCTGCTGATCCCACCCTCCCTCCCCTTTCTGCATGCATGCCACTCCCCAAGTCCACTGATAGGGGAGGTTCTCCTCTCCTTTCTGATCTTAGTCTATCAGTTCTCATCAAAAGTAGCTGCATTGTCCTCTACCGTGGCCTGGTAAGGCTGCTCCCCCCTCCACTCCTAGGCATATACCCAAAAGAGGCGCAGTACACAAAAAGGACATTTGCTCAACCATGTTTGTAGCAGCTTTATTTGTAATAGCCAGAAGCTGGAAACAACCCAGATGCCCCTCAACTGAAGAATAGATGCAGAAACTGTGGTACATCTATACAGTGGAGTATTACTTAGCAATGAAAAATAAGGAAATCATGAAATTTGCAGGTAAATGGTGGGACCTGGAAAGGATCATCCTGAGTGAGTTGTCCCAGAAGCAAAAAGACACGCATGGTATATACTCACTCATATAAACATACAACATAGAATAAACCCACTAAAATCTGTACATCTAAACAAACTAAGCAAAAGAGAGGACCCTAACTAAAATGTTCAATCCCCATCCTGAAAGGCAAAGAGGATGGATATCAGAAGAAAAAGAAAATAGGAAACAACCTCGGAACCTGCTACAGAGGGCCTCTGAAAGCCAGAAGAAAACAGGAAACCATCTTGGAACCTGCCACAGAGGGCCTCTGAAAGCCTCTGCAGTATAGACTGTCAAAGCAGATGCTGAGCCTGATGGCCAACTGATGGGCAGAGTGAATGGAATTTTATGTAAGAAGTGGGAAATAGTAAGAGCTGGAGGGGACGGGAACTCCACAAGGAGAGCAACAGAACAAGATAATTTGAACACAGGGGTCTTCCCAGAGACTCATACTTCAACCAAGGACTATTCTTGGAGATAACCTAGAACCCCTGCACAGGTCTAGCCCATGGCAGTTCAGTGTCCAAGTGGGTTACATAGTAATGGGAAGAGGGACTGCCTCTGACATAATCTGATTGGCCTGCTCGTTGATCAAAATAAAAATTTTAAGATGCTCTATGGACCACCATTGGTGAGAAGCCTGAACATGTTATAGAGAATAGCATGACCTGGCCATTAAAGAAGGTCACAGTTAACATCCTTACATTAATAACAAAGCACAAGTTAACAAGAAATAAACAAAAGAAATGTATTTGATAATAATTTGTAGGTCTGTGTGTATGGCATTTGTCTGTGTATGTGTTCATGTGGGAATGCGCACATGTGTGAATGGATATGCATGTATGTGCATGCGCTGGGCATGGGCATCAGCCAGTCATTCTCCATCTTATTGCTCTGAGACAGGGTCTTCTGCTGAGCATAGAGCTCAGTCATGCAGAAGGCAGGGCTGCGAGGCCAGTTAGCTCCACAGACTTTGCCTTACCCCAGCTGCTGAGAGTACAGATGTTAATTCCTGGAGTTTTACCTGACTGGTGGGTATGTGGGGATTTGGACTCTGGTCCTTACGCTTGTGCCACAGAAGTTTTACTCACCGAGCTATCCTCCTGGCCCCTGAACATAATTGTTTCATGGGAAAAAAGATATACATGAGCTAAATGTCTTCTGGATTGCCTCTTGCCATGGAAGTGCCAAACCTCCCTCTCAATGATATGCTACCCGACTGTGGTCCTACTGAAGCTGTCCTCATGATCTCTTCTTTCTCTCATGCTACATTGTAACCTTTGTGGGCTGTTTCTGCATAAATGAACCACAGCTGACTGAATGGAAGAAGAATTAATTCAGAACTCAGTCTCATCAAGGCCCTGCACTCAGATTTAATGGTCCCATAAAAATTCATTCCACTGATGAAGAGCAAAGTTACTTTTCAAAATAAGGAAGCAGTTTTTTTTTTCTCCCACAGTCACAAGTGTTCACCTAAGTCAGCAAGGAAATGTTCCTACTCCCCAGCACTCTATCATTATCCCCACAGATTCCATTTTGCTGTTATGGTGAGTCGGTATTTCTATGCTGCATTACTGTGATTTTAAATTCAAACTTTCTGTAAATATTTACGCTTTCTGTAGAAAGAGTAATTCAGCATTGCTCATAAAATAGGCTCAAGGAAAAGCCAAACCTTTCCTCTAGACATTCTGGGATGTGCGGGGACCTACAAACAGCTAGGCTCTCTTTAGACTCAGAAAGAGGGGTGGCACTGAAGTCCTCTACCTGAGCACTGTTGTGGTGGACCCCGCCCCAGGTGAGTTTTGAAATTGCAGACTAGTGAACCACATTTCCTGCAGTTTCTTATCTGTAGGTTTGTGTCTGGCCAGTGATGAGCATTTTGATAAGCTCCAACTGACATTGATTTGTCAATTCGAAATTCACTCTTGGAGAACAGTTGTTGTAATGGAAAAGAAAAGAGCTGGGCTACATTTGGGGTCTTTCCTTAAAAGAAATGAGTTTAATAAATCCCTACCTCTTCTCTAGCCAGAAGCTCGGCTGGAAGAGATACATAGCTTGTAGGGAGCAAGCGATATCACTTGATTGGAAATCCACCATTGGAAACAAAAACTCATGGGAGCCAGGTCCCTTTAGCAGCACAATTTCGCTTTTGATGTCAGTGTTCCACAACTCCTGGAAGTTTGAAACAGAGTCTTACCAGGAAGTCAGCACAGCATGGAGGACTCTGGCACTGGAGGGCATTACTTTGCAATCAAGTTTCCCCAAGCTGACCACAGTAAAAGAGGCAGAGCAAACACAGAGGTGTGGTTCTACAGCACTATAGGACTGCTGGAGCTTTGTGGGAGATAAGGGAGCCTAAGGCAAAGCCCTTCTACAGGTCACAACCTGAACCCTCAAACTCAAAGCCAAATCAGTCTGCAGTTCCTTGAACCAATAATATCAGTGCTCCACATCCTTTGCCATTTACAAGGTCGAAAGAGCCCTGCACTAAAAAAGCCACCTTTTAAAGTAACTCCTGTTTCCACTGCACAAACACAATGCTTCGGCCCTCATCGTCATACATGAAGCCAGCTGTGCCATTTCTCAACTTAAAATTTAACTGTAACAGAGTCAATACAGAGCCATTCCCCAGTTCTACGTGTGCAAGATGCTGCCTCAGCCCCTGCTGCTCAGCTAGCCTGGTACCGGCATTTGCGTCACCTGAGAGCTTTCTAGAAGTCAGCTGGCCAGGCCTCTCCCTGGCTCCCTATGCCCATCACAGTCAGGTAAGAACCGTTAAATGTTAACCACTGTCTTCCTTGGCTTCCTTTAGCTCCAATTGTCTGTCCCACATCATAAATACTGAACGGAGGCCTTGCCTGTACACCAGGTGCAAAAACTACTTTGGAATCATCACTCTGTTCTCAGAGATGTTTATGACTTTTTTTATGTTATTAGCACCAACTAACTTTTTACAGAAAGCCCAGAGAGAACTATCCTCAAAATCAACAATGAACACATGGCTCCTGTTCAGTAGTAAGAACAGCAGTAACCAGGGACAGTGCTCCCCAGGCCCTGATTGCACACCTGCTTCTTGGAGCCCTTGGCTGCTCTAAAAGCCTTTCAGCGGAACATCGATTCCCTCAAAGTGTCAGCGATGTCTGCTCAGAATCAACAAGGGTGGCACTTAAAGGAAAGGAGAGCTGTAAAATTTCCCGGCTGCTCCTGACTTCAGTAACGGGAAGAGAACTGAGTAAAAACCACCATCAGGAGTGCGTTAGGTTACAGCCATGCGTCATGTATGCTCTGCTGCCCTTGTGGAGAAGGACACGACTCTGTTCTCAACCGGCCATCGGAAGTTCTGTGATGAAGGGCGTGAGCATGGCCAGGGAAAACCAGAGCCTGTGCTGTAGTTTACATAAATGGTATAGATAATTATTAAGGAAAGTGTTGAAGGGAGGGAAGAAATCTCAAAAATGTAATACACTGTGTGAGTGGTGTGTGTGTGTGTGTGTGTGTGTGTGTGTGTGTGTGTGTGTGTGGTATGAGCACATGTGCCTGCGTATGTGTATGTGTGTGTGTGTGTGTGTGTGTGTGTGTGTGTGTGTGTGTGTGTGCGCGCATGGGGGGAGCTCATGCACATGCTTGTGTTTGACTACCTATGTGTACAATCCCAGAGGCCATGTCAACTTCCAGAACCCCAGAGGCAAGGCTGTACCCAGAATGACAAGAGGTCTTCCAGGCCTCCAAAATGCCAGCAGAGACACCCTACTGGACCTGAGGACTCACCTGTCACCAGACCATGGCCACTCAGGCCAGAAGACCAGAAAGGAAACAGAAATCAAGGGGAAAAATATCCATCCAAGAAAGATGAACTTAGAAATCAGCACATAAACCTATGATTACCCCAAACCCAGATGGCTGGAGGCCAGTATACGAACTAAATCAACAATGTCCAAGGAATGGGGACTGTCTCAGACTCTTTTGTCTGCTCTTAGGACCCTTTTCCCCTACTAGGTTGCCTGGTCCAGCCTTACTATGAGGTGAGGTGCCTAGTCTTATTGCAACTTGATATGCCATGCTTGGTTGATATTCATGGGAGATCTGCTCATTTCTGAAGGAAAAGGAAGAGGAGTGGATGTGGAGAAGAGGGGAAGGACTGGGAGGTTAAGAGGGAGGGAAAACTGTGGTTGGCATGTAATATATGAACAAAGAATAAATTTAAAAAAAGAAAAAATCCACAATGCCTGATCATAAACTTTTGGTGTTATATTTTTTCATTGAAATATAATTCATATGTTAAGTTGTACTTGATTTGAAACTTTGTTTACTTTATAAAAAATGTTGTTACAGTATGTCAGTCATATAAAGACAGTAAGAAAGAAAGCCTGAGCTAAATTTTCTCCAAATGCAAACTGGTTTTGAGCACTATTAAAATTTAACCTGTGACTTTTTGTTAATAAATTTTTTTTCACCATGAACTTTAACTCTGATGAATTTTTCTGACAGAGAAGTATGAGAGAAGAATCATGGAGATGGTCATATGTTTTCTGAAAGGATTAACTTTAAAACAGATGCAGTTTTGATAAGATAGAAAAAATCTCTCCAAAGAGAGGGAATTAAAAGTACCTGTAGGAAAATGTGCCAAGTAAAGCCATCAAGTACTGAAAAACTAACTAGAAAACTAAAAAAAGAAAGCAGATGGGTGAAAAGAATTATATGTGGTGGCAGTGAGTTTTGATAAAGGATGTTAACAAGCATGCCAAGATAATTATGGGTCAAAAATGTGAGAGACAAATGCACATTTTTAATATTCAGTTTGAGTGGCTTGTGCCCAGCTTCCTATAAACTAAACAGGTAATTGAAGAGCAAAGATAAAGAAAACTCCACATGAGGCATGGAGGCTGGATTTGAGCCATTGTATATATTGGTATAAAATATTCTTTGCTCAAACCTATAATGTCAGCTCTGTATGAATGGTGCAGCAGAGTGGAACATCCTTGAGACTGACATATCCAGAAGTAACTGCTTATCTAAAATTCTCCTTCACTTTAGTCATTCCCTTAGCAGGTGTTCATAAAGTGTCTGCCTTACTGAAGACCCTGTAGGGAATCCAAACAGCTGTCCCTGCTTGTCAAGTGTCAACAAACAAAGTAAGGCAAGAACTCACACAACTTGATTTAGAAAAACAAACAAACAAAAAAAACCACAAAACAACAACAACAACAAAAAAAAAACATTTGAACCATGTATCATGTTTGGGAGTTAAAGAACAGATTATTCTCCGGGAGTCAGGTAAGCCATGTAAAAACAGGAAAAGAATACGCAGGGGCTGGACATTAGCAAATGAGAAAAAGTAGCTATGCTATCATTAGAGCCAGAAAGCTCAGCTTAAGTTTGGATGTTTAAAGGTGTCTTGTCCATGAATAAAATAAAGTGTTTGGGTAGACAGTGACAGTGAGATCACGAACATTAACCCTGAATTGTGTTGGTGTGAATTCACACTAATGGAAAGATTGTGGGAAAGTCAGTGCTCTCCTTGTGTTTATGATGAACCTTCATGAAGACCCTTGTACAATGAGTAGAAGTGATGATTCCAATTGAAACAGCTGGAGGACCAGGGGAGCCCTCAGACTTTGATTTCAGTGCTGTGGCAACTGTGCAGCAACTTTCATTGCCTGATATTTTCCCCCTAAAATCAGATGTTTTCTCCGTATTTCAAATATGGTTTGAAAGGTAACAGCCATTATAAAATGTGCTAGTCACATTTTTCTGTTGATATGAAAGGTTTTTGTTTGTTTGTTTATTTGTTTTTAGAAGAGGGTTTTCTTTGTTTACTCTCATGTATTAGTTATTTATAACGGGTCTAGTATAACACTTTCCTAAATATACACAATGTGTTTTGTTCAAATCATTCCTGTTATTCTCTCTTATTTTCCCTCATAATTAATCTCCTCTTCCTAATTAGCTACTTTATAAATTCTCTCTTTTCCCTTTGTCTCTGTCTGTCTCTTACTAGTGGGGTGTGTGTGTGTGTGTGTGTGTGTGTGTGTGTTTGTGTGTGTGTGAATGTATATGTTTGTGTCTTATTCAATGAATTTTATTAGGTTTTTTTGTTTGTTTTGTTTTTTACTGGAGCTGGTGTGGAAGTTTGTTTACAGAGATATAGATTCTTTACCAATAGCTATACTACTGAAGAAAATGTCTCTCCATGTAATATAGCAGATACCCAACTAAAAGCTTCACTCCCATGGACTAGCTCTCATAGTGCTGGAAGGTACCATACACATTCTAAGATGGAAAAAAGTAAGCATCAATCTCATCCAGCTAGGAACTCTGGAAGTTAGAGTAATGATATGGCTGCAGAATACACTGGCGTCATAGTGGCACGAGTGCTATGGGGGTAGCCAACCTCTCGTTAAAAAATGGATTTAAGGTTCCCTAAAGACGATTGAATTTATATCTGACACTATTAATAAGGTCAAGAACATGAGACTAGGCTGTTTACGGGCTTACTGGAAACCATACTATTAATTCTGCAAATGAACATAGCAATAGAATGACTTCTAAAGATATTTTGTCCTACCCATTCCTCAACCATCAACAATATTCTTCTTGCAGTAGACAGTAATTAACATAGAGAATGGACAGTGGGAAGAGAGTGAGAGATATTGGAACACTAAATGCTACATGAGATGATTATATCATAACCTTTCCCCCAAAGCTCAATGATCTATTTGGAAGAGGGCTGTGAAAAGATTGTAATAGCCGTTAGGTATTAGTTGATTCCAGGCAAATAGTGCTTTATAGATACAACAGGGTTGATGCACAAATGAACTCAAAGAGACTATAACAACATGTACCAACAAACCAAAGTCCCAGCACTGGAAAAGGGGAAGCAGGTTCCACCCGTAACCAAGAAGCTATTGTGATTGATAATCTGCTGGGAGTGGGGGGGACCATATTTTTCCAATGAAGTGACACTTATCAACCACACTCAAGGGCGGGCCAATAAAAATCAGACTTCATGATTTCTTCATGTGCTTTTTGGTTTTGTTTTAGTTTGATGTTTTTGTTGTGGTGGTAATGGTGAATTTTTTTCTCCTTATGAGAAAGAGTATGAGTAAAGTTGAGTGAATAGGAAAAGGAGAGTATCTGGGAGAAGTTGGAGGAAGGGAAAGAATATGGTCAAAATAAATTACATAAGAATTTAGAATAAAAGAAACTTTTTTTTTTATTTAAAAGCTTTAAATTAGTTTAGAAGAGAACATCTTCCCCTGCTCCTTCAACCATATTTACCTCTAAATCCTCTGGGAAGGTGGGGACCATGAGCTCCTCCCCCTTCCACAACAGGCTATTGACAGGCCCTAAAGAGGCTCTTGTGCAGGTGACAACAGCTGCTGTAAGTTCAAGACAAGGGGTGGAAGTGCACAGCGCAGCAGAGCAAATATCGTCCTGGGTTCCAAGAGTCCAGAGAGGAAACACCTGTACTGTCTCCTTTTTCTCCTTCCCCCTTCTCTTTTGGACCCCTAACCCCAGGGATAGTGCTGAAAATATTTCTCCTTTATTACTCCTTTCTGGGAAACAGACACACACACCTACAAACACTTGCAATTGTCCTCTGCTAAACTTCTAGGCATTTCTCAGTGCAAGCAAGTTGACACTGGCAATTCATCATCACACTAAGCTTCTCTTAATGTACATAGAAATAAACTCTCAATGGCCTTTAGCCCTGACTCATAGCTTTACCTTCACAGATTAGATTCTTTCTGGTTTTAGTGTCTTCTGAAGTAAGAAGCTCTTGTTTTGGCTTATAGCTGTTCTCTCTCTCTCTCTCTCTCTCTCTCTCTCTCTCTCTCTCTCTCTGTGTGTGTGTGTGTGTTTCTGCAGCTACTACATTATTACTCTACAGCTACTAAATTATTCCTCAGGTAAATCAGATCTCCCACAGTGCTGTCTGTGAAAGAACACAGTGCTGTCTGTGAAAGAACTCATGGTCCCATTTTCCTTGAACTCCTTTTTAAATTGAGAACTGCCTCCAGCACTTCTTGGCACATCATCTGCCTTTCATATACAGTGTGGGGACCACCAGGATTGCACTGGATTCTCCCCTGGGCAGGACACCAATTCTTAAGTAGTTCTTTAAAAAATCTAAAATACTTCATAAAAGTCTTGGGTTTTTTTATGTTAATTCCACTTTATGTTTTTGGTAAGGTTATACTTTTTTATTCTATAAGAAAAAGTAGAAGAGCAGAGGGAAGTATTGGGGATGGGAGAAGAGGGATAGAACTTTTAGTGAAAAAGCCCATTCACATCTGATATCTGTTAATGCTAGTACCTTAGGAGCCACAGAGACATATGCTGCTCAGGTCCAGATTTGTCTTACCTCCTAATGCTGACTCACTGTACACAAAGGAAAAAGAAACAAAATAAAGAAATGGGTTCTACATTTCAAAACAAGCACCAAATAATGTGCGCAATTTGCTGCTGCAACTATAAACACATATTTCTCTGTGTTTTATGTTGATAGAGGATGTTTACTGGTTATCTCCTAGTCTTCATGAATTATTAAGAGCTGGCCCTAATGAAATAAATATTTTATATTTAAAATGAAAGGGAAAGAATAAAAAGGACCTGAACAAAGGTAGAGACAATAATTTTCCTTTTAGCTAAAAACTGATCCTCTTTCCTTCTGTTTTCTGGAGCTATAAAGATCTGGCATCTGTAATTCTAGCTTTTGGGATGGGAGCAAGAGGTCAAGGCCAGACTCATCTAAGCAGGAAAGCCAGCTGTACCAGATGAGACCCTGAGCTACATGAAACCACATCTCAGGAAAAGAGTCTAGTGTGCATTTCTTTCTATCCTTCCCCTTTAGAGATTTTTTTTTCAGGCATATCAAACTGATTTTGTAGTGGTGGGAATGAAATGGAGAACTTGGACATGCTAGGCAAGTCCTCTGTATTTACCTCTAGACTCTCAATTCTTTATTATGTGGTTTCTTAATGATCTATATATTCTTCAGAACAACAATTGATAGAACCGTTTATAGTTCCTTCAGTTTCAAACACTGGATTTTACTGAAATTATACAATTTTAATATATTTCCAATAATGCATTTCTAGATTTATTTATTATAAAATGTGGGGAAAGTATTGTGTATTAATCACCCATTCCTTGTCAATGGAGTTTCTTTTTACAGCAAATGGAGACTATCACAGAAATCCACAGCTCAGCACAATGCAGAGACCAACAGATCTTGAGAACCCCAGGCCCCATGGATAGATCTACATTACAGTTCCTGAATTTATGGATTAGGGAACATCAAGGCAGATGGGGAGGAAAGAATGTAAGAGCTAGAATGCCAGGAAGTCTGCTATGTAACTGTCTCTTTTAGGAACAGCTGCAGAGACAAGGCTTGAAGAGTATCAATATTCATGTTAACTCAGAAGGGGGAAGGTTTCAAGGAGTCTCACCCCTAGAGAAGGAATGACTGGAGAGAGAGAGAAAGAGAGAAATTAATTAATTTCCCCCAGGGATAAGCTCCCTTACTGGCTAGCCAATATAAAGGGGCCAACTCTGAAACCGTAATCACACAAACAAAAGCAGACACAGTAGGTTGAATTCATATATAGTGGATATGCGTGTATACATATATATATGTATGTATATATATATGTATGTATATATATATGTACATATTACATATATTGATATATTTATAATCAAAGAAAAGAGGTTAGACATTTAAAAGACACCACCGGAGAGGTAAAAGGAGGAAAGTAAAGGGAAAGTGATGAAATTATGCTTTACTTAAAAATATATTTTAAATAGAAAAATAGAGTTAAAAGTAGCCTTGAAGAAATAAGGAAGAATTTAGAAAATTTCTCTAACTGGTCCAGAGAGAGAAGAGAGCAGAGAAGCAAGCCAGCATGTGCTCAGAAGCTGGCTCTCCTGGCATTGGTTAGACACAAAGCCACTTCTCCATTTCTAAAATTTAAGCCAAACCAGCTTAGGATTTCTTAGAGAACTGATTCCAAATCCTTCCATCTGACTCTAAGTGATGTGATCATCACAAAGCTTTTATGGTCCCTTGGAGGAAGGCCGGATGGTCCAGGAAAATGAAGAAGGAGGCGAACTACAGACGCTGTCTTTTCAGTCAGACAGTCTGGTCCTACAAAAGTCCCCTTGTGGCTTTCCTTCTCTGCTCCACTTCTCTCTTGGCTTTACTACTGACACCAGGCAATTTTAATCCAAACAGATAGCTGGTAAAAAAAAAAAAAAAAAAAAAAAAAAAAAAAAAAAAAAAAAAAAAAACTAACTAAATCTTTCTTCACTGATGTTTATGTATTTCACACTCCTGGCTTTTTCTCATATCTTACAACTTCGGCTGGTTGTGAGAGATGGCTACTATGTGTCCTCCTGAGCTCTGAACTAATTTCTTTCTCACTGAGTGTGGGTCAGACTTGGTGACTCACTTTTAAAGAACTGAGTTTAAAAGGCAGTATAAGGAATTTAAGTCTAGATCATAAAAGGCAATCTCTGTGTGTGTCTCTCTGTGTCTCTGTCTCTCTCTCCCTCTCTTTCTCATTTGAAATTGCATGGGAAGCTTTCTGGGTAAGTCTGTATCCAACAGCAACAAGGGACAAAGAACTTCGACCCACAGCTGTCCCCTGGTGAGCCTCCTCTATCCCAAGCAGGCTTTTAGAGAGCAGCATTTACGCTAAAGTCTCTCCTACAACCCTTGACAGACCTAAGCCACCACAGCCCAATATAATAACATTCTTCAACTGAAGAAACGCTGAGACATTTTTTAAGTTCATGAATTAAAACCGTTCCACTTGAAAGTGATTTAAATGGCAGGAATGGATGATTAAATATAGAATTAATGAGGATAAGAAGACTGGATGCATAGAACAAAATAATCAATTGGAAGCTAAGGAATACAGTATTTTATTATAAGGATGGAAGTAATCCAGTGAAAACAATAGGATGTGTGTAAAGAAATGGAAATCTATATTCAAATCTTATCCACATACACATTGATATAGAAATATGTGTATGTACAATTTAGTATAACTTATGTAATATTTTATAAAAGAACTGATATGTATCAATATATACAGATATATGTATGTATACACACATATATATACATATATATGTATATATATATGTGTATATATATATATATATATATATATATATTCCATTGAAGAAAACACATAGGCTTAAGTCATTTCAGATGTTTTCTACCAAGATGCAGTGGCAACTTTTTAGTGAGGAGGTAACAGGTTGGTTCTTCTATTGCGGTATACCCTGTTTTTGTTATTAAATACCCCAACAAAACAAAATTAGGTGAGAAAAATGTTTACTTTTGCTCACAGTTCCAAGTTATAGTTCATCACTGTAGGTAAGTTAAAGAGACAGGAACTTGAAAGAGCTGGCCACGGCCACAGTCCAGAGCAGAGAGAAGGAATATACGAATGAATGCCTGTGCTCAGGCCACGTTCTCAACAGGTGAAGAGTTCAGGATCCAAGCCTAGAAATGATGCCTCCTAGAATGGGCAGGTCTTCCCAGGTCAATTAAATAAATCAAACCAACCTCTAACAGATGTGACCACAGACCAACTCAATCTACATAATCTCTCACTGAGATTCTTGGTCTAGGTAACTTTAGATTGTGTCACATTTACCATTAAATATCAGAAGAAAACACACTCAGAATTAAATTATCTCTATAATGATTTTAAATAACCTTTGAGAATGAACATCTTTACTGTTTAATTTAAGTTACCTGAGCTGTGACATAAATCACTGTTCAACTTACCCAGAAAGCAGCAGCATTTCTTCTTATGATAACTTTTTTAAAATATGTTTTTAATTTAAATAGGATTATGTCACTTTCTCCCTCCCTTTCTACCCTTCAGCCTGTCCTAGATACACTTCATATCTTCCCAATAACTTCCTACTCTCAAATTAATAGCCTGGTTTTGTTTATTGTTTTTATATGTTTGTATGTGTATGCAAAAATACACACACATACACACACACACACAAACATCTAAAGTCCATTTTTGTTGTTTGTGTTTATATAGTTTCAGGGTTGACCATACTGGATAACCAGTGAGAAGGCTTCTCCATAGGATAGGCTAATTCTCTCTCAGACAGTAGTCTCTAGTCTTCTGTACTTCTTTATCTAAGCATGGAACCCCTTGAAACACTCCCCCTTAGGAGTTAGTATGTCTGTTGATACCGTTTAGGTCTTGTCTCTGTAGCCATTTCTAGGGGAGAGAGTTGCAAAGCAGGCTTCCTGGTGTTCTGGCCCATAAAATCTTTCTGCTCTGCTTCTGTGATGTTCCCTGAGCCACAGATGAAGGAAATGTGATGTAGACATATCCATTGGGACCAGGGTTCCAATGATCTGTTGATCTGTGTATTGTATCCAGTTGTGAATTTCTGTGATGGTCTTAATTTGCTGTAAAGAGAGGCGTCACTGATGAGAGTGGGTAGCCGTACTTACCTGTGAATATAAGGGTAAGATTTAGAATGTAGTAAGAAATGACGCCGATCTAAGAAAGTGGCAGTAGTAAATTCTTTTCTTAGGTTCCACTAGCCCAAGGAAGCTGGCTAGTTTTCCAGCACCAGAAAACTAACTTGATGGAGTGGGCCTTTCGTCCAACAGCTGTTGGTTGCCACTCATGTGTGAGTACCCCTTATGCCATTGTGTGTATCTTGCCATGATGGTAATGACCATGGTTCATAGGTGTTGCAGCTAGATGAAACTGTTTGATTTCTTTCTTCATTTGGCAAATTGCATATCATTTCTGGAGTCACATAGCTAGACTGCAGGAGGGAAGTTTTCCTGTCAGATCCTGGGTACTATGTATCCTTTGTCATCAGCGACAGGGGCCTACTCTCAACCCCTGAAGGGCATCCAAGGTCTGTATCAATAATCTGTATTGTTTGGGAGTAACTTGGACTACCTTGACCAACCATCCCAAAGGAGGTTTCTCCTGCTTGGTAATGGGATTTAATTCGAGACTCACAGATTTGCAATCAAGCTACCTTGCCTAAGTAGTTTCCCTTCACCTTCCCTTTCCCCAGCCAGACGCCATCTGCTAGATTAGCTCCACACCTGTGGTTGTGAACCCTCTTCACCTGTGAACCGCTTTTTGTGTCCTAGCTACAGACCCATGTTTTGGGACCCCATCTTTCCCTGGTCCAATTAAGTAGTCCACCACCAACTTTACTGGGCTGCACTCAGGTTATGTATTTTCTGCACTGGCCCAATCTGAGCGAGGACGGATTATCATATCAGACAAACTCAAAGGAAGAAGCTCACATGCCCAGATACATATAAAAAACAATAGCACCATGAATGGCTGAAACAGTATCTCTTTTTGTCAATTGCACTAGTTCTATAGACATATTCTCTAACGAGAACCCCGAGACACAGAATTTAAGAGATAACACTTTGTTTCCTCGATTTTCATCTATTGTTTTTCTTTCTTGTGCCACTGACCCTTATGCATTTTTAGGATATCCACTCTCCCCCCACCCCGATTTCTTTAGATCAAATTTGTTATTCTTTTACTATATGATTCAGGGGAGATTTTATTTAATAATTTGCAGCCTTTCATATTTTTAATATAAATAGTTAATGGATAATTGTGCCGTGTAATTAGCTACATGGGGCAAATTGTGTGTATTTCATTCTCATTCAGTTAAAATTATCTTCTAAATCCCTTTGTAATTCCTTCTTCAGAAAATGAGTTATTTAAAAGCAGGTCGCACGGCATAGATCAACCTTAACTTGTCTACCCAAGAAAGAAGAAAACACAAATTACCAAAGTTACAAGTACAGGGAGTACATAAAGGTCCCCCAGTCACTAAAAGAACAATAATATTCTATGTTTATATGTATGTAGTTTTGATTTTTCTTTTATTTTTGTGATTATCATATAATTACATCATTTCTCCCATTTTCACACTCCAACACCACATATACGCCTCCTTGCTCTCTTTCAAATTTATTTTCTCTTTTTATTAATTTCTGTTTGATATGGCATATATGTATATACACATATATTTCTAAATATACCCTTAAAGCATGACAAGGTTCGTAAGTTCTTGCATTACACTAATGTCTACAGGAGCTTCTTCTCATATCAGAAAAGATGCAAATATCTGTTAATAAAAGGAGGGATGAATAAGTTTTAAAAAGATAACTATAGATGCTGCTGTGAGGAATTACTACTTAATGAAGAGAAGAGAAAGCAGATAAAACACTTAGTATATAATATATTAAGCTATTTCTTAATACCACAAAATGTGGGACAATGGCATTTTCCCTATTTCAAACGGAAAATATCTTTTTAATGAGTTTTACAAAAAATGTGTTATTAAATTCACAGAAGAGCTCTCTACTTTGACTACTTGCCATGATGAGGGAAAGATCTAGAAACACTCGTGGGAACAGAAGACAAGCCTTACAAAGTTCCTGCTGGTCACCTCAAGAAAATAGACTTCCATAATTTATATGGATGACTCCTTGTGTGTGCTCACTGTTAGTATCTCATTTATTGCCTTATTGGTCACAGTTTCACACACACACACACACACACACACACACACACACACACGCAACAGGCCATTTCAGAGCTACTCTTCTGTGAAGAAGTAGTCATTGTCTCCAGGTAGCTGTCATCAAACTGTCCCAGGCTCTGACAACTCCAACCACCTGTAGCTCCCAGCTGGGCCTGATGCTGCATCCAGATCTCACCGATAACAGTCTCCACTCCCAACATCCATTGTTTTGCCTGCTTCAGCCTAAAAAAAAATACCTTCCAGAGGACTGAGGCCATCTGCTCTTCTCATCTCTCTGAGACAAATGTTGGGAGTGGTGACCTGTTCGTAGTTTCTGTGGTTCTGTCTTAAACAGCAACTCTGTGGTTTATTAGTCAGAGTTACTAACTCATGACTTTTTACAGTGTAGATAAAGGAAAGCATTCCAATGTTCAGCTAAATGTGGGATAAATGACTGGTTCATGTTCTTATTTCTTTGGCCACTGGTTTCTCTCCAGGTCTTGTAGGCAAATAGATAAAAGTTCATAACTATTTTTATGTATTTCAAACACCAAATCTTTACTCCACTCTGGCATTTTTCAGCCTGTCTTGACATCGCTGAATCTATATAAATCACATTTTTTTTTCAATAAGCCAGGCATTTGAAACAGTCTCCTTGAATCATTTTTTTTTTTTTTTGTTCTGGAGATGGTTTTAGTTACTTACATTCAAACTGAATTACAGAGATTTTATATGTAAAATTCCAAAAATAAATAATTCATAAGTCTTGCAGTATGTATGGTTCCGAGTAGGATAATGAAGTCTTGGGTAGTCCACTTTACCTCATCTGTATTGTGAATCATCCTCTCTGTAGTGAGTCTCACAGTATGCCTTACCCTTGTGGTATTGTCAGCCTCCAGATCAGAAGAACTGTATAGTAATAGTGCAATAGTACTTATGTTCATCTATTGCTTATCCTACTTAATATGGTCCGAGTCCTCGAATTTTTATTACAGCATATTATTACATTTTTAATTTTAGTTACTATTTTAATGATTTGCTGTGACTAATTTACAAGCAACATAATGATATATGATATGCACATAATTTAGTATAACAGTGCGTGCGGGCACCTGCTGAGGAACCCTTAGAGATTACTTCTCATGGATAAAGAGGGGTGTGTATGCTCCTAACCACACATTACGTAAGTGTAATATACTGTAATGTAGTTATGTGTAATTTATATATGTACACACATATAAATATGTGTAAAATAATGCAACTTCATCCAGTGATAGCCGCAAGTTTTTCTATTAATATATGGACAGCACATAATTTTATTTCTCTGTTGTATATGTATTTGTTCGGTCATTTTAAAAGTTAGTTAAGTAGCAAATGGAAAGGAACTTTGGGACAAAAATGACTTCCTGGTGAGTCAATCTGCTACATGTTAAAAGTGTCTGGGATCTAGAGAGGTGAACACAGGCTAGTCACTTTCCTGGGCCCCGGGGACACTGTGAACAAATAGGTACCATGCTCTGCTTTGCTCCAGTATTCCAAGTTTTAATTTAAAAAAAAAAATGGCCCATCTTTTCTTCTACTATGTGGTTTGGAAAGTGAAAATGGACTTGAAGTAAAAAGGCAGTGTGCAAAGGGCGGGCGTGATCCTTTCACGTGTACAAACTTTGCAAAGTAACAAGCGCACAGCAGGATGGCAGCTCTGCAGTGGGTGCACAGCAGCAGACAACCGCATTTCTGTCACGTCTGGACAGGGAAATGTGCAGCGAAAAATCAAGGAGCAGAGAGCAGCTACGCTGCAGCAGTGTGGGCCAGGGAATTAGCACTGTGTTTCTGAAAAGAGGAAGTGCTGGTTGGCCAGGCCTGGAACCCACTTATCCATTCAGCTGAAAGGTTTTTGGGGAGGATCTTAGGCTGTCCAGATTTTGGTATTAATTAAAGATATATATATTATTTTATCTTATCTGAGATTCAATGGTGCACTCGTATATTTTCAGCACTGAAGAGGCAGATGCAGGGTTCTTCCCTGGAGCTCACTAGCCAGCCAGCTTAGCCTACGGGGTGAGAACAAAGTGGATGGCTCCTGAGGAATGACACTTTAACTTATCTTCTGGTCTCCATGCTTATGCGCACAGATACACACACAGACAACACACACACACATGAGTGCGTGCACACAAATGTATATATACACATTCACCGCTGTGCCGATAGACATACAGACACATACACACATACACACAGACATGCAAACAGATATACCCAGATTTACACATACATATATACACACACCAATATGTACACATACTTTATATGTGTGACACAGACTACAAACACAATGTAATCATCTATCCTATACCTAACGAGAATTCTTAGGCAATTAGAATGAAATTTGAATGTGTTCCCCAAAATAATTTAAGTTAATTAATCATCCCATAAAAATGTGCAAATTTCCCTGATCTTAACAAAATGCTTAAGATGGGGGGGGGGGGAATGTGGAAGGCTTTTCTTATTTTGAAAGAAAAGCATATTTAAAGCAATTTCTGCAATATACAAAATTAAAAGCAAAAACTATCTATGTTGGACCCCAGTGATATGTTCTGTGGTTGGAAACATAATTAATGTTTTGTGAACATGCCACACCCCATAATGTGTGCTGTGGTTCACATATGACATTAAATATTGTTTGCCTATTTCATCTATTCATATCTGTAAGAGGTTTCATTGTGTGTGTGTGTGTGTGTGAGAGAGAGAGAGAGAGAGAGAGAGCGAGAGAGAGAGAGAGAGACAGGACCTCCATACTAGGTAGCCCAACTCATCACTTAGCCAAGTTATCACTCGGGCTACCAGATCATCTTACTTGGTCCCTATGTACAGGATGATATATGTGTGCCAGGAAAGGCGCCCCATCTTTACAGATGGCCTCTGCTTCTTCTTCCAAGCCCTTCTGTGGGTGCACAGCAGAGCACCTAAAGGTCTGCTGACACAGAGTCCCCAGATCCAAAGTGAGAAGACACTAGATCCAATCATGGCTCTTCACTTCTAATAACGTGAAACATACTTAGGCATGTGTTAAATATTGGCTGAAAGCTGTATTTCTTCTGACTAAATTAGAATATTATTTATTTCATTGAATTGGGCTGTAAATTTTAGAAACTCCAAGCCCTCTTTTCTACGGTGCAGGTGTATTAAATTTCTGAAATAATGATTTTTAAAACTATCATTTGAGTTCTTAACCTATAATTCTAATGCAAAAGATACAAGAGAAAAGGAGGAAATTAGTTGTGAAACTGAGGTCCCAGAAAAATGCCACACCTGTGTCAAAAATTCTACAAGACTATCCAAACAATCAGAACTTTATAATTTTGGAGAGCAGAAACAATACAGACCTAGCCAACTTATCTTGAGCTATTGTTATTCTAATTAATAGTGGCTCATTGCCTAACTCTGTCTTACCTAGCATCCCTTTGAATACCAGGCAAAGCCTTTGGACCGTATTTTAGCAAACCATTAGAATCCAACAAGCCCACACCAAAAAATGTCAGGAGGAGCATCTGAATCAGGCCCCCTCTCCCACTGCTCTGTAAACCACCTACCTGCCAATGTTTCCTACCAAGGACTTGGCAAATGTCTCTGTTTTGTTATGAAATAATAAAATTTCCACAAAGCCACATTGATATATTATCTTTAGCCTGAGAGCATGTTCTTGGCCATTCACACATGTTAGGCTGAGAATAAAAATATTCCTTACATCTTGTGGGTGAGCAGTGCATTTGTTAAATTTGATCTTTTAATTTATTCACTTTACATCCTGATCATAGCTCCCTCAATTGCCTCATCTTGTCTCACTCTCCCTCCCCTTTTCCCTCCATACCCCTCCCCTGTCCTCAGAAAGAGGGAGCACTCCTCCTCTACCAACTGAAGCCAGCCTATCAAGTCTCATCAGGACAGGCTGCATCTTCTTCCTCTGGGCCTGGCAAGACCACCTCACCAGGGTGAAGTGGTCAAGGGGCAGTTAATAGAGTCCATGTCAGAGGCAGCTCCTGCTTCCCTTACTAGATGACTCACATGGAGGCTGAGCTGCCTATGAGCTATATCTGAGCAGAGGGTGTGGGCCCTCTCCATGCATGGTCCTTGGTTGGTGCATCAGTCTCTGTGGGGCTCCTTGGGCCCAGATTTGTTGGCTTTATTGATTTTCTTGTGGAGGTCTGCTCCCTACGAATCCTTCTATACCCCAGTTCTTCCATAAGACACCCTGCACTCTGCCCAAAGTTTGGCTTCGATCCCCTGTTTGGTGTAATCTTTCAAAAGATATTTATGGTAGGCTCCTGTCCTGGTCCCTTTCTTCAACCCCTTTCGGTGTCTATTCTATTTGCCCTTCTGAATGAGAATAAAGCAGGTCTTACTTCAAAACTCTGTATACCACAAATTTGAAAAACCTAAAGAAAATGGATAATTTTTTTTCTAGATAGAATTCACTTACCAAAGCTAAATCGGATCAGGTAAACCATTTAAAAGGTCCTATTTCCCCTAAGGAAAAAGAAGCAGTCATCAAAAGCCTCCCAGCTACAAAGAGCCCAGAGCCAGATGGTTTTAGCACAGAATTCTACTAGACTTTCAAAGAAGAGCTAATACCAGGACTCCTCAAACTTTTCTACAAAATAGAAACAGAAGGAAAATTGCCAAACTCATTCTATGAAGTTATAGTCACCCTGATACCTAAACTACACAAAAACTCAACAAAGAAAAAAAATTTCAGACCAATCTGCCTCATGAACATTGATGCAGAAATACTAAAAAAAAACAAAAAAAACAAAAAACTTGCAAACGTAATCCAAGAACACATAAAATACAACTACCATGATCAAGTCATCATGGTTCAATGTATGAAAATACATGAATGTAATCCACCATACAAACAAACTGAAAGAAAAACACCTCAATATCATCTCATTAGATGCAGAAAAAGTCTTTGATAAAACCCAACATCCTTTCACGATAAAAGTCTTGGAGAAGTGAGGGACACAATACCCATACCTGAACATAATAAAAGCAATATACTGTACACCAAATTAAATGAAGAGAAACTCAGTGCAATTCCACTAAATTCAGGGACAAGACAAGGCTGGGCATTCTCTTCATATTTCTTCAATGTAGTACTTGAAGTCCTCAGTAGAGCAATAAGACAAGTAAAGGAGATCAAGGGAAAATAAATTAGAAAGAAAGAAGTCAAAATATCACTGTTCACTGATGATATGATAGCATACATAAGTGACCCAAAAAAATACACCATGGAACTCCTACAGCTATTTAGACACCTTCAACAAGGTCACTGACTACAAAATTAACTAAAAAAAAAAAAATCAGAAAAAAATCAGTAGCCCTCCTGCATGCAAAAGACAAATGGGCTGCAAAAGAAATTAGAGGAACAACACCTTTCACAATAGCCACAAGAAAAACATAAGATATTTTGGTGTAACTCTAACCAAGCAAGTGAAAGACCTGTTTGACAAGAACTTCAAGTCTCTGAAGAGTGAAACTGAACAGAAGGTGGAAAGATCTCCCATGCTCATGGAATGGTAGGACTAACATAGTAAAAAAGGCCATCTTACCAAGATCAGTGAATTTTCCATAGACAGAGGACATATTCAATTTTTCCTGTTATGGGTGGAATTTTTATGTAGTTATTGATCTTTTTACATTTTCCAATTTTATAACTTATCTACTTGAAAAGTATTTTAGTAGATATTTTCCCTAAAGATTGAAAATGCTGAAATATCTCTATTTACTATAGAAACAGCATTTGACTACTATGTAATTACTTTTTATTCTTTTTGCTTTTCTTTAAAGCTGTAAAGAGCATATTTAATTAATTATTTTTATATTCTATTGGCATTCATGAGTTACCAACTCATTGCATCAAAGTGTCTATCAAGGCATCAATCTAGTGTCATTTTAATAAGTGGATTTTTAAGAATTTTTAAACTTACCATATTAAGTCAGTAGGTATTTGATTCGAGATTTCTGTCATTTGATCTTTGTTTGACACTCCCAATCAGGTAAGTTATTTGTGCCCATCTCGTTGTGTTGATTCTCCTATATTTTTTTTTTACTGTGCTTTACTATTTCAACATTTAAAACATTGAAAAACAAGAAAAGGATGTTGAATATAGCATTGCACAAGGGGGTAGTGGGAGAGCGACTCTACCCCTAAAACAGTGCTATCTAAAACTCAGAGACTCAACCCAGTTGTACTAATTGCTTCGATGCATGACCTATTTCTTAGACAGGTTATAAGTGCATAGTGCTTGGAAAGTCATGGCATATGGCTAGTACTGAACAATATTAGCAGTTGCTACAGTCACCATTTGTCATGGGTCAAATTGTTTTCTGCCAACATGCACCTCGAAGGGGATACTGTGGACTAATGTTCTTCAGAATGCAGGTCTTCCTGCTGGTTGGTCAAGGAAGCAGTTCAGGTAGTAGCAGGCTCCATCCACCTTTCATCTAAAATGTATAAACCAGAATGGAATAGTATGGAAAACAGTACATGCTATATGAAATGCAGGTATCACTTCTTTAAAATTTCATAAAAACATTCACTTTTAAAAGAGTAAAGTAGAAAGTTTTATGCAAAAAATGAGGGTCTGATTTGTATAAAATAACCATTTTTTCAGAAGCACTTTGAAAAAAAATACATTTCATAATGAAGAGGCATTAAAACATAACCTTTATGGTACGGTGGCCTCAGCAGAGATGACATCATTGACTCATACCCAGGGAAGATTCTAGAGGTAGTAAAAAACACAAAGAAAATGATAACTTTGGGGAAATCGCGCATATTTGCAAGAAAGACTTTCTGAAGAACACTAACCTGTTTTGTTTTCAAGTTGTGCAGGCGTGCCATGTGCAGCGTTGTGCTGTGACTCACAAATCCTTAATGAAGCTATTCCTGCTGCTGAGTGAGTCAAGGAGCCATTATTTCACAGTCACCTGTGTGGGTTAATTCCTAAAGTAAATCCATTTAGCAAACTTCACTGAACGAGGCATTGTCCGTAGCCATTGGGTTCTGACCATTACAGCTCTCATCTTGCCCGTCTGGTAGAACCATGGTTTTGAAGTATTTGGCATTTACTGCCTGGTTTTCTCTGCTAGTCCCCCGTCTTCAGAAAAGAAATTTCTAGTCTCTGTCGCTATGTATTCAATTTCTTTACTTTTTCTTTCTGTGAGATTATGCAATTCTCTTCCTTCTTCGGGTGGCCTATCTCCTCACTTAATATAATGCTCATAGGTACATCCCTGTTGTTGATCTTATGAACAAAGAATGTCACAATATTTTTTATTCATCCATTAACAAATGCTTAAGCTGTCTCGATTATTCACAATATCTATTGTGAATAATGCTACCAGGTACACAGGGGGATGGATATCTCTGTGAGGTGAGGATTGTAGTGTGTGTGTGTGTGTGTGTGTGTGTGTGTGTGTGTACACTCAGAAGAGGGGTGTTTGGATCACAAGGTGGTTCTAGCACCACCTCTAACCTCATCAGCGGTGAACAAGAGGCTGCCTTTGTTCACCCTTACCCTCATTTTTCTAATACTCTCCATAGCAAGCATAAGGTGATATTTCACTGTGGTTTTAATTTGCATATCCCTAATAACTAATGATACTTTGTAGCAGCCGTCAGAGAAATACAGCTACACCTATTTGCATGAAAACTGCAGTCAGAAATGTCACACCGCTTACTTCACGACAGGGTTTGTTCCCTTGGAAAATGGTGCTTTTAGGGCACTCAGAATTCTCAGCAGTCACCACGGCCTTCCTTGTTCACTTGTTGCCTTAGTAATTATGTGTGTACAGTGTCCGCAAGGTGACAATCGTGACAGAATAATTGTGTAACTAGTCATGAAAAACTCATTTTTAATAGACATAGCTCATGGTAAAATTAAATAATGTGAAAGCAGCCAGCCGGCACATGGCAGCTGTATTTTTAATTTGAGTGCTTTGAGGTGAAGAAAATATCATTATTTAATTATAATGCATTTTAATAATTCTATGGCTTTTTTTCACTTAATACCATTAAGTCTAAAGTAGGAATTAAGGCCTCGAAGTGTGATCTGTAATTTTTTAAAATACTGATATGTATTCAATGTGTAGAATTTAGAACATTTGATACATATATAATACAAAACTATTCATAATATTCACCAATCACTATGAACAGTCCTGGTCTGCCAGTGTGTGTGTGTGTGTGTGTGTGTTTAGATGTTGGTATTTGAGTGTGCACATGTACATGAGTTTGTTGTACATATGTATGATTTGTGATTTGTGGGGGGCAGATACTACTTTTCTGTTACTATGATTAAAATACCATGACCAAAGGAAATTAAGTAAGAAAGGGCTAAAGCTTACAGGTCCAGCACATAACGGAGGGGAGGAGAATATAGCAAATGGAGGCTAGCTTGTCAGGACAGGAAGCAGAGAAGTCATGTTTAATGCACACACAGAAAAAGCAAAGAGAAGCTGAGTAAAGCTAAAGTCTCTAAACCTGTTTCCTCTGGCAACCTCCTAGAACCATCCCAAACATTGTCACCAACTGGTAACAAAGTATTCAAACGCATGAGCATA
Organism: Psammomys obesus; assembly: GCF_907164565.1. Lineage (NCBI taxonomy): Eukaryota > Metazoa > Chordata > Mammalia > Rodentia > Muridae > Psammomys > Psammomys obesus. Next base: position 35,353,240 of record NW_026587216.1, on the reverse strand, counting down.
TGGGGAGCATTTCTCATTCAAGTCACAACCAGGATGGTTCCTACTTACCCATTCCTTGTTCTCCTTTTACCTACAAGTAAATGTTTTGTTCTTCATGCCTCCGGTCTTACTTACACTTATTTCCTTAAATAGTATTGTGGTAAGAATTATCATCACATCGATAGAGGTACCATGGCTTGTTAAAACCAGTTCTCGAGAGGCGGGGCAAGATGGCGGCGCCGGGAGGACTCTCATTCTGAGGAGCAGCACAGCAGGATTGGCACAGTGACCAGCAATCAGAACTTGCGGCCATAAAACACAAGTGGTTGTGTTTCTCAGGTGAGAGGATACCCCATGGTGGGGGATTCGATCAGCTTTAACTCACCCGGCTAAACCGCGGAAGAGATCCCCGTTCCGCCAGGCGCTTGGTCACCAGCCCAGAGCTACCCGCCAGTGCGATCTGGTCACGGTCCCAGACTGAACTGTGGGCCCACAACACCATAGACTGGATTTCCCAGTCGAGAGATAACCCCACAGAGCAGGAAACAATTGGGACCGACCCCAGGTTACCCAGACATCCCCCTGGAAAAGACTCGGGTTCCGCGGGTGGCCCAGGAGCTAGCCCGGACCCAGAGCCGGGAGGGACAAAGGCGCCTGCCTGCACAGAGCCCTGCCTGCGCGCGTGATTCGCCGCCTCAGATAGAACTGTGGGCACCAGGGCAACAGGGCACCAGACTGCGTGTCTCTGGCAGGAGGAAACCCCCAGCGGAGGGGGTCAGCAGCTCTAACGCTTAGGACACCCAGCACCAAAACACTTCCTGGACTCACGCAGACTCTAGTGCAGGCAGAAGTGCTGTGCTCTGCCGCCATTGTTGCGTTCCCCTGGGGCACTGGGACACACAGCTGCATCCTCGGACCTGCAGGAGCCGAAGAGCCATTACAGCAGCCCTCAGATACTGTGCCAGGGATCGGCCAGTTGTCCCTGGCTGGACTGCCAAAACTGTAGGAATCCCTGATCCCTCAGGGGGGCTGCACCCACAGCGTCTGGACCAGAGTGGTGCCTACAGCCTCCATCCCAGACAGAGACACACAGCTTCTGGTCCAGAGTGAGGCACCCAGCCTCCAGACCAGAGCAGCGCCCCCAGGCGCCAACTCAACCTAGGTGCACATTCTCCAGGTCCAGAGCAGAGCAATCAGCCTTTGGCCCAGAGACTTGCTGAGTGCACCTCCCACTTTCTCAGACAGAACTGTGCGCCCCACGATAACAGACTGAGTTTCCCTGTTGGGAGAAAACCCCATAGCTAGGGAATCAGCAGTTTCTTCAAGAGGACTGTACATGGAAATTTAGTGAGCAGCAGCACACTAAATTTATAACAAGAAACCCAGCAGTGGGGTAGCTGTCTTGAGAAATTTTATGGGTAAGAGGAGATCCCCCCCTGCCTAACATAGACCACAGCTACTACTCAGGGCTATAAACCTGAGGTGAGCAGTGGCAACTCCGGAGAAACACTGGCCATACAATGACCATAACCAAAAAGCAGAGAAGGACTCCTTCAGGAAAAATCATCTTCCGGCCAAGGGGATACTCCCTACCTCAGGACTCCAGGAAGCACAGAAACTAACAGCCAAAACCTAAATCAGCCCAATGGGTAGAGGTCAGCGTAAAGGCTCAACCAACAAAAGACAGAGCAATATGGCATCTCCAGAACCCAGCCATCCAGGGGCGAACAGCCCTGAACAATGCAGCATAATAGAAAATCAAGAAGATGACCTTACATCTATGTTGATGAAGAGAATAATAGAGGAAACAGATAAAATATGTAAAGAATTAGAGGAAGATAAAACCAAACAGATCATGGCTATCCGTAAAGAAATGGAGGAAGATAAAGACAAGCAGATTAGGGCCATCCGTGAAGAAATACGGGAAGATGCAGCCAAACAGCTTGTGGCCTTCAGAGAAGAAATAATTAAATCACTGAAAGAAATCAAAGAGACAGAGTTGAAGGAACTAAAAGAAAAAGAGGAAAATACAAGCAGACAGGTGAAGGAAGTAAACAAAACAACTCAAGACCTGAAGATAGAACTAGAAAAATTAAAGAAAACACAAATGGAGGAAATAATGGAGAGGAAAAATTTAGGGAAGAAAACAGGAACTACAGAGGTAAGCATAACCAACAGAATACAAGAAATGGAAGAAAGAATCTCAGGTGTAGAAGATACAATGGAAGAAATCGATGTATCTGTCAAAGAAAATGTTAAATCCAAAAAATTCCTGACACAGACCGTCCAAGAAATCCAAGACAATATGAAAAGACGAAACCTAAGAATAATAGGAATAGAGGAAAAAGAAGACTCCCTTCTCCAAGGCCCAGAAAATATTTTCAACAAAATCATTGAAGAAAATTTCCCCAAGTTAAAGGAGAAGCCAATAAGGATACATGAGGCCTACAGAACACCCAACAAATTTGACCAGAAAAGAAAATCCTCCCGCCACATAATAATCAAAACAGAAAGTATACAGAACAAAGAAAAAATACTAAAAGCTGCAAGGGAAAAAGGCCAAGTAACATATAATGGCAAACCCATTAGAATCACACCTGACTTTTCAACAGAAACTATGAAAGCCAGAAGGGCCTGGACAGATATCATGCAGACCCTAAGAGAACACAGATGTCAACCCAGGCTACTATACCCTGCAAAACTCTCAGTCCTCATAGACGGAGAAAACAAGATATTCAATGACAAAAACAAAGTTCAACAATACCTACACACAAATCCAGCATTACAGAAGACACTGGAAGGGAAAATACAACCCAAGAAAATTAGCTTCTGTCAAGAAAACACAGGAAATAATTAACCTTACTACAGCAAAACAAAAAGCAACCAAGCACACAAACTTATGAACACAGCCAACATCAAAATCAAAGGATCTAACAGCCACTGGTCATTAATCTCTATCAACATCAATGGACTCAACTCTCCAGTAAAAAGACACAGATTAACAGAATGGATACGTAAACAAAACCCAGCAATCTGTTGCATACAAGAAACACACCTAAGACACAAAGATAGACATTACCTGAGGGTAAAAGGTTGGAAGATGACTTTCCAAGCAAATGGACCCAAGAAACAAGCAGGAGTAGCCATTCTAATATCTGATAAAATAGACTTTCAACCAAAATTAATAAAAAGAGATGAGGAAGGACACTTCATACTCACCAAGGGAAAATTCCACCAGGAAGACATCACAATCCTGAACATCTATGCCCCAAATACAAGAGCACCCACATTTGTAAAAGAAACATTGATAAAATTTAAACCACATATAGATCCCCACACATTAATAGTGGGAGACTTCAACACCCCACTCTCAACAAAGGACAGGTCAACAAAACAGAAATTAAACAAAGAAACAATATCTCTGACAGAGGTCATGAATCAAATGGACCTCACAGACATCTACAGAACTTTACACCCAAACACAAAAGAATTTACCTTCTTCTCAGCACCTCATGGAACCTTCTCCAAAATAGACCATATAGTTGGTCACAAAGCAAGCCTCAACAGATACAAGAAGACTGAAATAATCCCTTGTATCCTGTCTGATCACCATGGAATAAAGCTGGACTTCAACAACAACAGAAATAGCAAAAAGCCTACACACTCATGGAAACTGAACAACTTGTTACTAAATGACAGCTGGGTCAGGGAAGAAATAATGAAGGAAATTAAAGCCTTTCTAGAACTCAATGAAAATGAAGACACAACATGCCCTAACTTGTGGGACACAATGAAAGCAGTGCTAAGAGGAAAGTTCATAGCACTAAGTGCCTTCAAGAAGAAATTCGAGACAGCTCATTCAAGCAACTTAATGGCCCACTTAAAAACCCTAGAAAAAGAAGAAGCAGACACACCAAAAAGGAGTAGACAGCTGGAAATAATCAAACTCAGGGCTGAAATCAATCAATTAGAAACAAATAAAACAATTCAAAGAATCAATGAAACCAAGAGCTGGTTCTTTGAGAAAATCAACAAGATAGACAAACCCTTAGCCAAGCTAACTAAAAGGCAGAGAGACACCACCCAAATCAACAAAATCAGAAATGAAAAGGGGACATAACTACAGACACTGAGGAAATCCAAACAATCATTAGGACTTACTTCAAAAGTCTATATGCCACAAAATTTGAAAATCTAAATGAAATGGACAATTTTCTTGATCGATTTGACTTACCAAAGCTGAATCAGGACCAGGTAAATCAACTAAATAGTCCTATATCCCCCAAAGAAATAGAAGCAGTCATCAAAAGTCTCCCATCCAAAAAAAGCCCAGGACCAGATGGCTTCAGCGCAGAATTCTACCAGACCTTCAAAGAAGAGCTAACTCCAATTCTCTTCAAACTATTCCACAAAATAGAAACAGAAGGAACATTACCAAACTCATTCTATGAAGCCACAATCACCTTGGTACCTAAACCTCACAAAGACTCAACAAAGAAAGAGAATTTCAGGCCAATCTCCCTTATGAACATTGATGCAAAAATACTTAACAAAATACTTGCAAACCGGATCCAAGAACATATCAAAAATATTATCCACTATGACCAAGTAGGCTTCATGCCAGGTATGCAGGGGTGGTTCAATATACGGAAATCCATCAATGTGATCCACCATATTAACAAACTGAAAGAAAAAAACCACATGATAATCTCCCTAGATGCTGAAAAAGCATTTGACAAAATCCAACATCCATTCATGTTTAAAGTACTGGAGAGTTCAGGGATACAAGGCACATATCTAAACATAGTAAAGGCGATATACAGCAAGCCTATAGCCAACATCAAACTGAACGGAGAGAAACTTAAATCAATCCCACTGAAATCAGGGACAAGACAAGGCTGCCCACTGTCTCCATATCTCTTCAACATAGTGCTGGAAGTCCTTGCTAGAGCAATAAGACAGTTGAAGGACATCAAGGGGATACAGATGGGAAAGGAAGAAGTCAAATTATCACTATTTGCAGATGATATGATAGTATACATGAGTGACCCCAAAAACTCTACCAGGGAACTCCTACAGCTGATAAACACCTTCAGCAAAGTGGCCGGATATAAAATTAACTCAAAAAAATCAGTAGCACTCCTGTATACAAAAGACAAAAGGGCTGAGAAAGAAATTAGAGAAACAACACCATTCACAATAGCCACAAATGACATAAAGTACCTTGGCGTAACCCTAACCAAGGAAGTCAAAGACTTGTATGAAAAAAATTTCAAGTCTCTGAAGAAAGAATTAGAGGAAGATATGAGAAGATGGAAAGATCTCCCATGCTCATGGCTTGGCAGGATTAACATAGTAAAAATGGCCATCTTACCAAAAGCAATCTACAGATTTAATGCAATTCCCATCAAATTGCCAACACAATTCTTTACAGACCTGGAAAGAAAAATTCTCAACTTCGTATGGAATAACAAGAAACCCAGAATTGCTAAAACAATCTTCTACAATAAAAGATCTTCTGGAGGTATCTCCATCCCTGATCTCAAGCTGTACTATAGAGCAACAGTTATAAAAACTGCATGGTACTGGCATAGAAACAGAATGGTGGATCAATGGAATCGAACAGAAGACCCAGAAATAAACCCACACACTTATGGACACCTGATTTTTGACAAAGATGCCAAAACCATACAATGGAAAAAAGATAGCATCTTCAACAAATGGTGCTGGTCCAACTGGATGTCTACATGTAGAAAAATGAATATAGATCCATACTTATCACCCTGCACAAAACTGAAGTCCAAGTGGATCAAAGACCTCAACATAAAAGCAGACACATTAAATCGGCTAGAAAAAAAAGTGGGGAATACCCTAGAACTCATTGGTACAGGAGAAAACTTCCTGAACAGAACACCAACAGCACAGGCTCTAAGAGCAACAATCAATAAATGGGACCTCATGAAATTGAAAAGCTTCTGTAAAGCAAAGGACACCGTCATCAAAACAAAGCGACTGCCTACAGATTGGGAAAGAATCATCACCAACCCTCTATCTGACAGAGGACTCATATCCAATATATATAAAGAACTAAACAAGCTGAAAAGCAACAAACCAAGTAATCCACTTAAAAAATGGGGAACAGAGCTAAAGAGAGAATTCTCTGCAGAGAAATATCGAATGGCAGAGAAGCACTTAAAGAAATGCTCAACCTCATTAGCCATTAGGGAAATGCAAATCAAAACAACCCTGAGATTTCACCTTACACCCATCAGAATGGCCAAGATGAAAATCTCAAGGGACAACACATGCTGGAGAGGTTGTGGAGAAAGGGGAACCCTTCTCCACTGCTGGTGGGAATGTAAACTGGTACAACCACTCTGGAAATCAATCTGGCGCTTTCTCAGACAACTAGGAATAGCGCTTCCTCAAGATCCAGCCATACCACTCCTAGGCATATACCCAAAAGAGGCGCAAGTACACAACAAGGACATTTGTTCAACCATGTTTGTAGCAGCTTTATTTGTAATAGCCAGAAGCTGGAAACAACCCAGATGCCCCTCAACTGAAGAATGGATGCAGAAACTGTGGTACATCTATACAATGGAGTATTACTCAGCAATGAAAAATAAGGAAATCATGAAATTTGCAGGTAAATTTTGGGACCTGGAAAGGATCATCCTTAGTGAGTTGACCCAGAAGCAAAAAGACACTCACGGTATATACTCACTCATATAAACATACAATATAGAATAAACCCACTAAAAGCTGTACATCTAAACAAACTAAGCAAAAGAGAGGACCCTAACTAAAATGTTCAATCCCCATCCTGAAATGCAAAGAGGATGGACATCAGAAGAAAACGAAAATAGGAAACAACCTCGGAACCCGCTACAGAGGGCCTCTGAAAGCCAGAAGAAAACAGGAAACAACCTTGAAACCTGCCGCAGAGGGCCTCTGAAAGCTTCTGCAGTATAGACTGTCAAAGCAGATGCTGAGCCTGATGGCCAACTGATGGGCAGAGTGAATGGAATTTTATGTAAGAAGTGGGAAATAGTAAGAGCTGGAGGGAACGGGAACTCCACAAGCAGAGCAACAGAACAAGATAATTTGAACACAGGGAACTTCCCAGAGACTCATACTCCAACCAAGGACTATTTGTGGAGATGACCTGGAACCCCTGCACAGGTGTAGCCCATGGCAGTTCAGTGTCCAAGTGGGTTACATAGTAATGGGAAGAGGGACTGCCTCTGACATAATCTGATTGGCCTGCTCGTGATCACTTCCCCCTGAGGGGGGGAGCAGCCTTACCAGGCCACAGTAGAGGACAATGCAGCCACTTTTGATGAGAACTGATAGACTAAGATCAGAAAGAAGGAGAGGAGGACCTCCCCTATCAGTGGACTTGGGGAGTGGCATGCATGCAGAAAGGGGAGGGAGGGTGGGATCGGCAGGGGAGGAGGGAGGGGCTTATGGGGGGATACAAAATGAATAAAGTGTAATTAATAAAAAATAAATAAAAGATTTAAAAAAAAAACAGTTCTCAGTAAGTTTTCTCCTATATTATGAAGGGACCTACATACTGCAGAATGCTCCCCTTTGGGCCCTGGATTAGACACAGGCCACACCCAAACATCAATTTCCAAGCACAAACCAAATGTAAAGGAATTCTTTATTAAGCAAGGCAAAAAGACAAGTTGACTAAATCTGAATTGAGCAGAAACTTTGGCAAATAGCTTGGGAAGTGTTAATATTAAGAGAGAAAAAGGGGGAGGTTCTGTGTTAAAATGAGCTAGACTATGTTGGCAAGTTGTGATTGGATATTTTAATTAGAATAGTCAAAATAATGAATTTTGATTGCTGGACCTTAATGTTTTAATAGTTTTAGACCTTAGTGTTTAGTCTCAGGAATGAGTCGGTGGCCAAATAAGGAGATAAGCCTTGGTGGCTAGCTTTAGGAATGTAATCTAACAGTTTAGCAAGGGAGTGGGAAGGATAAAGGGCAAAACTCTGTGGATACCATGTTTGCCACCTTTGGGCCTGTGTTTGCCACAGTGCGGCCTGCTAGAGCCCTCTGTTATCTGTACTGAAAGTAAAATTATTATGAACATCAATGTCTAAAGATATTTTCTAATCGGTGTAGAGATGCCTCAAAAAACAAAAACAAAACAACAACAAAACACAAAACAGAACTTCATCACACGATTAAGTCATACCATCATCTCTGGGCATATAACAAAGGAATACAAGTCAGCTTATGGCAGAGGTGCCTTGTCAACATCGTTTGCTACACTGTTCATAATAGCTGTTAGCAATCAACCTAACATGCTCACCAATGGGTGAATGGATAAAGAACACACACACACATACAAATGTGTTTTTTTAAAAGAAATGATGGCATTTGTAAAGTAGTTTCACAAGTATGAATAGCTCACATTCCTTTCTGTACAGTCAGAGGTGAGAGAGCATAAAACAGGGATGTCAGAGGGAAAGGAAGAATGGGATGGGAAAGAGCAATAAATGGTCTGAATGTGGTCAAAGCCTATGGAATGTATGTTTGGAATGTTATGATACAAACCCATACTTCACACAATTAAAAAAAATATCAATAGAAATAACTTGTTAGTGGGGATAAGGAGAATTCTCAGTAGTTTAAAGTATGGACTGCTCTTGTAGAAAACCCGAGTTCAGCTCCCAGCACCCATGTCAAGCACGACAACCATCTGTAACTCCAGTTCTAGGGCATCCAACATTTCTGGCCAGCACAGACCTCTTTACCCCCATACACGTACTGTGGTTTTCAACAGTATGAAGGTGCTACAATGGGACAGATATCTCAGTGGTTAGAGTTCATATAGTAGTTAGAAAGGACTGAAGTTCATTTCTGAGTACCAGTGTTGGCTGGCTCATAGCCACCTGTAACTCTAGCTCCGCTCTACACTCTTTTGGCCTAAGGGGACCCTGCAATCAAGTATACACAACCCCACACAGATACATTCTTACACATAATTTAAAAATAAACCTTTTGAAGAAAATTATGAATGCCATGGGAAGCAAAACTTCTTTCTGCAACTTATATGTATTTGATTTCAAAGCTGTTGGGAGTGAAATTATGATAATGTATGAATAAAATAGATGTCTGAAATGAAGTATATGAAATGATAAATGTCACCTTATTTTTATTCTTTAAGAGTTTGTATTAGAACTTGTTTTGTTCTCTACTGGGTATCAAACTGAGGGCCCCACACATCTCTCCCTGCAATCTATAACTTTTAAAATAATAACATAAGTAAATGATAAATTACACTTAATACACATCATTTTAAGCTTTCATTGAATCTTCTTTGACAATTTCAAACACGTATAATGTACATTCTTATTGTCATAACCCCTTGTCTGACACCTCCTAACCTGTCACACACACGAGTGTCCTTCCCAAATTCTTGGTTCTTTTGTTTAACTGGGACAATATGTGGTGCTCATCTGGGGCTGAGACATGAGCTGTGATTAAAAAGAGTCCAGGTGAAATCTTCTAGTGTTTCCTCAGGGTCAACACATAGAAGCTATGGTCCAGATGTGGCACAGGCTCAGTTTCCTGCTGGCTGCTGAAACTGGTAATGTGTTAAGAGCCTCTCACACAGTATTGGTTTTGAAGACATGAAGTGGTCGTGCAAAGCAGCTGTGCCTTTGCACCACTGAAGGTCACTGATGAAGGTGCAGCCTCAGTTGCAGTTGAAAGCCCAGGATTAAAGGGATGATAAGAGAGGCTACGTCTTGTCACCATGTGGCAGGATAAGCTTCCCTCAAGAAAGGCTACAAGACCATTGGTGAAGGTGCAGCTTATGGGGACCCCAAAATATTGGAGATGCCATGTTCATGTGTTGACCAGCAAAGAACAGCTGTAGATATGGGTGAAAGCCAATCTGAACCTCGGAGATGAGCTTCGTGTGCCGGGGATTTTATTTGGTAGTAAATGATGTTTAGTTGTAACATTATATCTCCCATTATATGATAGCTTTATTTAAGATCCTTTAATTCATGTAATGTATTTTAGAATGCTTCTACAGTGGTATGTTTCTATATAACTTTTCAAAAGGCCATTTGTGTCAGTTAATAGAGACATCACCATGCCTGATACTAGGTTAAAACAGAAACCCATAATAATAGTAACACAAGCAACTTGTTAATAGAGAAACAATCGTGTAGATTAGAAAAACAAAATGGAGGAGCCACATATGAACTCTTGGGTATAGCCACCTGTGCTTTGACAAAATGCCAAAATAAATGGGAGAAAAGACAGTTCCTTCAACAAACAGTGCTGGGAAAACCATATGTACACACACAGAGAAATGGATCCTGCAGAAAAAAATCAACTTCATACATATTGGAGTGCTTAATATATGACCGGACACTCTAGAGGAAAAAGAGAAAACACCTCATGATGTAGGCACAGGCAAGGAGTTGCTCAATGGGACCTCAGTTGCTCAGGAAATTATGCCAATGTTGACATTTTTTTCCATTTGTCAAATGCAACTTCGTGAAATTAAAAACCTTCACAGCAAAGGAAGAAGTTAATTGAGTGAAAAGACAGGCTACGAAATAAGAGAAAATATTTTCTAGAAGATGAATAGCTATATTTTACAAAGAACCAAGAAAATTAAAGAAGCCAAACACCCCTATCAATAAATGGACTCATAAAAAATGAACAGACAGTTCTCAAAATACAAAATGAAGATGACAACTAAACATAGGAAAAGAGCCTAATGTCACTAGCCTTCAGAAAATGTGAATTAAAAGTATGTTGAGATTCCATGTCAGCCCTCTTAGAATGGTAGTCATTATGAAAAATAATAACAAATGCTGGAGACAGAGTGAGTGATCAGGAACCATTATGCTCAGCTGGTGGACTGCCACTATGAAAAACAGAATGGTTGTTCCTCAGGTAACCAAACGAGATCTGCCATGCTACTTAGCTGTAGATGGGTATTCACCTGAAGGACTTCAAGTCAACCAATCTCAGAGACGTTTGTACTTAAGGTCTATTGCAGTGCTATTCACAATATCTCAGCTGTGGAAATGATCTAGGTGCCTGTCAAAGGGAATAGATACAGAAAATTCAATTTGCATATGTGTATACGTATATGCACATACATACATACATGTATTCATAAAAGAAATTTTGGAGCCAAAGGAATGAAGTTATGTAGTTTGTATGAAAATGTATGCCATTGCAGTTAATCATTAAAGAAATTAAGTCAGTATGCCAGTTACTTTTCTATTGCTCTGATAAAACACAACCCAGGCAACTAACAGAGGGAAGGGTTTACTTGGATTTACAGTCTCAGAGGGATGAGTCCATCACTGTCATGTGGGGAAGCGTGGCAACTGGAACAGTCTGAAAGGTCACATCTTTTTTTTTTTTTTCAGGATCCATTTTTAAAATTTTTGATTATTACAATTTATGCACTTTGGAGCCCAGTTGTAGCCCCTTCCCTCATGCCTTCCCAAACCCACCCTCACTTCCTCTTCTTCTCCCATGGCCCTTCCTCAGGCCACTGATAGGGTCCACCTGACCTATCCTATTAGGTCTCTTCAGGACTGGCTGCATTTTCTTTCTCTGTAGCCTGGTACAGCTGTACTTCCCACAGGGGTAGGTGATCAAATAGCCTGCTATTGAGTTCATGTCAGAGATAGCCCCTGTTCCCCTTACTAGTACACACACTTGGACACTGAGGTGACATGGGCTACATTTAAGCAAGGGGTCTAGGTTATTTCCATGCATTGTGCTGGGTTGGAGTATCAGTCTTTGCAAAGAACCTTGGGCCCAGATTTTTTGGTTCTGTTGGTCTCCTTATGGAGCTCCTGTCCCCTCAGGTCTTTATCTCCCCCTTTTTTCCTAAGATTCCCTGCATTCTGCCCAAAGTTTGGCTATCAGTCTCAGCCTCTGCCTTGATGCCCTGCAGGGTAAAGCATTTCAGAGGCCATCTGTGGTAGGTTCCTGTCCTGTTCCCTGTTTTCTCTCTCTTCCAATTTGCCTTTTTGAATGAGGATTGATAATCTTACCCAGGGTCTTCCTTTTTGCTTAGCTTCTTTAGGTGTACAGATTTTGGTATGTTTATCCTACATTATATGTCTAATATCTACTTATAAGTGAGTATATACCATGTGTGTCTTTCTGTTTCTGGGATGACCTTTTTGAGTTCCCACCGTTTGCCTGAAAATTTCATGATTTCCTTGTTTTTGATAGCCGAGTAATATTCCATTTTGTAAATGCACCACAATTTCTGTAACCATTCCTCCATCGAGGGGCATCTAGGTTGTTTCCAGATTCTAGCTATTACGAATAAAGCTGCTATGGACATGGTTGAGCAAATATCCTTGTTTTATATAATGTTTTGCTCATATTCACTCTTACTTTGATGACATTAACCACACATTCCCCTTCCCTTTGCATCCAACTTTGCAGTGTTGCTTGTTCTTGTTGTTTGTTATACATGTTGTCTTCCTTTTTCACAAGGCAACTTGTGCTGCACAAATACATTTGGTTGTGTGGCCTTCCACTGATGTGTGATGCAGTTATCAGGAGCTAAGCTCTTAAGAATACGGAAACAGAATGGTGGATTAATGGAATTGAATAGAAGATCCAGAAATAAACCCACACACGTACGGATACTTGATTTTTGACATAGAAGCCAAAAGCATACAATGGAAAAAAGAGAGTATCTTCAACAAATGGTGCTGGTCTAACCGGATGTCTACATGTAGAAAAATGCAAATAGATTCAAATTTATCACCCTGCACAAAACTAAAGTCCAAATGGATCAAAGACCTCAACATAAAACCAGACACACTAAAATTTTTAGAAGAAAATGTGGGGAAGAGCCTTGAACTCATTGGCACAAAAGACAACTTCCTAAACAGCACCAACAGCAAGGCTCCATGAGCAACAATCAGTAAATGGGATCTCATGAAACTGAAAAACTTCTGTAACACAAATGACACTGTCATCAGAACAAAACAACTGCATATAGACTGGGAAAGGATCTTCACAAACCCTATATCTGACAGAGGGCTAATATCCGGAGTATATAAAGAACTCAAAAAGTTAAACAGCAACAAATCAAGTAATCCAACTAAAAAAAAAATGAGGTACAGAGCTAAACAGAGAATTTGCAAGAGAGGAATATTGAATGGCAGAGAAACACTTAAAGAAATGCTCAGTGTTCTCAGTCATCAGGAAAATGCAAATCAAAACGACCCTCAGATTTCACCTTACACCCATCAGATTGGCTAAGATCAAAACCTCAAGTGACAACACATGCTGGAGAGAATATGGAAAAAGGAGAACCATCCTCCATTGCTGGTGGGAATGTACAACCACTTTGGAAATCAATCTGGCACTTTCTCAGACAATTAGAAATAGCGCTACCTCAAGATCCAGCTATACCACTCCTAGGCATATATATCTGAAAGTTCACATCTTAAATCTAGAAACATATTCCAGTCACCTACTCCTTCCAGCAAAACCACAGCTCCTAACTTACCCAAACATTGCCACCAACTGAGGACCACCAATACTCAGATGCTAAGCATCTGTGGACATCTCTTTTCAAAAAACCGAAGTCAGTCTTAGGAAGATAAATACCAGGTGTCTTCTCTCCTCTGTAACACATAAAATCATGTGTGTGTACATGTCAAAAAAAGGAGAAACAAACCTCTTTGAGGAAAAAAGAGGTTTAATATTCAGATTTTAGATTAGGACTCTCTGCTTCTTTTCTTTGTGGAATTAGTCAATAGGAGGCCAAAATGACACTGTCTGGTAAATCATTACCAAAATCTTTTATGTTGTTTTGAATACAGAATTCAAAGTCTTAATTGGAAAAACAGAAAAAAACTAGACGGAGTTCATGCTTGTAGACTGTGGAAGCATTGGATTTGTGATACCTGAAGAAGTCATTATGGAATGTAAGTGCAAAGCATTTGTGATGAGATGCATCAAAGCCTTCTTTTTTTTTTTTTTCTGGTTTTCCTAAGGTTGGTTGTGCTTTATTTATTTATTTATTTATTTTTAACTTTTATTAATTACACTTTATTCATTTTGTATCTCCCCATAAGCCCCTCCCTCCTCCCCTCCCGGTCCCACCCTTCCCCCTCCTTTTTGCATGCATGCCCCTCCCCATGTCCACTGGTTGGGGAGGTCCTCTTCTCCTTCTTTCTGATCTTAGTCTATCAGTTCTCATCAGAAGTGGCTGCATTGTCAGGGTTCCAGGTCATCTCCACGAATAGTCCTTGGTTGGAGTATGAGTCTCTGGGAAGTTCCCTGTGTTCAAATTATCTTGTTCTGTTGCTCTCCTTGTAGAGTTCCTGTCCTCTCCAGATCTTACTATTTCCCACTTCTTACATAAAATTCCATTCACTCTGCCCATCAGTTGGCCATCAGGCTCAGCATCTGCTTTCACAGTCTGCATGGCAGAGGCTTTCATAATACATGAACGAAGGTAGGGAAAACTTAAGTCACTGACTACTATCACAGGACTAGTCGGTGGCAATAGTGACATCGGTGCTTCAACATGAATGATGCCTTGAACATCCCTCCAGTAACACAGAGCTCTCCATCCTAAGCTGATGAGAGATGATAGGCTTAGCATCAACTCCAGGAAGGCAGTCTCATCATTATCACGCAAGTGGATCACGGAGACAATAGCTTCCTTGCCTCCTGAGACTCCTCTTAGAAACAGAACATAATAAATCACGAATACTCTCTTCTTCCTTGGCTGAGCAGTCAGTTTGATTGAAATATGTTTTCCCAGAAGTTGTCCTTGGAGACCTTTTGCTGTTTACACTGCAAATAAGTGCTAATTCTTTTGTTTCAAGAAACGAATTGCTACCTGCCAGGAGATGAAATTTAAAACTTCTTTATTATATAAAATGCCTGTCTTTCATAAATGCAAAAGCAGATTTTTTTTTCTTACAAAAACAAAGCTTAACAAGTAGTATTAGAAGTGAAACTGGATGCTGGGACAGCAAGTCCAGTGAGTGGAAATACTGCAGCCCTTTCTTAGCTAATGTAATTGAAAAATAACCATGCCTATGCCAAGGATTCTACACGGCTGATTGACCGATGAGAGCGTCCTAATCACGAAGACTTGGAATGGTGCTTGCCTAGAGACAAATTATCCTATAGGCTATCTTTAATCCCTTTAGTAGCTACTCGTGGAGTGGCTCTGTGTGACTTTAAGGGGAAGCCCTTCAAGATACAGTAAGTAAGCACATCACTATCCCATCCATACAAACACAGGAATGCCATCAGAGAGCATCTGAAAAGTGTAGCTTGATTTCCTATTTTTCTGGTACCTACCTTCTTGATACTCCCACCTATGTATTAGAAAAAGTTCTGGAATCACATCTTCCTTTCATTCTGTAACTACACAAAGTTGACCAAGCATTATTAAATATTATTTAAGTGCAACCTGGGCAATGGTCACTTACAGATGGCTCATGAATGGGCCACCCCTTCCCCTCTGTGAGGTGAGAGTTCCTTCGTCTGGTGAATCTGTGGTAAATGGAACTGTAGAAATGTGTTCAGTGAACCAGGCTTCAGCTGATCATCAAGATGTAAGTTTTCATATAAATCTCCATTAATATAAAAAAAATGACCTTACCCATAAAAAAGTTTTAAAGAAAAAAACCAAGTAGGTTTTTATTAATTTACGAGTTAATTTTGGGTAGGAATGCAAAATCTCCACTCCATTTTTTTGGGAAAAGATATTTTTCCAACTCTAACTTTTAACTACCCAGCATGAGTTCAGTTCAGTTCTCTTTCACCTACACATCTAAATGTGTCAAGTTGGGTCCTATTTTTGAAAATGTTTACTGCTTCTGGATTATAAGAGGAGGAGGTTTGAAATGTTATGTTTTCCATTTAAATGTTCCCTTCTTCTTCATGCTTTCCAATGGGGGGAGCCTATTTTAAACTAACTTTTCCGTAAATGAAGGAGTCAAAGTCCTAATGTATTACTATATTCTTAATTCCTCCAAACAACAACACAGACTTTTTTTTTAAAAAAAAGAAAACACTACAAAACATCTATGTGTTAATGACAAATCTTAAAGTCAGTTCAGTCCTAAAAATCATCATTTTCAATTTCAGAATGAAATGCTGGTATAGGAACTGAAATGGACACTTAACAGCTAAAACTGGAAAATCCTTTTCTTTACTTTCTTTTTATCTTCACTCAGATAAGGATACTAGTAATTATGCAAAGTTCACTGTAGAAATTGGTACATTAAAAGGATGCCTAAAGTGAAAAAGAAAAAAAAGTCAACTGTCCCACAATAAGGAAACAGGAGTGCTGAATCATCCCTTCCCTTCCCTTGACTCACCACACTTCTGACTGCTTAAAGACGGAAGCTAGGAAGGGAAGGTAAAAAGTGATCATTTTAGTTTACCATTATTCCCGTGAGTCAGTAGAATAACGCAAGAGCTGAGAAACGGAGAGCAGAGACTGCTATGTCAGTCTAACACCCGTGTGAAGAAAGCAGACAACAGCACTGCAATCCTAAGGCATCGGAGACAAAGACAAGGTTATCTTCAAAACTAAGAGAACAGCAAGTGTCGGTCATCTATGTTCCCAGAGAATTAACTGATACCTGGGTGAATGTCCCTTACTCCCATGCAGACTCCCTGACTAAACCTAAAGGGCAAGAATCTAGAAATCTGGTATATAGAGTTTTATGTATATTAAACTTACCTCCATTTTGGAAATTTTGTCCACCGTAACTATATTCTCTTCAGGGTTTCTAAAGCACTCTTTTTTAATTACTTTATTTATTTATTACAATTTATTCACTTTGTATTACGGCTGTAGCCCCCTCCCTCATCTCCTACCTGTCCCACTCACCCACCCCGTTCTCCTCCAGGGCCTTTCCCTAGTTCCCCTGATAGAGGAGGTCCTCCTCCCCTTCCATCTGATCCTAGCCTATCAGGTCCCACCAAGGCTGGCTGCATCATCTTCCTTTGTGGCCTGGCAAGGCTGCACCCTCCAGGGAGGGGTGATCAGACAGCCTGCCACTGAGTTCATGCCAGAGACAGCCCTGATCCCTTACTAGGGAATTCACTTGGAATCTGAGCTGTTTCTGAGCTTCCACTAAACAGGGGTCTAGGTCCTCTCCGTGCATGGTCCTTGGTTGGAGTATTGGTCTCTACAGGACCCCTGGGCCTGTTTTTGTTGTTGTTGTTGTTTATTTTATTTTTTGGCTCTGTTGGCCTCCTTGTGGAGTTTCTGTTCCCTCCAGGTCTTGCTATCTTCCTCTTCTTCTATAATGTTTCTAGCACTCTGCCCAAAGTTTGGCTATGAGTCAAAGTGTCTCCTTCGATACCCTTATGGGTACAGTTTTTTAGAGGTTCCCTTTGGAAGGCTCCTGTCCTGTTCCTTGTCTTCTCCTACTTCTAAATATCTATTCTGTTTGTCCTTCTGAGTGAGGTTTTAGCCTATTCCCTTGGGTCCTCCCTGTTTAGCTTCTTTAGGACTATAGATTTTGGTATACTTCTCCTGTATTATATGACTGATATCCACTTGTAAGTGGGTATATACCATATGTATCTTTCTGTCTCTGGTTCCCTCACGATGATCTTTTTTAGTTCTTGCCATTTGCCTGCAAATTTCATGATTTCCTAGTTTTTTAATTGCTGAATAGTATTCCATTGTGTAAATCACCACACTTTCTGTATCCATTCTTCCATTGAGGGAAGAATGTTGTTTCCAGATTCTGGCTATTACAAATAAAGCTTACTATGAACATAGTTGAGCAAATGTCCTTACTGAATGGTTGAGTGTCTTTTGGGTATATGCCCAGGAGTGGCATAGCTGGATCTTGAAGTATCACTATTCCTACTTTTCTGAGGTAGCACCAGAGTGATTTCCAAAGCGGTTGTATAAATTTACATCCCCACCATAAATGGAGGAGGGTTCTCCTTTCTCCACAACCTCTCCAGGATGTGTCATCCCTTGAGTTTTTTATCTTAGCCATTCTAATGGGTGCGAGGTGAAGTCTAGAGGGTCTCTTTGATTTGTATTTCCTGTCTGAAGTACTCTTAAATCAGCAAACACTCAAAGGCCTTAATACTACTTGGTACTTATTTAAGATGAGGGGATAGTTTCCAGCATTACACATGTACTGTCATGTAGGTAGTGCAAGCCAGATAGATGTGTGCCTGGCTGTGTTTCAAAGTTCAATTCCTTAGGAAAGAACTGAGGGCCTCATTGTTGCATTAACTTAAATTTTCAGCATTAGGAGCTTAGACATAGTGAGTTAGTGTTTTCCGCAAGATAAGTGCTCTGTATTATTAAAAGTTGAAGTGTTTATTGAGAAGAAATGTTTCCTATGAACTGAAGTTCCCAGAAGCACATGCACACACACACACACACACACACACACACACACACACACACACACAATGTTGGCCCTATGTTAAGAATTCTACATGGCCAAATGGCTGGACTCAGTGCTTATTGGAGGCTTAAAGAATTGCAGACCAAAACCAAATTGTCCTGAAACTCCCCTTGAAAGCCATTGTTCATCTTAGTATCTGGACTAAGATCTTTGTGACTATTGTAGTCTCTTAAGATGTGTCCCTAGCAAGCCATTGGCTCCAACCCATCCAAAAGCTCAGAAAGTCATTAGACAGAATAGTAAGCCTATAGCAGATTTCAATGATTTGCTGCAGAACGCTTACCTGAGATCCCCATAAATGCATGAGTAATGCCTTACTTCTTGACATTTTTGCTCTGTAGCTAATAATATTTCATGGTGTAACTGGCTCCTAGATCTTAGCACAATTGATGCCATGTTAAAGGCACCAAGATATCATTCTGACCTAAGAGCTCAGTACTTACACACCAACACCTGACAAAAGGAGAACAAAAAGCCAATCCACTATAGTCCATAGTTCTGGGAAAGTTCATTGTTATCTTTCAAACCTAGGACACATGGCTAAGGTGGCCATTTAACATATCAAAGCAGATATGTTAACACTGGCCACCATGTTCTCTCTGCAATCCCTCAGTCCCTACCTGCTATAGGACCTTCCTGGCTGGTATACCCCAACACCTACCTTAAACTCCAGCCCGGAGGCTAGGCTGCCCTTCACCCAACTGGTCTTCTATATGTAATCCAGCCTTTTTGATTACCTTTCTTCTCCCTTGTTCTAACTCTTCTCATCACATGGCTCAGGGTCATGTCCACTCTGGACTTTCGTTGATGTCTCTGCCTCTGGCTATGCTTTCCCTTTTATCTACAATAAACTTTCTTCTCCATCACACCTAGGAATAGTCATGTCCTTTTCTTTTTATTTCTTTTTTTTTTGTCATCCCTAAATGCTCTAACCTTGCTTTTTGGCTTCTGTAACCCCACCTATTGCTAACCTTTTCATGCTAATTGAAGTGTGTCCACCAGGATACATTTTATGAGCACCAAAAGCCAACATTAGTAAGGCTCGTGGCTACATGACTTGGGCAAGTTCCCTATGTGGCTAGCCAGCTGGTGAACAAATGCTTTCTTTGACTTTAAGATTCCTTTGTCCCCTGAAGGGGTTACCTCACAACAACAGGGATCACTTCCTCAGTGAAACACAGGATTTGAGCGACCTGAATCTGTGTCCTGAGACCATAATCACTCATGCTTGTCCCCCTAATAAACTAAGCTGTCTCTTTTTCGCTTTGAGTGAAGAGACGTGTTGTGGAATTGACAAGCCCTTAATATCCTGTAGTGTGGGTCGGGCAAAGGCATCTGAAGTGAATCACACAAGATCTTTACTAAACATAATTCGTTTTTCTCTCCAGCTCCCGCCCCATCCACCCCCATCCCCATCTCTCTAGAAGGTTGCTTTGGGAACAAAATTAAAAGAGCTGCCACACAACTGTGTAGCAGAATTTCCTTTTCCCAATTAATGAGCTAGTTTTAGGGATTATAAAGTCATAATTATATGTAGGGATGAGCTATAAAAGTCATTTAGGTAATTAAATTGCTCATTAGTGGCCAGGCACGGTGGCACACACCTTTTATCCCAGCACTTAGAAGGCAGAAGCAGGAGGGTCTCTGCGATTCTGAGGACAGACTGGTCTATATAGTAAGTTCCAGGACAGCCAGGGCTGTATAATGAGATACTGTATGATAATTATTTTTTTAAAAATGTTAATTTTTTATGTTCATTTGCATTCCCCATTGGAAAAGGTAGAAAACAGCTGAAAAGAAAAGTATTAGTTCAGGATCCCCAAAACGAAGTTCTCAGCACAAAGGAGATTTATTTGCCCCAGAGGGCAGAGATAAAGGACAGAAAATAGAGGAAGACAGAGAAGGGAACCCAGAGGGGAACAAAAACTGTCTCTGGATAGAGAGGAGATTGACTTTGCACAGTTTATACAAGGGGAAAGCCCCTATTAGGATGAGGTGTTTAATTTTAATTTGATGTGTTAATTAGGTGATCCTAAGGGGGATTTTGATTGCTGTACTTCTATACTTTGATTGCTAGACCTTGATGATCAGCCTCAGGAGGAAGAAGTGGCCAAACAAGGGAATAGACTTTGGTGGCCAGCTTTAGGAATGTAATCTAATTGGTTTAACAGGGCAGAGGGAGTGGGAGGGAAGGACAACAGAAGCTCACACCGAGCTGGCCAGAGTCCCTTCAACAGCTATGTTACTATTTTGCAGGAGACAAGGTCTAATCAAACTAGAAAAATTCTCTTCCATAAATGCCATAATGAAGGGCACATGCCCTAACAATAGGACAGGACGACATCCAGTTACACAGAAACAAGAGCCTTGAGCTCTCTCTCCAGATCTTTGTTATGACTTTGATCTGTCATTTGTCCTCTCTGACACTGTTTGCTCATATGTAAACTAATAATAGTGGTATGGAAGAGTAACTTCTGGTGAAAGAAGTTAAATATTTTTGCTAATGTTTATAGCTAATCATAACGCATGCCTAAGTTTGAGTTAGTGGTAGGAAACTCCATAAAAATAGAAATATCATAATCATGCAGATGTTCACAGTGAATGTACTGTATTATCTTTGGTGATGTTCAATACCTGTCTCAGCAGGGATCCTCTTAGAGTGTACACCTAACCAAAGAACCTGAGGGCAGGTAATGAGCCCGAGGGAGGAAGGAGGGGGAATGTTCAACACCATCAGGAAAGAAGCTCCACTTGAGTGTGCAAGCTGCCTGCCGTTTTAGCCATTGGGCTTGATCTTTCTGGAGACTTTCAACAAGCCTACAGAACAGTCTTCAGAATCCATTCCAAGACAATGGAAAATGTTCCTTGGGCATTTGGCTTTCTCCCCTGACCTCAACCTTCTCCTGTTTGTTTACAGCTGTGCTGGAAGAAGCCTTGTGGTAAAGAAGGTAGACTCTGAACTTGACAGGAAAAACACCTGAAATGCTAATGTCGTTCTCTCTACAGGGAACTCAGGCACCTGCCTGTGTCCAGGCAGTGAAGGCACTACAGTATGTCTACTGCAGCAAGAAATCAACAGTAAATCATGACAGCCCTTCAAAGAACCCTCTGAGAAAACGAGATTACATTCCTAAAGCTGGCCCACCCAACATTCCGTGAGAGAAGCAAGGAAGACATTGTCTTGCTACCCCCCATGTTCAGGTAACTTGCCCTTTGGGCTTCAGAAGGAAAAGAAGTGTGTTTCTGTTCCAGTAACCTTAAGTTAAAAACCAATTTTAGATGAGGGTGGAAGATACGTATAGGATCAAAAATAATTCAAGAAGGAGGAGGAAGAAAAAACTCAATTTGAAGATGAGAGCACTGTGTATATTTGTCAGCTACATGGAAACGAGGGGTTCTCAACTCCAGGGGCCTCCATGCATGTTTGTTATACATGTTTCTCTGATGCGTCAATTATCATTGATCTGCCAAAACATGAAACCCTTTAATTACGGGAGAGACATAGCTCCTTGGATAGATGAAACCATAATTTGAACTTGTGGTGACATTTTCACAATCACTAACTCATCGGGTGATGAAGAGCCATTTTGTCCAAATGAAGGCAACTGTTCACTAGATAATGGAAGCATGCTTCTCCGAAGTCTCCGTCTTCCACACTATCAGCCAAGTGCATGTACATGTTAAAAAACCAAAGGATTCCCGTGAAACTAACGAAATGGAATTTTCAACATCTATCAACCACAATAACCTTTTTGCTCTATGACTTGATTATTTCAACTATTCCATTATAGTAATGGAAATTAAGGGATAAGTCTTAATTATTTGTATCCTCAAAATGAAAATGGAAAGCTCATGTGTGTAAATGTGCTACAAAAGCTGTAAACCACCATAATCAGGCCAGTCACTGTCATTTGCAGCCACATTTCAGGGTAACATCTGGTTTCTCGCCTACAGAAGAGCTCATTTGTTTAAATAAAAAGATCAGGGACCTCAAAATACTTGTAATTTTCAACCACAGTAGTGGTTGCATCTCACTCCACCCACAGTAGACCAAGGAGCAGATTGTGTTGTTTCAGTGGGTGCCACAGCTGCCCCTCAAGAAAGGGGTGGCTCCGACCCCCAAAGCCTGAAACACAGTGCAGTCATTAGTGTCTGCTCTTGCCAAGGCAGCATTTCCATTTACTCCTTGGAAAGCATTTGCTATGTGTTCACATATTCCTTGCAGTTCTCCAAAATCCTGACCAGAGGCTGCACAGAGCTTTTGCTGTGGATTACACTAAGCAGCAAGCAATCATGTATGTCTCGGAGAAGCAGAAATGTTTGCCCTGGTGACTGTGCTAGGAGTGAGAGACAGTAAAACTACAATGTGGGGTTGTGTTGATGATAGAGATTTTGAAGTTTTGATGTTTCATAACAGAATTAGCCATCGTGGTGCGTGTGTGTATTGTATATGTATGTATATCTTTATGTGTATGTGTATATGCATCTGTATAAATATTGTTTATATATGTATGCGTATTTGTGTACGTGTGTGTATTGTGTGTCAGTGTATATGTTTTTGGGGAGGTTTTGTATATTTAAATTCAAAAGCATAAAGGAAACATTAGGAATTAAACATAAAACAGAGTTCTTGTATTATACCACGATGAGCCCACAAGTTTATATTCCCAGGACTTCACAAACATCTTACAGGGATAATTTTGACATTATAATATCTTGCTTTTGCACAGTGCTTTATAGTTTTCAAAGTACCTTAATGAACATCTTCCCCCCCCAAAAAAAAAAATCCCAGAGCCCCTATCAGTGGAAATGCACAAACACTTAAATTACTACACATCTGTAGGCACAGCCTTGACTTCTTAACCTGAAAAGAACCAGCATTGAATGAGTCTAGGTCATCAATATCAAATATTGCAAAGGAGTAGAACTCACCCTGCCAACACATACAACATTTTAGAATTCTCTGCCTTCCTCATTTTCTATAGATGATGGAGACTCACTGAGGCAATGGTTAGAATACTCTGTCCCAGGTAGTGAGCCCTTTCCCATTGCTATTTTAGTCATGTTTGGTATCTAAATTTGACCTTACATTTAAGAAAAAAGTATCATTGGATTTCCTGGACCTCACAACGTAGACCAGGCTGGCCCCTAACTCACAGAGATTCGACTGCCTATGCACTGCTGGGATTAAAGGAGTGTGCCACCATGCCCAGCATTTTAAAACAACATATATTTATTCATTGCAAATATCGTGCGTGCAGACAATATATTTTGATCATATCTACTCCTACCGCCTCTTAACAACTCCCTCACCTACAGGACACAGCAACTGCAAGGAATAGCCTGCAGTCCAATTAGTGCTCACCCTACATGCACACGCATGTGGGACTACCCTCCCCAGTCCTCATTTAAACCCAACTCCACCATCCCGACGAAACTGCCGTCTATGTGCACTGTCTACCTGTACACTCCAAAACCTGAAGGGCTTAAAACATTTTAAGTTGGTCTGTGACCAATACACAGCATAAAAGCTATATATAATGTGGGGTGCTGTGCAGCGCTTCAACACACGCGTACATCATGTCATGTTTAAACAGCTCTGTCTCCTCATACATTATTGATTACCTGATGCTGAAATGCACAGCATACTTGCTCTCTACCATCAGCGTGCAGTGCGACAATATCTTACTCTTTTCTTCGTATAACTTACTACTGTGGACCTTTTCCCACGGCTCTCCCCAGGGCCTCCTGGTAGACATCTGATGCCGGAAACCTGATGAGCAAATGGTGGTCATGCCATCCAAGATCCTTACACTGAGGCAAGAAAAAAAAAATAATGTAGAGTAATTAGGTTATAAACTCACCAGCTGACAAGAGACACAAAGGACAGAGTGATCCTAGGCACAGTGTCCTCCCTTCTGCACCTCTGGACCATTGCCATTGAGAACCAGGGACCCAAACCCTTGGACGGAAGCACATTTGGGAAGGGTAAGTCCTGGCTGGGCAGCTGCCCCACTGCTCCACTTCAGGGAAAGAGCATGCCTTTCTAGTGGACAGAAGCCACGTTTGCCACCTGTAACAACTCTGCAAGAATCACAGGCTCTACTTTCCTAGAACAGAGCGTCTTAGTCAGGGTTTTCTGTTGTTCTGATGGACTGCCATGAGCAAAAGTAAGTTGAAGAGGAAAATGCTTTTTGTGTTTACATTTTCATGCCACAAGTTCATCATCAAAGGCAAGAACTCATTGGGGCAGGATGAGGAGTGTTTCTTACTGGTTTGCTCTTCATGGCTTGCTCAGTCTGCTTTCTTAAAGAACTCAGGACCACCAGCCCAGGGGTGGCCTGACATCATTCACTAATTAAGAGAATGCCCTCTATAGGCTTGCCTATAACCTGCTCTTAAGCAGGAATTTTCTCAATTTAAACTCCCTCTTCCCAAATCAGTCCAGCTGTGTCCAAGTGATATTCCCTGATATCACCTCACTTAACCCTTCCTTGAGTGTAAGGAAGTTGAGAACCAGAAACTACGAAATTTAAAATTACTGTGCTTTTGCCAAAGTTCAGTGCTGGACAGGAATCAACAATAAGAACTTGGTGGCTCTGAATCCAAAGCAAGACTGAAAGCTGCAAACAGTAACAGGGCCCGCTTCTGTGCCTCCATATTAGAATAAGGTCACGTTAAACTCACTGTCTATTTTTGCATGTGAGTGATGGTTCTGGAATATAAGCTTGAAATATTTGTTTCCTTGGATTTTTAAGCAGTTAAGTAAGTAGTTCTTTTGATGTGTTTACCCAGTTAATTAGCTGCTCTGCATCTCATTGCCTGGTGGGTTACTGTTAAGTCTCAAACTGGAAATTTTGGGGTGGCTGAGATGTGCTTTTAACATATCAAAGCAGACCTGGCCCTAGCATACCCCCCCAACCCCCTGAACTCTCCACCCCTGGAATTGGGCTGTCTTTCCTCCAGAGGCTTTTCCCTGTAGTTCAGCCCTTTTTGGTTACCTGCCCCTCTTCTTTACCTTTTGCCCTCTTGGCTGCTGCACCTGGTTCTCCTCTTTGTCTTCTGGCTTCCTTCCCCCTTTCTCCTTATAGGGCCCTGGGTCATATCCACTCTGGCCCCTTCCAGATGTTCCTGCTTCTGGCTATGATCTCCCTTTTATCTACAATAAGCTTTCTCCTCCACCATACCCAGGAGCAATCCTGTCTTTCCTTTTCATGTCTTTATTTCATTCAATTACCTTCCGTTGCCCTCCCCTGCCTTTGTTAACCACTTCCAGAGAACACCTTTGATTCAGTAAATTGCTATAAGCATCAAGTGATGAGACAGTAACAAACAGCTTTTTATTTCTCTCCAGACACAGGGCCCCAAGGTGGGAATCACTTGTCTGCCCTTAAACTAGTCTTGTCAGTGTGGCTACAGCTAGAAAGGGCCTTCTTTGGGAGGAGGGAGATGGAGAGTCCAGTCTGATAGGGAACTCAGGAATGAAAGAGAGAGAGAGAAAGAGAGAGAGAAGCATGTCAGTCTTGCAGCTCAGCAAGACCGCAAGTTCCCAGAGAAAGAAGGGAAAAGATACACAGAAGTGCCCTGACTTCTAGAATCCAACAAAAGCAGCCCAGCTGACACTGCATCTCCAGGGTTCCAGTTTTTTGTGAATCTAGTTTCAAAACTTCCCTCCACCCTCCAAAAACTTTTGGTTCAACTTCTGAGAATTTTTGAATTTGGATTATATATTACAAACAAATTGTATTGCAGTTCTACTCTTATCTCTATTTTGAGGGGGGAAATTTTGTCTTGTTTAAACTCTGCACCCTGATTTCTTCTGCTGAACAAAAGAACTTTCAAGAGCCTAGGTAAGCATTTCGATTAATGTAGTTTCTTGGAGATGCAGGAACACCCCCCACCTTTCTCTCAACAGCATAGATACCATCAAGCAGCCCATGTGCTCTGAAAATAAGCAGTGAATGCAGGAAACACACTGGCTTTCCAACCAAGATGCTCTTGCCTTTTGCTTTCAGTATTGCTAATTAACATGAAGTTGTTGTTCAAATAATGTGCTTTTGTTATACTAATGAGTCTATGAGAAGTTAGAGAATCCAATTCCCAAGTGCAGATAATTGGTAGTAAGGCAATATCACCAGGGAAAAAGTAATCTCACTGCTGTCTGTGGTCCAGTGTTCCATCTGAAATACTTGAGAGTCATTTTTCTGAGGAAGACTCTCATGAGCTTTGGAGGGACTGCAGAAAGCAAGCTTAGCACTAAAGTAAACATTTCAATGTACCGTGTGAGATCCAAACAGAGTGAATTGACAAAGGTAGGTGACTCATGTGCGTTAGTCACATTTTACATTTTTTTTAAATCACTTGTCTTTTTAGCAACAAAACCCACATTAACTGAAGTTTCGGTATGTATTTCTGCAGGCTGGTGCCAGCAATACTTTAATCACTTATTGCTCACTGACTATAACAACCAGATGTTCAGATTTTAAGGACATCCCACCCACTTCCCAAGCTCCCAGTATGATCCTAATTATCTGTTTGCAGATACTTGTTTCTTTGCTTGTGCCTGAAAACATTGTAAAACTGGCACCAAGTGCTGTGTGGATAAAATATGTTAGGAGCAGCTTATATTTAATAAAGTACCTAAGGACCAAAGTGGAAATTCTACAGCCGATGTCAGCAATCATTCTCTCTGATAAAAAAAAAAAAAGTCTTCTTAGAAATGAGTTATGGTTTAATAGAAAGAAAGCTATTATTTTGGCATTAGAACATCGATGCTCAATCCCAAATTCAACCATTTGCTCAGTTTTTAACCTAGAATACCTATTTATTTCTCTGCAAAATAAGGACATTAATAGCTTCCTCTTGTCCCTTGCAAACTCAAGAGGCAGTAGTGAATGGGAGCATGCTGTTTTAAGTAAACAGGAAAGTATAAAATGAACAAAAGGATCACATATATAGTTTCATACTGAAGAAGATATTCAAAAAAATGTTTGAGGCACAAATTAAGGTGGAAGTTTTATTTCTAATCAAATGACATTATCAGCTAAGTTCCACCAAGCTGGGAAACACAGTTGACAGACCCGTGCAAAATGAAAACTTGAGAACAATTATTTAAGAAGTAAAAATTGGTGGTAATACAGGGTTGGGAGTGGGATGCAGAGGGACGAGGGCAGGGTTGGGGGATATGGTTGCACTGACATTATTTGCGCCTAGAATGAACAAAGCCCTAGGTTTGATCCCCAAACTGCATACATTGAGTGTGATGCCACAGACCTAATCCCATCACTGAGTTTGACGCTAAGAACACATGTAAAAATTGGGTATACATGAGCAAATATGTAATCTCGGCCCTTCAATGGTGTTGTAGTAGAGACAGGACTCTCCTTGATTTAAGTGACTGTGCAGTGAAACCATCAAAGTAGACCGATCCATGGGTAGATAGAAAGGTTTGTTGGGGATTAAATTGCCAAGGCTATGGGGGTGAGAGGGAGCACGAGGGAGTGGCAGCAAAATGGCGGGAAAGCAAATAGACTTTACAGGCTGGCCAGAAGGGTAGGGATCTTTGAAGGGATGGAGGCTGTCCTAGGTGCCTTTGCTCAGGTGGTTGACCTTTGCTGGAGAGTAGGGAGGTTCAGATAACAGAAGCCCGCCTTAGGAAACCGCTGTTCTGGTACACAGAAGCCCACTCAGGCTTGTTTGCTTGGTCACAAAGCCAAGTACTCTTTATGGCAATGTCACCAACACTGCCACTTTGGAGCTAACACCTGCAAGCTCATGGACCTGTAAGTACAGCTACTCAGCAGTGCCGCAGTGAAACGAGAAAGACCCTGCCTCAAAAAGCAGAAGGTGAGGACTGACCTGCATGCACAACATGTGCGCGCTCTATGCGCACACACAAAATCTGTGTCATGGTTTTCATCTCAATCATTTTGCCCCAAAACTTGTATCCAACTCAGCAACATGGCCTTGAAATGAGTAGAATTATGACTTCCCTTTTTTTCAATGAAAACATCTTCAATTAAATTAAAAGTGTGATGGAGCCAGAACGGCTGTTTAATGAATGTGTAACTGATCTGAATGAACTGAGAAATTCTAAGAAAATCACAATGAGAACTTTTCATTTGTTTCTCACACCAATATAAAGAGAAAAACATTAATATAGGTCCATTGTTGAGGCAGGCCTCTCTTGACTGATAATACTCAAAGAATAATTGATGAATGCAGAATGCCAAGGCAAATTAATTGCAAAATGCACATTGTTTTCAAGTTCTAAATTGTTGGCTACCACTTGTTGGCCCATAATGGAAATATTAGCAAAGCTGAGTTCACTAAATTCATGCAAAATGTTTTCTGACCATTTGAAAAAAATCAATAACAAAACAAGAAACCAGAGTCTGAAACCTAGTAGTACGACTCAGACTATCCCAAGGACCAAAGAAAAAAAGCACAAGAGTTGTAACAAATAACAATGCCCTGAACAAATGAAATATGCAAAATATCATACTGATAGAAATTTACATATTTGTTCTTAGGAACAAAAATGTCTGAAGATAAGCATTCTCACTTAAAAGATTAGAAAATGAACAAACTGAAGGCAAAGAGACCAATAACAAACTCAATAACAGAAAAATGCTGAAACTATCAATATCAAACAAGTGATTAGAAATAGATAAATGTGCCTTGGTATAATAATGTAATTAATAAATCCATGGAAAGTATGATGACAAAAATCAATAAGCCATAGATAATTCAATATGATAATAGAAAATGACATGTTAGTATAGGCATTATGAGAGACAAGAAGTTGCATTCGAACCAAAGTTACTTTAATGCTTTTTGAAACTCCAAACAAATGGCTTCTTCATATATAGGATACTTTACCAAAAATAAAACAGAATGTTTGAATTTCCTTCAAGAAAGAATTTGAAATTTAGAATTCTGCTCAAATTAAAGTTCTGGATAGTATGACTTCATTGTAAGTTATACTAAAAATTTAAGGAGGTGTAGTTAATCTTGTATTCAGAGAATCATGAAAAAAAAAAAAAGGAATCCTAAACCCATCATGTACATATTCCTATCTGACAGACGGACTACAACAAAAATTATAGAACAGGCTCACTCACGAACAAAGGGGAAACTGGTAAATAAATTTTATCAAACTGTATCCAACAATTAGATTAAAAGCTGATGATGTATCACAATCAATTTTCATATTATGAGGTTTTTAACATTTATTATTAGTGTGTGTGTGTGTGTGTGTGCGCGCGCGCACGTGTGCACACATACAAGGGGGGGAAGGGGGGTATTGCAGTATGCATGTGCACGCCGCTGTAAGGTTATGGCTACTAAAAGACTGCATCCTGGAGTCAGGTGTCTTACGTGCTGAGACAGACTGTTTCCCCGCTGGTTCTGCTGTGCTGCACGCTCCAGACGAGCTGGACCACGAGCTGTCCCTTGTTTCTTTCATCCCTGCCTCCCGTTTCACCACACGAGTGTTCAGATTACAGATGCCAGCCTACATCCTGTTTTTTTGCAGCCTCTAGGGATCCGACTCAGGTTGTCAGGTTTATGCAGCGTGCATGTTAACCCACGGGTACCTCTTGCCAATTCAAGTAGATAAAGTTATTGTAACGTGCAAAAATCAATTGATTAATTAATCACACTGGGACCAAGGAAAAAAAGAATGTCAAGGGACAGTTTGATGATGAGTGCATTAGTTTCTTTACCGATGCTGTGCTAAAAGACTATGACCAAAAGCAACATAAGAAAGAAAGGGCTTATCTTGGTTTCTGTTTTAGAGGATAGAGCACATTATAATGGGAAAGTCATGGCAGCAGGCAGAGAAAGGTAGAGAAAGAGTATCAGGAAGCTGGATGATTACATGTTCATCTGCACACAGGAAGACGTGAAAGCAAACAAGAAATGGGGTGAAGTTATAAACCCTCAAAACTTGCCCCCAATGATGAACTTTCCCCAGCAGTGCTATAAACCTCCTAAAAGTTGCAAAACTTCTTCGAACAGTACCATAAATTAGGAACCAAGTATTTGAATACGTCAGCCTGTATCAGATACTTCTCCTTCAAACCAGCAGTGCTGCACACATTCTTAAGTGTTCTATTAGGTGATGACTAACTTTTAAAATACCATAAAATTCTTCTTGAAACTGAGTAATAAAATGTTTTATATGAAGAATAAGATATGAGTAATCACCACTTATCTCTACAGGTACTGCCAACCACAAAACTTCAGCAAATTCAAGCAGAAAAAATGCAAGATTGGAAAGAAGAAAGGTCATTATCTACAGAAGATATGACTTTTCATAGAGAAAGTCTAATAAAGTATCCACCAAATTTTAGCATTAATGAATAAGTTTGCAAGTTTACAAGAAACCAATTAATACATAGAATTGGTGTGTTTCTATACATTTGCCACAACTAGAAAATAAGTTATTTTAGCAAACACAAAAATATAAAAAAATTAAAAATAAAGCTGGCAAAAGATGTACAGTAATTTTACAAAAAAATTATAAATATCGGCTGGTGATAAAGCTTAGGGGTGAAACCATAGCTTAGCCTGTCCAAGCCCTAAATTCCATCCTCAGCAAAGCAGAGAGCGATTAGGGTGGGGAATCTGTTCCCAAGAAACTATAGAAGACATAACTGAATGATGCTTCTAGTATGCTCATAACTTGGGAAATTCAGTGTTTTAAGAAGTTTCAATTCCGTACAAATTGACACATAGACAGAAAGCCATCCTAACTGAAAAACCTGTATATATATTGTAAGAAAATAAAAACCATAATAAAACAAGTAAACCCTACAAGCTGGTTTTGAAATACCTGTGGGAAAAACACTGGTGATGAACAGATAAAGCCAATGCAAATGCCAGCAGTCAGAACAAGCCAGGAGGACACCCTCCGCGGTGTTTCAAAACAAATCACGAGGAACAGTGACTGCGATGGTAGAAAGACGAAAAAGGTGCTTCTCACAATATAAAACTCAGATGTAGATCTCTTCACATAGGCACATTAGTCTTGATTGTTTCAACACACAAAAAAAAATGAAAAATAGTGGTATTTTTAATCAAAATATTAATGTCATGTGGATTATAAACACAATGCTCAAGGTAAAAGCAGCAAAATGTCTATAATTCAGTTTAGGAACTATCATCATGGATGACATTAGGAAACAATTTCTTCATAAAACACATATAGCACTAAACATGAAGAAAAATGGTTGACAAATTGTACTGTATTAAAATTTAAAACATTAGTTATCAAATATTAATAAAATGGAAGGAAAACTATGAAATCAGTGGAGTTATTTGCTACTCATATAACTCAAACAGTCTAACACCCCAAATGATGAATAAATAAGAAAAAACTGAAATCAAGTAGAAAAAATATAGAACAGGGACTTGAAAAAAGCATTTTATGAATTATGAAAGAGGATATATATTGTTGTCTAGTTTTAATTCTGCTGTGGATTTTTTTTGTTTTGGTGGGGAAATAAATGCATAAAATATATTACATACTGATAGGGTAAAATTTAATGTTATGTTTCAAGTCTTCTGTTTGAATTCCAAATCCAACTGTATATAAGTGGATTAAGTTGTACAGATTTGGGTCTTGCTAGTTTGGGTGTGTGGTGTTTTATTTATTTGCTATATTTTAATCATAAATGTTACTAAATTTGTTTTAAAATAATAACAAACAAAAAGCATTTCACCAGTGATGATATTCAAATTGCCACCATACACAGGCAGTGACTCTCAGGCTTGTTAGTCATCATGGAGGATAGTGAGGACTTCTTGGAAAGACCTTGAATATGTGCACTTTAACGGCTGCTTAGAAATCTTTCCACACTAAGCAATAACAGACAACATAGCACAGAAGGAACTCTGACTTCCACCTGCACAATCACTTTAGAAATGTGTGGTACCATCTTCAAGACTAAAATTAAAAAAAAAAAAAAATCTGTGCTCCAGACATTTGTGTCTCTTGGATACACACCAACACAAACTTGTTCACAATTGTTTTTGAGTCTCAATTATTTGTAGGCTAGCCGGGTTAAGAAAGAAACTGAAAAACAAACACAGTTTTACAAAGAATAACTTTAACAAACAACCATAACAACAACAGCAGCAGCAAAGCCATTATTACCAGCAGAATAAAAACGCAAGAATACCTTAGAGCAAAATGCTTATAGAAACCATCAGCATAGTAATAGAAAATTGTATTTACCTACAAGTGACAGAGGAGTGTTTGAGCTGACAAGTTATGGATTTTGCAAGCACTCCATCTGTACCCCAGAAGAACTGAAATGTGACTAATGAACTCAGGCCTGATGTCCCTGTCTGTTGGAGGAGACTGCATCTTCTCCGTTTGCACAGAGTATCTGCCACTCATCTGATTTCAGATGTATATTTTAAGCATTCTTTGAGAGTTTCTAAGAAACTCTCATTGTCAGGGCTTTAAAAAAAATAATTTTAAAAAAGAATTTAGATAGATAAGCAAATGACTAGAAAGTTGAAACTTTTTAAAGTTAAAAATAATTTGGAATGCAAAAGATACCAGATGACCAAAACAAAAACAAAAACAAAAACAAAAACAACAACAAAAAAACATCACCTCACAAATTTTAGTCTTTTAACACTAATTACTGTGTCAGGACGTAAGCTGCACGCTAGTCAGATTGATTGCCCATTTCCTGTCTGGGCAGCAACATTAATCTTTGGAAACACAAAACAAAAACAGGAAACTCTCTGACTATCCCCCCATTTTTTACCTACCCAAACCCAGATTCCACAGAATGTCTGCTTGGTGTCAGCTTCCAGCAGAACATGAAATGTTACAGCCCTGAATTAGCCTTAAAAAAACTGTTTGTGGGCTCCACGGTTAGCATAAGTGATGGGGCTGCATGGTTTGGGTGCTCTTTACCCAGGGCAGAATCTTGACCTATGTGCACATTTCGCCAAACAGCACAAATTGTCCTAGAGTCAGCCGTTTCCACTCAACCTTAAGAGATCGGCTTTAGTGCTTTCATGTTGGTTTTCTCAGTGAACAACTAAAGCTCCCCTTAATGTCTATGCTAAAACCCTCACATCCAATGCAATGTTATTAGGAGCTGGAAGGGACCTCAAGGTGGTAAAAGAAGGTCACAAGGCTTGAAGTCCTCATAAATGAGATTTGTACCCTAATAAAAAGGGACATTTGTCTCTCTGGTTTGTAAAGATACACCGAGAAGTCTGCTATCAGCAACCTGGCGGGAGAATCCATAAAACCCAGTCATTCAGGCAACCTGATCTCAGAGACACAGTATCCCCAACAGTGAGAAATACATTGTTTAAGCTCCCTACTTTCCAGCACTTTGTATCACAGCTGATACAAAGACAAACGCCACTGTTACTTGTGCACAATGATTTTTGGGGTTTTTTTTTTTTTTTTGGTGTTTTATGATTATTGCTAGTGAATAGAGAATTGTTGACTTTTCGTGCTGTTTACTTATTAATTTAATCTCTTACCTCTAAATTTTATTGCCTTGTTTGTATGCATATTTAAAGCTTCTGTGAAAATACTTGGTGTTATTTTTTTCTTGTCTAATCCTAGAAACTTTAAAATTTTTTGCTTTGTTGCATTGACTAAGACTCTCCCTATATCTTGAAAAAAAAATCTTTAAAATCTAAAAATCTTTAAATAATAGTATATTTATATGTTTTTGTAAATACCATGTTGCATACTAGGGGGTTCTTCTTACTGAGGTACTTAACTGTTCATAATGAACAGGTGTTAAATGTTATAAAATGCTTTCTATGAACCGACTGATTTGGATTCTTTTTTCCTGTTTCAAATATGTAATGAATTATATTAATTCTTTTTTTTTTCAAAAAGTAAATCCATCTTTCAAAATCAGAAAATCCTCTTTGATCTTAATATGATGTTTTTTAAGATTATTATTGTCTGGCTAATGTAAAAACTTAATTTATGGTTAATCACTTCTCAGTCAGTTCAGGGACGGACACAGCACTTCGCTTCACTTTTCCTTCACCCCATTTTTCTTTTTTCTTTTTGAAAATACTACTTACTGTGTCTTCCCTGTTGCTGTGGTAATATACTCTGATCAAAAAAATCTAAGGGGAAGGAGCTTCCTTTAACACGTCGTTCCGGCTTAGCGAATATCATAGGAGGAAAGCTAAGAGACAGGAGAGTGCAGGAGCTAGTCACATGACATCTACAGTCAGAGCAGTGAATGCTTACAAAGTCTCAGCTCGCTTTGTTTATTTTATCTCTCCAGGATCCTAGAGGGGACGGAGACTCCACTAGCAGGCAGGTCTTCCTACCTCAACTAACATAACTAAGATAATCTTCCACAAACTCGCTTGCTTAGAGACCCGTCTCCCAGATGATGCTAGACTTTTGTCAGGCTGACACTTAACATCATGGTGGAGCATGCCTGTGATCCCAGCATGCCAGAAGGCTGAGGCAGGCAGGCGGATCTCTGTGAGTTCAAGGTCAGCCTGGTCTACAAAGCATGTCTAGACCACCTGAGGCTACACAGAGAAACCCTGTCTTGAAAAACAAAAACCAACACCAAAAACAAACACCAACTATCACAAATCCACCTCTTGTCAAGCTGACACTCAAAACATGTCACTTTTAAGCCATGACCTCATATATATTTCTTGTCCCTCAGAGTCATTTTTTAACCTAAAGTAAAATATAACCCAACTTTAACAGGTCTTGTGTTCTTAACAATGTCAATACTTTCAAAGTTCAAATCTCTTAACTGTGAGCACCCATAAAACAGTTACACCCTTCCAACATGCAATGGCACAGAGTAAACATTGCTATTCTAAAAGAGAAGAAACACAGCATAACGAGAAAGAATCACCTAAAAGGAACATCAAATCCAGCAGGGTAAAGATCAAATCCTTCTGCTCTGCGCCACTCATAGGGGGCTTATAATTCTGGGCTCTAAATGACTTAGGTTGCCTCATCCTGTCAGCTCTGCCACACACAGCACACAGATTCCGTCCTAAGCATGGTCCTTTCCATATCTGTAGCTATCCTGGGCAGATGTCCAGGCATCTTTAATCTCCTGATTTCTCCATGAATTGCAATTCATGCTTCACCTTCACCGCAGACCTCTCAGGGCCTGCCAGGCATGCCACACAGAGCCTGCCATCAGTTATTTTCTACGATTTTCTCCATCTAGCATCCTTTATCTTTCATGCTTGCAAAGCCACTACTGTTTGGACTGTGTTGCCAGGTTCTACTGCCAGCCCGATGTGTAGCCTGGCCTCTTGAGATCACAGTTGCACTGGTCTCTGTGCAGTACAGGGAGCCACTTCTGTAGGCAGCTGCTTTCAGGAGCAGGGAAGCACGGCTGACCTGTCTTCACTCCTTGAAGTCAATCTGCGTCTTCACTGATGGAGCCTCCCGGGAATGAAGTTTTGGTCTCCCAACGCTTTTCCCTGTCTTAGTGGAGTGCGGACAGCTTCTCTTCAATGGTGTCACTCTCTTCACTGTCTTTATCAATCACTACTGTTTTGGTTTCTTGTTCTGGTTTGTTGGTTGTTGCTGGATTTTTGTTTGGGGGTTTGGTTTGGTTTGGTTTGTTTGAGACAGGGTTTCTCTGTGTAGCCTGGCTGTCTTGGAACTCACTCTGTAGACCGATCAGGCTGCTTTCAAACTCAGAGATCCACCTTCCTCTGCCTAGTCTACCATTTTTAAAAATTCTGCTCCTCTCCTGGTGTCAGGACATAGACGGAATGAAGTCAGATTCATCACACAGATGATACCCCCCACCTCCTGGCAGAGTCCTTTTTCTCTTCTGAAACCTCATGCACTAGGACCACACTATCTGCATTTCTCTCAGAATCCTTGTTTTCAAACGCCTGTCAAAACAGCCACTTCCCTCTTTCAATAGAATTTTAGAGCTTCTCTAAGCCCAAATTCCAAACATTCCTCTTGAAAGCCATTTCCAAAAGCCTGACAACCATACACTGGTTTATCATAGAAATGGCCCCATGCGGGAGACCAGTTTCTGTCTCCATTTCTTTTCCTGGTGCTGCAATCATAAAAAAGAAAAAAAAAATGTTGTGACCAAAGCAACTTAAGGGAGAAAAGGTTTATTTCATGGCACAGTTCATCCGCAGAGGGAAGTCAGTGCTGCTGGACCTTGAAGCTCTTGATCACACTGTTAGCACTCAGAAAATGAGAGCAACACACACACACACACACACACACACACACACACACACACACACACACCTTTTCACCATTTTCTGCATTTTATATGTCCAGGACTTCAGCCTGGGGATAGTGCCACTCACAGTAAGCAGATCATCACATCTCTATTAATATAATATGATATGATAAGATATGATATGATATAGCATTGCATAGCATAACATAACATAACATAACATAACATAACATAACATAACATAACATAACATAACATAACATAACATAACATAACATAACATATGAACCCCACTGTCCCACTGTAGTCCTCTGAGGCCCTTCTCCCAGGAGATTCCAGGTGTCATCACCGTTATTGTCGGCATGTATTTTTCTTCTATCTAAGATTTGCAACATACTATTATTATTTTTGTGTAGTCAGTAGCCACTTACATTTATACACTTAAGTCTTTATACTCATCTTTTCTGGTTTAATATTTTTCCTTTTTCCCTAGAGAGCTAAGATTAATTTTTTTTCTCTTTAATAGTTAGCAGCTTATCATGACAGGCCTGTTTTATGTAAACTTCTTTATCTTATTTTAGGCCCTATAGAATGACTGAGTGAGTAGTCAGAATCTTTCACGTTTTGAAAATCTTGTCTCACATTTTTTCACGTCACCCCTGTCTTTCTCTTCTGATACACCCATGTTAGATGATATCCCTGTCCCTTGTGTGTGCTTGTCATTTGGTTTTCAGGTTTTTGTGTATTATATCATATGGGAAGTCATATCATACGTGGAGTCAAGCTTGTTCATAACCTCATCTGTTGAGATATTAATTTTTGATACCTTTCAATCAAGAATAACCATTTAATTTCTTAAAGGTAGATTTCTACTATCTACTGTTTCAATCACAGGATTTACCCTTTGGACATGACTGTTTATAGTTATTACCAAGCTTGAATTCTAGTCTTCCATATCTAAGTCACCTATATGTCTAATCCTAATGGAATTTTCCGTCTTGTAGATTTTGGTCTATTGGGCATATGCTGACACACATTATAGTATTTATACCTTATATATGAAAAAAATCAAGACTCTGATAACACTATTTTTCTACAGAAATGGCTTGTCTAGGCACTTAGCAGAGAGGACATGGATTGTTCTATGTAATGAGAAGATTCCAGATTCTTTTATTTATTTATTTTTGTTAAGTTTTATGTATTTTGGCTTTTCCTCTGTCACCCAGTGGGTTAAATTTCAAAGGTATCTAATAACAGCCCAGAGTGGTCAGCCACAGTTCAAACTTTCATGCTGTTTGCACCATAAATAACTGAAACCTCTGATTTTTGTTTCACAAAAGGCCTCACGTGAAAAGCAGTGTAG
This sequence comes from Psammomys obesus, assembly GCF_907164565.1. Taxonomy (NCBI): domain Eukaryota; kingdom Metazoa; phylum Chordata; class Mammalia; order Rodentia; family Muridae; genus Psammomys; species Psammomys obesus. The sequence goes on along the minus strand of NW_026587216.1, from coordinate 35,315,242 downwards.
AGAATGAAGAAGTCTTGAAGAGGAGTAGATGAACAAAACACTGGATTAAGGCTATTGAAATGACCCAGAACATAAATGCACTTTCGGTGCAGCCTTGTGACCCGAGTCCATCCCTAGGACCCACATGTTTTCTTATCTTAAAGGTACAATTAGCTGCTCTCTGTGTTTATGCTACACAGATTCAGGAAAGGGAATTTCATAAATAATCTGGAATGTCTCTTGGAACTCCAGTGTTATTTTGTGCTTAGCATGAAGAAAAACAAAGCGGGGTGAATTCCATTCTGTTCTTATAGTGGTTATAACAGAAATTCTGGTGTGCTGATTACTTGGGAGAGAATAACAAACTGGATGTGACAATTTCCCTGTATACTGACCCTCTCATTTGGGGTAAATATAACTTTTCACGAACTGTGTTTTAGGACGTGACACTCAGCTGCCTTCTGGATGCTTGATGTCCAGGGATTTCTCCTGAGTTACTCTCTGAAATGCCCCTCAGTGAATGGGTCCAGCAGTTTCTTTGGACGCAGTGACCACCAACCTCCCACAGGAGCCTCCCTCTCCCGATGATTTGACTCTTCCTCTGGCAATCTAAAAGAAAGACTAATGTAAATGTAAAATGCTAAAGGAAAGTAAGCAAACATTAGAAAATAGAAAGTTTTCTTATAGGCCAAAACAAACATTTCTGAAATTTGGGTTAAAAATCTGCCTGGGGTGAATGAACAGGTGGTCTGGAGTACCTGTTATATTACCTGTGATAATATTCATTCGCTGCTCTGCATCGGGTAATTCATCTGACAGCTGGTAGCAGACCATGTGCCAGCGGACATACACACGCTTTCTTTGTAAGCCTCTGGTTACAGGACCAACCTAATATAACATGAAAACCTTCATATGCATTTATTACACAGTAGCCTAAAAATGATGGGACTTCAGAAGGCATAGTCCCGGGCCTGACCGGATATTGGAATGTAAAACTTTTAGGAAATCTGAAATTATTCAGACAGCTCTGTTGCTGATAAATATAATTACCAACTCAGGCGTGCAGCAAGAAACTTAATGTTATCCAAATGCACCAGCACACACTTTTAGTGCAAGGACTAGGTACACTGAAGGAGAAAGATCACGAGTTACATGGAAAGACTCTGTCGCAAACTGCTATGGCCCCCCCCCAAAGAAGCACGAAGTGAAAACTACTCCCCTTTTGAAGAGAGACAAGAGAATAAAATCAGTCCTGACTTCAAAATATTCAGTGCTCTCAGTAGCTGCATCTTGACCTGGGAATTTGATTGACAGGTATCATTCTAAACTCTTCCATCCCTCACTTATTACATCAACCTGAAGGTGAGAAACCCAGCACCCAGGCTCCACAAATGCAGCAGACGGATAATTTTTGTACTGTCTTCTGAGGGACACCAGCTTAGAGTAGCTAAGACCTCAGGTCAAGCTGCCTGGACAGAGCTTACTGATCATAAACTGTGGTAATGGAGAAACCACTACAGTGACTGGTCATCCCTGACTCACTGGACTTTAATTTTACATTTCACGCCGTCAGCGTGCTTGTACACAGTCACAGCGTGGGTGTGGGGTAGCGAAAAGGATGAGTATGGGAAGAAAAAAACGCATCAGCCACTTGGCACTGAAGCTTGGAAGGAAGTAATGCGTAACTACTACTTCCTGATCACAGTTTGATCCGGATTATTTGCTGCCCGGACTCACTGAAGAAAATGAAAAGACAGCGTCGAAGTATGACAAATTTTCATTTGTTTGCTCAGTCAGTTGGTTTTGCTTTGGTTTGTTGATTCAGCTCAGGGTGGAATCAAATTATTAACTCTGCCTCGGCTTCACCACTAATAGGATTACTGCTGTGCATTAACACCCTTGGCCTGTTATGGGTTTTATGTATACCTTTTCATTTCTTTTTAACTTTGTGAATTTAGCTTTTTTGTGTATTTCTAAGAAAAAGTCTGGAAGGCAAATCTGCACTTTTTAAAATTTTTTATTTATTACAATTTATTCATTTTGTATACCACTTTGTGTACTGTAACCCCCCTCAATCCCTCCCAATACCACCCTTTCCCCTCTTCTCCTCCCATGCGCCTCCCACAGTCCACTGATAGGAGAGGTCCTTCTCCCCTTCTCCTAATCTATCAGGTCTCATCAGGTCTGGCTTCATTGCCTTCCTGTGGTCTGGTAAGGCTGTTCCCCATCAAGGGGAGGTGATCAAAGAGATAGACACTGAGTTCATGACAGAGACAACCCATGTTCCCCTTGCTAGGGAACCCACTTGGACACTGAGCTGCCATGGGCTACATCTGTGCAGGGGTGTGAAGTTATCTCCTTGCATGGTCCTTGGTTGGACCATCAGTCTCAGAAAAGATGCCTGTGCCAGATTTTTTGGTTCTGTTGCTCTCCTTGTGCAGCTCCTGTCCCCTCCAGGTCCTTCCATCTCCCCCTTTTTTTTTCATAAGATTTCTTGAACTCTGCCCAACGTTTGGACTATGAGCCTCAGTTCCTGCTTGATAGAGACTTTCAGAAACCCTCTGTGGTGGCTCCTGTCCTGTTCCCTCTTTTCTTCTTCCGATGTCTATCCTGCTTGTCTTTCTGAATGAGGATTGATCATCTTACCCAGGGTCCTCCCTCTTGCTTAGCTTCTTTAGGTGTACAGATTTTAGTATGTTTATCCTATATTGAATCTGGAATACATAAAGAACTCAAAAAGTTAAGCACCAACAAATCAAGTAATCCAATTAAAAAATCTAGAGCACAGAGCTAAGCAGAGGATTCTCAACGAGAAATATTAAATGGCAGAAAAACACTTAAAAAATGTTCAGCTTCCTTAGTCATCAGGGAAATGGATATCAAAACGACCCTGAGATTTCACTTTACACCCAACAGAATGGTTAAGATCAAAAACTCAAATGACAACACCTGCTGGAGAGGATGTGGAGAAAGGGGAACCCTCCTCCATTGCTGGTAGGAATGTAAACTTGTACAACCACTTTGGAAATCAATCTGAAACTTAGAAATAGTGCTTCCTCAAGATCCAGCTATTGCACTCCTAGACATATATTCAAAATATGCTCAAGAATACAACAAAGACATTTGTTCAACCATGTTTATAACTTCTTCGTTTGCAATAGCCAGAATCTGGAAATAAACCCAGATGTCCCTCAATTGAGGAATGGATACAGAAATTGGGGTACATTTACATAATGGAATACTACTCAGCAATTAAAACAAGAAAATCATGAAATTTGCAGGCAAATTGTATGAACTAGAAAAGATCATCCTGACTGAGGTATCCCAGAAGCAGAAAGACACACATGGTATATTATATATTCACGTATAAATGTGCACTTTTAGATTCTATTCCAAGCACACTGGAATCCACTTTTAAAGAGCAAAGATTATTTCAGTTACTCACTTAACTCCTCGGGCATTACATGAGGGCTTGAGAGAAGTCACAATACTGCTCTCCAGAAAAATGTTTATTTAGGAGAAGTAACAAAGTAGCAAAAGCATTGTTTTCAGAGGCTATGAGAGGGTGCTTAGTCCAGTTTGGGACATCAGGTCAGGCAGGGTCCCTGGCAAATAATAAGCTGAGAAATTGAAGATTAATAAAAATTAATTGATGAGAAGCCTTAGGAAAACCAAGACAAGCCATTGTTAATGACAGTGGCCATTCCTTCATTCAGCTGTCAGAAGGTTTTTATCATTATTGTTAATGTAGTGTCTCAGCCTGCACCCTGATAAAGAACTGAGCCTACGCCATAAGAACACTGCCATGATATCCCCCAGACACACCAGGAGAAACAGAATGGAAATATCCTCTGACCCATCTCCACGATAAATTTCACATGATGGAACTGAAAAACTGTTTTCACAGAACCACCAGCCGTTGCAAGATGATTGAGTGTAATAACCGTCTAATGTAATGGAGGACGCAAGTTTTTAAATTTTTCATTTGAAGCGCATATCTACACTGGTCTAGGGGCTACTTCGTTATATAGAGCAGACGGTACAAGACCTTGTTTGAACACCCTGGGAATGGGAAGAGGAAGCAGCATTTTATCGGAAGGAGGTGGCAAGAAGATTGGACCTCGGTGGAGAAACACTTCTGGCTCGAGACTGGACAGTCTAACCAGGGTGGGAATTGAGCCACATCACTGTTGCTGCCATCTTGGCGCATGGCTGTAATGGGTCACCGTCTCTCCAGGGGAGCAAATACCTTCCTTCCTAACAGGATTAAATTCATGTTTGTTTGTTTGTTTTTTTCCTGGGCAGCCCAGATATTTGTGGAAAGGTTGTCATTCAGCTTGGTGATGCTTACTTTTCATGCCTGTAACACACAGGGAAAGATCGGAAGGGTGGATATATTCAGGTTTAATAGCACAGTGTTAATAGGACCACTGTTCCTAGACTTTTAAAAAGTGAACTGGCCTCTCCTTCTGTGCATGCAGCATGGGTAAGGGAGAAAGTGGGTTTCTATACAGCAAACCCCTCTTTGGAATGTTAAGGAATAATTTCCTTTTGAAAATTTTCTTTTCTTTTAAATTATGTGTATGTGTGCTTGTGTGCTTATGGGTCTGTGTACATGAGCACAGGTGTCCATGGAAACTGGAGGGTGTTGGTTCCTCTTGACCTAGAGATATAGGCAGTTGTGAGCCACCCAGGATGGGTGCTGCAAGCTGAACCTGGGCCTGCTGTAAGAGCAGTATGTGCTCTTAACGGCTATGTTCCAAGGGGGAATTTTTATCACATGTCACTGGGTTCTGTAACGTTTCCCATATTTCTCATCCCTTTTCTTTGGACAAAATTTCTTCCAAAACCACAACCCATTTAATTATTCTTCTTTTTCCAAAGGTAAATCAGTCATTTTTTTCTCCTGAAAATTGACACATGAGGTTTTTCAAATGTTAATGTGAGTTCTTAATGGTATCAAGTCTTGCGAGTGATAGTTCAAATTTTTCTCCAAGTCAACATGTTATAGGAACATTCATTAAGGTTTTAGATTTGTTTAATATTTTATGAGCAGCTTTTCAAAGCTTTTTCTCTTTTTCTTCTGGTTTGAAATAAGAGCAGTAACAGCTCTATACACCCAGGACCAGATACGCTCCACCTACTGAGAAGCATACCAATGCTTCTCTTTCAAAGCTGAGGAAACAAGGTTTCAATCAAAGATTGCTGTTGTTACCCAAAAATCCAGAAGTTGATCATCTGTTGTCCACATGGAGTGCTCTAACCAAAACCTTATTTGTCAGGATTTTGATCTGGGACATCTTGGTCTCAAGAAGTATGGAAAAATAATTTAAGCTACCCGGTGATTAATACTTTCCTTAGCTACTCAATCATTAATATTTTGTCTTCCTAGATTATCACAGTTAACAAGGACACAATTTTCTGAACACCAAAAAAAGGATAGAATATCTTAAATAAAACCCATGGGCTAAAACAGAGGAAGTGTTTCCCAGATACATCTGCCCGGATGTTGAGCACAGCTCAGAGAGGGCATGGCTGGGAAGTTCTGCCTGGATGGACGACTCAGAGAGGAAAATGATGTTCAGTTGAGCATAACTGTTATCAGTCATTTTCTGTTGACATTGTGTGTTGTGATTCTGCACTTTTTATATACTCTATCAAAGATTAATAGCTACATCCTCCCTTTGCATTTTCTTTTACCAATTCTGGAGTGATGATACCATATGTTTTTAGTAACTTTTCAAGCACTTGTTTTCTACTTTTAAATTTTACATATATTGTACATACCAAACACTTGACCCTTCTGGGGTATATAACTCAGATTTAAGGGGTTTCACAAACTAGTGCAAAATGACTCCAACTAAAGTTGTCTCGGTGGTTAAATGCACTGGTTATTCATCTAGAGGACCAGGGTTTGAGTCCCAACACTCACATGGAAACTCACAATTGTCTTTAATTTCGGTTACAGGGGATCTGACATCTTCTCCCGGCCTCTATGAACACCAGGCACACAGTGATGCTCAGACAGATATGTAGGCACGATGCTCATTCACATGAAATACAAAAAAGAAAAATGTCTCCAAGTATTAATATCAGAATTTGACACCCTGAAAAGGTACAAGCAGCTTAGTCACTTGCCTTGTTTCTATGACAACACACCACCAATAGGAACCTAGAAAAGAAAGGTACATAGTCTCAGGGTAGAGTCCTTCAGGCAAGGACAGGGTGGCAGTGGGAGCAAAGGTGCCTGCTCACACAGCATCTGTAGGCAGGGAGCAGAGAGCGCTGGGTGCTGGTGCTTGGCTCCTCTTCTCCTTTTTATTTAGTCCAGGGTCCCAGCCCATGAAATAGAGCTGCCCATATTTACAACGGGGCTTACCACCTTAATAAAATAATCCAGATTATTCTTCACAGTCATGCCCAGGGCCTTATTTCGATAGTGACTCTGGGTACCATCAAGTTGACAATAAAGATTAGCCATGGCAGGTGCTCTCTGTCCCCTTGTAGTTGCTCTCTTTCACCTCCGCTAAGGCCTTGGCAACCAATAACCAGGTTAAAACTCTATGGGTTGTCCTTAGCGAGATGACACATAGATAGAATCACACAGCAGTAGTCCTTCGGTGTGGGGTTTCTTTCACTTCCCAAAGGTTTTCAAAATCTATTCATAGGGGTTCAGGTGTTGGTACTTTCTTGACTTCCATGACTAGATATTAAGAGTCTAGGTGCTATAGCACTACAATACTTGTTCCCAGCGCGAAAGACATGTAAATAATTTCTACTTCTTGTCCCTTCTGAAAAACTATTGATAAGAACTTTCATATACTAGTGTTCCTGTGACTGTGTTTCTAATTCTTTTGGTTATAAATCAAGAGTTTGAATTGCAGGGCCAGAAAAACAGCCTGCCTATTAAATGTTTAGAGCTACAAAAATGTTTTTCTAAAATAACAACCCAATTTTATATTCCTACTAGCAATGACATACACAGAATTCACTTTCTTATTATCCTCAACAGCACTCACTATTTTCCTTTGTATTTATCCTAATACATGAAAAATAATATATTACTGTAGTTTTGATTTACATTGTCTCCTGATTAATGACATTGAACATCTTCACTGAGTGTCTATGTTATATATCATTTGTAGAAATACGAACTACAGCTCAAATTGAGTTGTATCTCGTTTTGTTCAGTTAAAGTTTATATTCTCTGGATAGTAGATCTTTGTCAGCTATTTGATTTACCAATACTGATTCTTTAGTTTCTTATGGTTTAAATGTTACACCTAAGAAATCTTTTTTTTTCTTTTATTTATTATGTATACAGTGCTCTGCCTGCATGTATGCCTACACACCAGAACAGGGCACCAGATCTCATTATATATAAAATTGTGAACCACTGTGGTTGCTGGGAATTGAACTCAGGATCTTTGGAAGGGTAGGCCATGCTCTTAACCTCTGAGGCATCTCTCCAGCACCCCTAAGAAATCTTTGTGTACTCTAAGGTCCCGAAAGGTTTACCCATGTGTCTGTGCTTTCTTCTAAGTTCGTCTTAGTCCATTTTTTTGTGGCTACAACTGAATAATTCTGCTGTATAATTTGTAAAGAATAAACTTTTATTTGGTACCTGCTGAAAGCCAGTGAGATTGAACTTTGGTAGGCACATCAAGTGAGAGCTTCCTAATTGGTGGGGGTCCTCATACAGAGTTCCAAGATAGTACAGGGTTCACACAGGTCGTGGAGTAGGACATTGTAAACTTGCCATACAGTTTACTTTTATTTTTTTTTTAAAAAAAAGATGTTCTCATAATTACCTGTTTGCCATTCATGAAGGTAAAGCATTATGGACCAGTCCTGTGAAATATTACCACATGGTCCAATCTCTTAACATCTCAAAATAGAGTTAAATTTTAACATGAGTTTTGGTGGGGACAGTTATTTTTATTTTTTCCATTTATTGAAAATAGATTTTTTTCCTTACACAAATATATTCCCCTCCTTCTACTCCTCCCAGTTTTTTACCACCTTCTCTCCCATCTAGATCTGTTCCCCCTTTCTCTCTCATTAGAAAACAGAGTAAGGAACAACAAGAAAACATAATAGAATATGATAATATAAAACTAACACATTGGAACTGAGCAAAACAAACAAGAGGAAAAGAACCCAAGAGAAAGAAGAAGAGTCAGAGACCCACTCATTCAAACATTCAGGAATCCTATAAAATCACTAAACCTGAAGCATAACATATATGAAAAGGACTTGATGCAGACCTGTATAGGCCCAGTACATGCTGCTTCAGTCTGTGTGACTTCATCTGTGTTTTGATCATGTTGATTTAGAAAGCTCTGTTTTCTTGGCATCATCCATTCCCTCTGGCTCTTATACTCTCTCTGCCTCCTCTTCCACATGGATCCCTAAGGCCTGACGAGAGGGATTTGATAGAAACATTCCATTTAGAGCTGAGTGTTCCAAGGTCTCTAATTCTGTGCATAACATCTGGCTGTTGGTCTCTATATTTGTTACCATCTGATGCAAGAAGAAAGCTGAGCAAGGCAATGATGTATGCTTACAGAAGAATGTCATTAGGAGTCATGTTGATACTCTCTATCTCCCAATAAAGCCAGCACATTTTGAACCCATCAGTGAACTCATAATTGATTATGCTACAGCCCTAAAGATTCAATCATCCTTTTAAGTTCCCACCTCTGCTCATCCATGAATGTGAGAACAAAGCCTTCAACACATGACTAAGAACTTTCCAGATAGCAATGTGTATTCTTTCTTCCTTTCTTCCTTCCTTCCTTCCTTCCTTTCTTTCTTTCTTTCTTTCTTTCTTTCTTTCTTTCTTTCTTTCTTTCTTTCTTTCTTTCCTTTTCTTTATTTGTTTTTTAGAATGGTAATACTTGGCTTTACCCTAGGTCCCTGAGCTATTTAATCTCAGGTTCTTGGTCACTCAATATTGGGTGTGGATTCTATCCCCTCAGTGAAATCATCCTTAAGTCAAATGAGAGTGTGCTTGTTTACTCCTACAAGCTTTGTGCCACCATCACACCAGTACATCTTGCAGGCAGGACACCATTGTTGACCTAATGATTTATGGCTGTGTTGATGCTAACGTTTCTCTTTCAGTAACATGCAGAGTATCTTTCTGTATCAAAGGTGCTAGAATATAGAGGTGAAAGCTCTATGTAGGCTCTGGCTTGACATCTCCATGTTCAATGAGTTGCGTAGGTGCTATCTTTACCAAAGCAGCCTTGCTGTCAGTTTGTGACGTGTGACCTATAGTCTCGGCAACAGCCTTGGTTGGTTGTGGATTCCCATTCAACACCTTTAGCCAACACCTCACTTAGATGTAACCCAATCCCAGTGCTGAAAACTTCATTTGGTGACAAGAGATGACCAGTCAGGACTCTGTTTTCCAGTTGATTAGGAGAGTTCAGTTTCAGTTAGATCACTTTCATATATATGTGCATTATATATATATATATATATATATATATATATATTAGGAAGATTTACGGTATTGTTTCTATACTTCCCCCAAGAGCCCCCTAATTTTATCTATCTGCCCCTGTGTTCCTTCCGTCATCTCCTTCTCCTCTCTCCCTCCACACTTGATCCTCTCATTCCAGATCCCTCATTCATTCATAACTATCTATTCTATTTCCCATTCTGAACTAGGGCCATCTGTCCCCATAGTCCCTAACTCTATATCTAATATCTGTGGCTCTAGAGATTGTAGCTTATTTGTCTTTGACTTAACAACTAATATCCACATATAAGTGAATACATACAATATTTGTTTTTCTGCATATAGAATACCTTACTCGGGATGACATTTATAGGTCCATCTAGTTTTATTTACTTGTGAATTTCACAATTTCATTTTTTAATAGCTGACTAATGTTTCGTTGTGTAAATGTACCACATTTTCTTTATCCATTCTTCTATTGAGGAACATCTAGGTTGTTTCAATTTCTGGCTACTATGAGTAGAGCATCAATGAACATGGTTGAGGAAGATTCTATGATAGGATGAAGCATCCTTTGGGTTTGTACTCAAGAGTGGTATAGCTGAACCTTGAGGCAGACTGAGTCCCATCTTCCTGAAAACTGCCGTTTGGCTGGTCAAATTTCTGCTCACAGTGGGACAATGAAATCAAAGACAATTTACAGTGTTTATTTCATTATCTACTATTATTGATTCAGAACTTTGAACTATTTTGTTGTTATTGTTGCCATTCCGTTTAAAAGTAGTTTAAAGAACTTGACTTCTGTTGAAAGAACTTATTTTTCCTAACATATTATCTTGAAATCTTGTTGAAAGTCAATTCCCCACAAACAAATGGACTGATTTGGGAAGCCTCACCTCTAACCCGGCATCACACGGTTTTGGTTATTATAGCTTGGTATCGTTTTTAAATTAGAATGTGTGAGTCCTCCAAACTTGTTTTAGAGTGCTGAAACCTTCTCAGCACTGCTGTCTTAGTGTTCATGCTGATGTCTATATAAAATTGCCATTTTGAAAAAAAAAAAAAAGAGTGAGTTTACCTAGTATTGTCACGGGATTGTGCTTAATCTAAGATAAATTGACAACTACTATATTATCATCTTTATAATGTCCCCTAATTCATGAATGTGTCTTTGTGGTTAATTATTTGGGACTTTTTAGTTACTAGCAATGATATTTTGCAGTTTTAATAGTATAATTTCTTATTTTTCTTTCTTAAATTTATTCTTAAGTATTTTCTCCCCTTTGATGCCACTGTAACTGGAATTATTTTTAAATTTGATACCTGCACAACCTTTAGTGTTTGTATGTGTGGGTGGCTGTTACCCAGTGGTCTGCTCATGCTGGTATGTTGATTGTGCGTGGTCGTACCCAGTAGTCTGGCACTCTAAAACCACATTGGGTTCATTTTTTAGCACTAGAAATATGTAGGATTTTCTACATACATAATCACACAACCTACATAAAGAGATTTTTCTATATATTTTGTACTAGTCTGAACACTTTTGATATCTTCTTCTAGCCTAACAGCTCTAACTAGGTCTTGTAATACAAAGCTTATTAAAGTGGTAGGATTGCAGAATTGAATCCCCACTGTTGTAAAGAAAAATGACGTCAGCAAATCAATGTAAAAAAGGAAAACAACCAATTTTGGTGACGTCTACCTGTAATCCTAGCATGTGGGAAACAGAGGCAGGAAGATGTCCAGTTCCCAGTCCTACTGAATCAGACTCTGAGGGGAGGGCGGGAAGAAGGCTCATTCATGAATTCAGGGTTTTAGCCCATGTGGGTGAGTTCCATTGTTCCTTGGCCTTCGATGAGGCAGAACATTGTGAGAGAATGGTATAGTACAGCAAAGCTTCTGGTCATATAGTTGTCACAGAGAAGAGATAGGAGGAGGAAAAAGAGGAGGAGGAAAAGGAGGAGGAGGAAGAAGAGGAGAAGGGAGGAGGAGGAAGAAGAATAGGAGGGGGAAACAGATATATCCTGCCCAAGCAAGCATTCAGGGACCTGCTTCCTCCAATGAGGCACTGCCTACTAAAATTTCCACTATCTCCCAATAAAGCCAGCACATTTTGAACCCATCAGTGAACTCATAATTGATTATGCTACAGCCCTAAAGATTCAATCATCCTTTTAAGGTCCCACCTCTGCTCAGCCATGAATGTGAGAACAAAGCCTTCAACACATGACTAAGAACTTTCCAGAAAGCAATGTGTATCCTTGGTTTTTACATGGATCTTTAAATTATAAAAGATTTCAGTCTTTCGTAATGAAATGCAGTGTTGCAGTGTGCAATAGACTATTTTGACCTCAGACATTTAATTATTTAGCAACATAGAGTTTAACTAACCTTTTCTGAGAATTTAAAATTACTCATCTATATTCAGAAAACTAAAGTTAAAAAGTTTAAAAAAAATATTTGTGTGTGTGTGTGTGTGTGTGTGTGTGTGTGTTTGTGTGTGCTCAGTATGTATATATGAGTACCTACGGAAGCCAGAAGAGGACAGAAAAGGCCCTGGAGGCAGAGTTGCAGACAACAGTGAGATAAACAGGGAGGTGCTGATTAGCTGGGTCCTCTACAGGGGAGGCAGGCACCCTTAATCACTGAGCCATCTTTCTATTCCCTTGATGTAAAGTTGAAAACATTTTATAATCGGCAAAACTGCAGTGTGTTCTGGTTGTCCTAAATATACATCGCAGTGCCACGGAATGTACACCTTACGGCATTTGGGCAAATCATGCAGGAGCAAAGCACTTTCTTTTACAGTCTTAATTACCAGTTTTATTCTGTTCTCCATGTAGGACTTGTGCTTTATTAAAGAAGTTATTTACATATAATTATGCTTTTCTGTACTCAGAATATAATATTTAAAAAATTAAACCCACAGATTGCTAAATTGCCTATTTGCCATCCTCTACTTTATCTTAACTAAGCCTCCAAGCTTTCCCTTTCGCAAGCCTTTCAGCCCCTTTCCCTCAAGGCTGAGCAAACACAAAGAAGGCAAAGTGCTCTGTGTTGACCATTCAGGGAACCGTGTGGCCACAGAAAAACCCTTCTTTCAAGAGCAGGTCTCCACTCTTGTGTCTCCACTTCCTTGTTTGTATGATTTGTATCTGAAATGTCTCCCAGAGGCTAGGGTTTGGGATTCTTATTTCCCAGATGGTGTTGTGTTCTGAGAGGCTGTAGAGCCTTTAGGAGTTGAGCCTGGTTAGCTGGGGTAGGGCAGGAGTAGCCTTGGGCTTGCGCTCCACCCTTTCTTATTTTTTTTTTCTTATCAGTTACATTTTAACTCTGTATCCCAGCCATGTCCGGATCCCTCATTCCCTCCCAGTCCCTCCCTCCCTCCCTCATCTCCACCCTGCCCCTTGCCAAGTCCACTGATAGGGGGGACCTCCTCCCCATTCATCTGATCCTGTTTTATCAGGTATCTTCAGGACTGGCTGCAAAGCCCTCCTCCGTGGCCTAAGAGGACTGCTCCTCCCTTGGGGGGTGGGGAGGCCAAAGAGCCAGTCATTGAGTTCCTGTTAGAAACAGTCCTTGTTCCCCTCACTATGGGAAACCAATTGGTTACTGAGCTACCACAGGCTACATCTGAGCAGAAGTTCTAGGTTACATTCATACATGGTCCTTGGTTGCATGTCAGTCTCAGAAAAGACCCTGTGCCCAGATATATTTGGTCCTTGTGGAGCTCCTATCCTTTCCCCATCAGACTAACTCCCCTTCTTTCTTATGATTCCCTGTACTCTGCCAAAGGTTTGGTCATGAGTCTTTGCTTTGAAGACACTGCTAGTTAGAGTCTTTCAAATGCGCTCAGTAGACTCCTGTCATATGTTCAATGCGCATCCCATCTGTCTTTCTAAACGAGGATTGATAATCTTACCCCATGTCCGCTCTCTTGCTTGTCATTTTTAGGTGTATAGATTTCATTATGTTTATCATATCTTATAGGTCTATATAAGTGAGTATATACCGTGTTTGTCTTTCTCCTTCTGGGATATTTCACTCAGGATGATCTTTTCTAGATCCCACCATTTGCCTGCAAATTTCATGATTTCCTCCTTTTTGATTGCTGAAGAACACCAACAGCACAGGCTCTAAGAGCAACAATCAATAAATGGGACCTCATGAAACTGAAAAGCTTCTGTAAAGCAAAGGATACTGTCATCAAAACAAAACGCCTGCCTACAGATTGGGAAAGAATCTTCACTAACCCTTTATCTGACAGGGGACTAATATCCAGTATATACAAAGAACTAAAGAAGCTGAAAAGCAGCAAACCAAGTAATCCAATTAAAAAATGGGGAACAGAGCTAAACAGAGAATTCTCGACATAGGAATATCAAATGGCAGAGAAACACTTAAAGACATGCTCATCCTCATTAGCCATCAGGGAAATGCAAATCAAAACAACCCTGAGATATCATCTTACACCCATCAGAATGGCCAAGATCAAAAACTCAAGGGACAACACATGCTGGAGAGGTTGTGGAGAAAGGGGAACCCTCCTCCACTGCTGGTGGGAATGTAAACTGATACAACCACTCTGCAAATCTATCTGGCGCTTCCTAAGACAATTAGGAATAGTGCTTCCTCAAGACCCAGCTATACCACTGCTAGGTATATACCCAAAGTTTGCTCAAGTACACAAAAGGGATATTTGCTCAACCATGTTTATAGCAGCATTATTTGTAATAGCCAGAACTTGGAAACAACCCAGATGTCCATCAACGGAGGAATGGGTACAGAAATTGTGGTATTTTTACCCTTTCTTGTTTTCTGTCACGTGAAAAGCATCTATTACTCTCTCCCACCACCAAGCCTCCTCCACTGTGATGGAGGACAACCTTTCTGAAATAGGAACCAAAATAAACCCTTTCCCACTTCAACTGCTCCTGCTAGGAATTTTGGTGAAGTCAACCCACAAAGAACTAAATTCAGTGTTTTCTCTAGATAGTCTGTTCATCTGTGCTGGCTCTTCCCTCCCCTATTAACAAAGCAACGGTTTGTTTGGTTATGCGTTGCTTGCAGACTTCCTGTCTGGTCATGCTCCTGATCTTTTGTTTTGGGGAAGAGGGGCTGTTTGCTTGTTTGTTTTTGAGGCAAGGTTTCTCTGTATAGCCTTGGCTGTCCTGGACTCACTTTGTAGACCAGCCTGGCCTCCAACTCACAGAGATCTGTTTGCCTCTGTCTCCCAGGATGCTGGGATTACAGCCGTGTGCTACCGCTATGGGCTCGTTCTTGTGGTATTAATGGTCTTTCTGAGCAAAGCATCTCCAACATATATAAAACTTGTAGTTACCTGGCTTACCAAAGATGTACTGCAGTTTTTCAATATACAATCAGTGTCTTCAACTGATTATTTTTTTCTTTCAATAATTTTTCGTGTTAAATATCTATCAGGCTAGTGTGAAATACCAAATTTTATGGATTAATACTGCTATTCATAGATATCTTATTTTATTCCCATTATAAGAAAATCTCTATTATTCCACTTAAAATATTTGAGTTTGGGCTTAAATTATGAGTTTGCATTTAAGAACATTTATCTGAATCTCCTATTTCATTTACAGTTTATCTAAATTAGAAATGACTAAAATTATCAAAGATATTTGACAAAATGTTTTAATAATATCTAGAAATTTGTTAATATTAAGGATTTTATTAATAGAATTGAAATGGTAAAACTTCCTAGCATATCTGAGATAAGTTGGTGGTAGCATTTTTAACACACTTGAATTTTGTTTGTAAATATTTTATAAGAAATTGTTCTGTGTTTATAATTGGCCTGTGAGTTATATTTTTAAATATTCCCTTTTAATCAGATTTTGGTATAGACAAGACGGTTACCTCTAGAGTTAGACTGAATACGCTGTGAAACTAAAGCTATACCGCTTTCCAAAGCTCTTTCCGTAGGTCTTCTCTGCGAAGCCCCTAGGAGCACACACTGGCAGTCATGAGGGAGAGAGCCAATCCTGACAGCACATTTTCTTCATCTTCCTAAATTGCCTCCTTCTAATTCAGGGACTGCATTTCTGAAGGGTTCCTGTCTACACCTCCCACACCTACACTCGACTCCCCGTGGTGCCGTTGGTAGAGGGTACCACATTGCTTTCAGCATATGTGTTTCATGTCCAGGAAGACACTACTGTCACTACACTTGTATTCGCAAGGCAGCACTGCTTTCAAAGCAGTCTCACCATGTGCCTTTTCAATGTTCTGCTGACTTTGGTAAAAAAAAAAAAAAAAAAGTAATTACCTAAAAGTTCTTACACATTAATATCCAACCGCCTTTCTAGGAAGGATTTCATGGCTCTCTTCATTCTCCTAGTGTCACATTTCAAAAGAATGCAGAGGCATTTACTACACTGGCTCCCAATTAAAGAAAAATGTTTGTCGTGTGCAGTGTAGCACCTGCCCCATGAATAGAGTGAAGGCACAGTCAGTGCTAGTTACAGGAATAGGAAAGTTGTCTCTACACAGTTCTATGGTCAATTAATCGTCATCACTCAGTATTAAAGACTACCATGACACTGCAAAGAACCCGGAGAGTTCCTGTGTCTTAATAGAGTGAATGTCATTTACTTGAAATGAGGTGCATCAACTGGCCTGTGAGTCATACATAAGAGGCTCCTTCAGAGCCACCTCGGAAAGCAGACGTAAGCTAAAATCCAAAAGCATACAGATCACTGACAGTGTAAAATAGAGGGCTCACTGACGTCTCTCAAAAACGGTGTTTGGATATAAATAAA
Organism: Psammomys obesus; assembly: GCF_907164565.1. NCBI lineage: Eukaryota > Metazoa > Chordata > Mammalia > Rodentia > Muridae > Psammomys > Psammomys obesus. Next base: position 35,299,003 of record NW_026587216.1, on the reverse strand, counting down.
CCAAGAGTAAGTTTGAATTGTAATCATCTTGGACTGTGTATTGCTCTGGTTTAACAAATATATCTTTTGGCTACTGCTTGAAATGTGCTTTAATTGCTAAATAGAACAACTGTCAAACCATGCAGTCATTGTGGACATACAAGCTTTGCCCAACTATTGTGGAAGCAGCTTAATCTGGGATTAAAACCTATTCTGGAGGAAAACTTTTTTCCATTTAATTTATTTCACTTTAAAATTAAATAATTATTCCTAATTTTCTGAGAAAGCACCAGATTGATTTCCAAAGTGGTTGCACAAGTTTAAATTCCTACCAGCAATAGAGGAGGGTTTCCCTTTCTCCACATTGTCTCCAGCATGTGTTTTCACTTGAGATTTTGATCTTAGCCATTCTCATGGGTGTAAAGTGAAATTTCAGGGTTGTCGTGATTTGCATTTCCCTGATGACTAAGGATATTGAACATTTCTTTAAGTATTTCTCTGCCATTTGATATTCCTCTATTGAGAATTCTCTGTTTAGCTCTGTACCTCATTTTTAATTGGATTATTTTATTTGTTGTTGTTTAACTTCTTGAGTTCTTTATATATTCTGGATATTAGCCCTCTGTCAGATATAGGGTTGGTGAAGATCCTTTCCTAGTCTATAGACTGTGGTTTTGTTCTGATGACAGTATCCTTTGCTTTACAGAAGTTTTTCAGTTTCATGAGGTCTCATTTATTGATTGTTGATCGTAGAGCCTGTGCTGTTGGTGTTCTATTCAGGAAGTTGTCTCTGGTGCCAGTGAGTTCAAGGATCTTCCCCACTTTTTCTTCTAACAGGTTTAGTGTATCTTGTTTTATGTTGCAGTGTATGATCCACTTGGACTTTAGTTTTGTGCAGAGTCATAAGTATGGATCTATTTGCATATTTCTACATGTAGATATCCAGTTAGACTAGCACCATTTGTTGAAGATGCTATCTTTTTTCCATTGCATGGTTTTGACATTTTTGTAAAAATCAGGTGTCCATAAGTGTGTGGGTTTGTTTGTAGGTCTTCTATTTGATTCCATTCATCTACCAATCTGTTTCTATGCCAGTATCGTGCAGTTTTTATTATTGTTGCTCTGTAGTACAGCTTGAGATCAGGGATGGACATACCTCCAAAAGAGCTTTTATTGTAGAGGATTGTTTTAGCTATTCTATGTTTCTTGTTATTCCACCTGATGCAGAGAGTTTTTCTTTCAAGTTCTGTAAAGAACTGTGTTGGTAATTTGATGGAAATTGCACTTAATCTGTAGATTGCTTTTGGTAAAATGGCCATTTTTACTATGCTAATCCTGCCAAGCCATGAGCATGGGAGATCTTTCCATCTTCTGATATCTTCTTCTAATTCTTTCTTCAGAGACTTGAAGTTTTTTTCATACAAGTCTTTGACTTGCTTGGTTAGAGTTATACCAAGGTACTTTATGTCTTTTGTGACTATTGTGAAGGATATTGTTGCCCTCATTTCTTTCTCAGCCTTTTGTCCTTGGTATACAGGAGGGCTACTGAATTTTTTAAGTTAATTTTGTATCTAGCCACTTTGCTGAAGGTGTTTATCAGCTGAAGGGGTTCCCTGGTAGAATTTTGGGGATCACTTGTGTATACTATCATATCATCTTCAAATAGTAATACCCTGACTTCTTCCTTTCCAATTTCAATCCCCTTGATCTCCTTTAGTTGTCTTATTGCTCTAGCTAGGACTTCAAGTACTATGTTGAAGAGATAGGGAGAGAGTGGGCAGCCTTGCCTTGTCCCTGATTTCAGTGGGATTGGTTTTAGTTTCTCTGCATTGTTTAGTTGCATGTTGGCTACAGGCTTGTTGTATATTGCCTTTACTATGTTTAGGTATGTGTCTTGTATCCCTGATCTCTCCAGGACTTTAAACATAAATGAGTGTTGGATTTTATCAAATGCTTTTTCAGCATCTAAGGAGATTATCATGTGGTTTTTCCTTTTAGTTTTTTAATATGGTGGATTACATTGATGTATTTCCACATATTGAACCACTCTTGTATACCTGGAATGAAGCCTACTTGGTCATAGTGAATGATATCTTTGATATGTTCTTGGATTTGGTTTGCAAGTATTTTGTTGAGTATTTTTGCATCAGTGCTCATAGGGAGATTAGCCTGAAATTATCTGTCTTTGTTGGGTTTTTGTGACGTTTAGGTATGAAGGTGACTGTGACCTTATAAATGAAGTTGGTAATGTTCCTTCTGTTTCTATTTTGTGGGATAGTTTGAAGAGTATTGGTGTTAGCTCTTCTTTGATAGAATTCTGCACTGAAACCATCTTGTCCTGGGCTTTTGTTGGATGGGAGACTATTGATGACAGCTTCTATTTCCTTAGGGGATATAGGATTATTTAATTTATTTATTTTGTCTTGAGTCAGCTTTGGTAAGTGGAATCAATCAAGGAAATTGTCTGTTTTATTTAGACTTTCAAATTTTGTGGCATATAGGCTTTTGAATTAAGACCTAATGATTCTTTGGCTTTCCTCAGTGTCTGTTGTTATGTCCTCCTTTTCATTTCTGATTTTGTTGATTTGGATAGTGTCTTTCTGCATTTTAGTTAGTTTGGCTAAGGGTTTGTCTATCTTGTTGATTTTCTCAAAGAACCAGCTCTTGGTTTCATTTTTTTAATTGTTCTCTTTGTTTCTAGTTTATTGATTTCAGCCCTGAGTTTGATTATTTCTAGCCATCTACTCCTCTTGGGCATGTCTGCTTCTTCTTCTTTTTTTTTTCTTTGTAGGCTTTCAGATGAGCCATTAAGTTGCTTGTTTATCTGTTTATTTTAATTATTTATTTATCCTTATGTTACTTGTAGGTAAGACAAATTTTGGGTTGAGTGTTTTATGGGTAACTAGTTGGTGTTCCCCTTTCTGGAGGGAAACATTTTAAAACAGGATGTTTGCTGAGAGATAAAACAATGGGATGATCTAAGGGATGTTGAAATTATATAGGAAAAAAATCAAAGACAGAGTAAACAATAAAAAGAGCCCCAGGAAGTCTCTGAAACTGACCTAATTCACTAGAACCCTCCCTCCCTCCCTCAAAGTAATATAAAAAATACAGGCTGCTAAGCGTCACTTTCAGATGAGCCAAGCTGCGAAGACAACTAGGACCAGAACAGCTGCATGGAAGAAGCAGAAATCCGCTGAGCTGCCTAGAAGAGATAAAGTGCAGCTGAGCTGCCTGGTAGAGGCTCAGTCCAGCTGAGGCACATGGAAAGGACACTCTCCAATCGCCTGGGCTGCTTGCAGGCTGTGCAGAATGCTCCAAATTCCGAACATTGTGTTACTCAAACTGAGATGGGCTTTGGCGGTGCAACTGTCTTTGAGCCTTTTTGCTCCTGTAAGTAACCCCTCACCTATTTTCCTGTAAGTCACCCCAATAAAATTCATTGGTCTAGCAAGTTGGATTATAGTGGTGTCTATACTTTGGTCTGTTATCATTTCCATATCTGGGGTTTGTTTGTTCACATGATATTTTTTCATATCTTTCCAGGAACAGTATCACACAACACCAACCTAGACAACTCATCACTTTCATTAGCTGACAAGTTAGGTGGTAATTAACATCCAAAAAGCTATGTCATAAGAGAGGTTAATTTTTTTTGTTAGGTTTGTAGCTTTATTGGGGTTTGAGATTATACTGATAAAAAGGGCCCCACTAAACTCTTCCCAAGCAAAGATGATGGTTAACTCTCTTTTCTTTTTTTTTATTAATTACACTTTATTCACTTTGTATCCCCCCATAAGCCCCTCCTTCCTCCCCTCCCAGTCCAACCCTCCTACCCCCTTCTTCACGCATGCCCCTCCCCAAGTCCACTGTTAGGGGAGGTCCTTCTCTCCTTCCTTCTGATCTTACTCTATCAGATCTCATCAGGAGTGGCTGCATTATCATCTTCTGTGGCCTGATAAGGCTGCTTCCCCGTCAGGGGGTAGTGATCAAAGAGCAGGCCAATCAGATTATGTCAGAGGCAGTCCCTCTTCCCATTACTGTGTAACCCACTTGGACACTAAACTGCCATGGGCTACATCTGTGCAGGGGTTCTAGGTTATCTCCATGCATGGTACTTGGTTGGAGTATGAGTCTCTGGGAAGACCCCTGTGTTCAAATTTCTTGTTCTGTTGCCCTCCTTGTGGAGTTCCTGTTCTCTCCAGATCTTACTATTTCTCACTTCTTACATAAGATTGCATGCATACTGTCCAACTCTGAAAGGCTCTGCCCTGCAGACTATCAAAGCAGATGCTGAGACTTATGAGGTTAATTTTTTTTTTCAAAAACCCAAGTGCAGCCACCTCCCTCAACTCCTCCTGGCCCCACCCTCGGGATATAAAATGAATAAATTGTAAAAAATAATAAAATAAATTAAAAAGGAAGATATGAGTCATCTTAAAGCCCAGCTTCAGTGAGAGAGTCAGATTAGCTAGTGCTAACTGGGCTATTTTTTTACTCACCAACCTCAACAAGTCCCTGACTTTATTAAGAGTATACTTTTCTGAACTTCAAATTGTTCTCTAAAATTTTTACATCAGAGCCCCTAGGAAAAATATCTTTACTTAACCTTGTTAAACAATCTATTTTCCCTAACATTTTTTTTTATCTCAGAGCCACTAGTAAAAACATCTTTACCTAAATGCGTACATACATACATACATACATACATACATACATACATACATACATACAATAAAAACAAGCCTGATGCCCCTGTGGTTTAAAAATGGTATTGCTCTTAAATATAAAATTTTAACTCATTTAAAGAAACAATTAATTATACAGTTCTCTATATAACCATTGAAAGATATAAGCAGAACAAAGATATAAGTAGGCAAAGTGTACTAAGGCATTTCACACTTATGATGCATGATGGACCTCTGAGATGACAACATCATTAGCTGACGTGTATGTGTATGAAGTGTGTACTCCAAAAAGTGCACAGAGACACAGGATTCCAAGGTCAGATGGTGTAAGCACCTTTTTCTGTTAGTATTCCATTCCTAGTATACTTTTACTTCCATCCACAGCCAAGCATTGAAATCATTGCCTTTTAGGAACCCTCATTTCCTTTGTGTCTCTTGCCCCTTAGTCATAATCTCTAAGTTATCCCATTCTCCAACCACCCACCCTTAGCTACATTAGTTGAGGGAGAAAAAAAATGGCAGGATTCCTTTTCAGCTCACTACTGTGGATGCCTTATGCCTGCCTGATGAATGTACAAACTTATTTCCACTTCTATTTCATATGTTCTCTTTCCCAGGGAAGCCTCCTTTTTTATTGTTTATTTTCTTTTCTTAACTTTTTTATTGTTTATTATTATTAGTTACATGTTATTAACTATGTATCCCACTATATCCCGCTCCCTTATTCCCTCCCAATCCCACCCTCCCTCCCTCAGCTTCTCCCTGCCCCTTTCCAAGTCAACGGATTAGGGAGGACCATCTCACTAAGAGGAGACTTTCATAGCATTGTCCTCTTGCCACATGGCCCTACCTGCCTTATCCTGCTAGATGGTATGACTGCCTGCCTGTCCTTGCCCCCTGAACATGATTCTAATAATTCTACAATTCTCTGCTACATCAGCAATTCTTCTCATTATTCATTTTTCCCATAAATCATTCCTCCTGGTTTCAACAAATTAAGCCCCTTGAATTTATTGGATTCACTGTTCATATGAATTCATCTTCTTCCTGAACTAACAAATTCAAGAGTTACCCATGGTATTTGTTATTTTCCTTGTGGCTGGATTTTTAGTAGCTGAAAATAGTTATCCAGGATCAGACAAATGGCCCAAGCACCTCATGGAGGAGACGTGGTGAGAGATGGGTCCACAGTGGCAGGAGTTGAGGCTACTCACCTCTCAAATCTTAGGGGAACAGCTAGTAGAGAGTGAGCAGGGAAATAGGCTGGGCTATTTCCAAGTTCCACCTCTAGTGACCAAGAGTATACCTCTGTGAGATTCGACATTCTAAAACAGAACCAAATGTCCAAATAGAGCTGATATGAATACATTTTACATTCAATCCATATTTGCTGTCTCTGACTTATATTCTTTTATTATATTTTGGTCATGCTCTCTCAGGCTTTCACTACACTATCTTAGCTAGATAACTTTGAGACTAATAATAAAGACATTTTAGTCCTGTCTTACTAATTAAGAGAGCCAACACAACCAGTGACTCCCAAGATGTTCCCTCAGCATTAACTGCTACTTCTATGTTTCATTGTCTTGTCATGATCTCTAACTCCAAAAGACTAAGTGCTCAATGTCTTTCTCCTCAACTCTCTTTTCTACCTGTTTCTGCTTATGGCACCTTACTGAAGCACTATAACTTTAAGGACTACCATATGCTGAAGCTTGTCATTGTCTGACACCCTAGTTCTCTTCTGAACTCCAGAGACTGTAATTCACAAGCACGTGTGCACCCTCACGCCCCACCCCCAGACACTCAGGTACTTTGTGAACATCCTGACTTCAACATGTCTAAGTAAACACTGTGCCCTCTAGATCCACTTTCCCAAACTTTCTTTCATCTGTGGTGTATCAGTTTAGACAGACGGAGCATCCTTAATTGCAATATTTGAAAAGATCCAGGAACTTCTGAAATCCAACATGATGCTGAAATTTTACACTTGAATCTCAGTGGAAGAATGGTAAATTAAACATGGTGTATAGAGAAGACAGAGAGATGGCTTAACACTTAAGAGCTCATAATGCTTTTTGAGAAGACCTGGTATGAATCCTAGTACCCAGGTTGGATGATTTACAACTTCCTGTAACTCCAGCTTCAGAGTTTCAGAGTCAATCATGTGAGGATACCCCACGCAGGCACACATATACATATATACATATTTAAAAATAAAGTAAGTCTTTAAAACATGGTATAAAATTACCTTTAGACTACATGTATAAATCACATATAACTTTGGATTGAGGCTTGAAACTCAACCCCAAGATATATATATGAAATATTACCTCAAAAAATCTAAAATCCCAAACACTTCTGTTGCTAAACATTTCCAGATTAGAGAGACTCATTCTGTGGCTGTGGGAAGGTGATTTGAATTTCAGCCTGAGTGTCTAGACCTTCCTAACTTTATGATAAGCAAAGCACTGACCCTTCCCCTGGACTGACAAAAAGAAAAACAACAACACAAAAAGACACATATGCTGTTCTGTTTGGTGAGATTTAGGTCTGGGGGCATCTCCAGCCCCATAGAGCAAAGGAGTTGGAGCCTGTACCTTTAGTTCATGGCCATGTAACATGAATCAGAATACTACAGTCACCGTAACGGAGCATCAGCTCCTTGTCACATGGTACAGACCAGGGCTCTAGACTTGTGATTGTCCCTTGCTGAAGCCAGCACTAAGAATCTATCCAGAATGTCAGTTCCTTCTCTGAAATGTAAATCAGTAAGAAAACAGTAACAGACAAGTAACCCTGCATCTCAGTGTTTAATATTAGTGACTCACAATCCTCGCGTTACTGTTTCTCTTCCTTGATTTCTATACTAGTCTCTTCTTTTTTCTTGTTTGTATGACACAGTACCTGACAGAGACACATTAAAGAAGGAAGGCCTTATTTTTGGCTAATGTTTAAGGATTGTAGGCCCTTGTGGCAGGAAAGTCATGAAGCAAGAATGACTTTAGCTGTGGCATCCTGGGATGTGATATATAGCTGGTCACATTATATCTATACGATCTGGAACCCCCATCTATAAAACAGTAGGTTTTTCCTCCTTGGTTCTCCTCTCTAGAAATGTCCTCACAGATGTGCCCAAAACCTTGACTCCAATGCTTACTCTAAATCAGGTCCAGTTGACAGTGAAGACTAACAATCATCAGGCCTATACACACTTGTCTTTTTACTCTGATTTCAGAGTATAAAACTCTCTCTCTCTCTCTCTCTCTCTCTCTCTCTCTCTGTGTGTGTGTGTGTGTGTGTGTGTGTGTGTTTGGTCAAGCTTAGTATTTTGACTACTTTGATTAACAGCCTTATTTATTTTCAGCTTTCTTGGATAAATGGAGTTAACTATTAACTAATATTTTTCTAAGTTAAAACCTTTCTGTATACTTTTGCAATTTTCACTTGTAAGTGTCTAGTTGTTAAGTAAAAAGAAAACAAGTGAAGACTCAATTTTAGGACTTATACATGTTATTGAAAGCAATTCTGCATTTCTATAGAATTCATTAATCTTTATATTTCAACCTTATTGGCATATCATAGTTTCTATTTGACATTGTTTGCTTTTCTCTAGCATATATTTATCTTTTGTTGTGCTTTGAAAGAAAATGGCTATCATAGGCTCACAAAGAACAGCACTGTTAGGAAGGGTGGCCTTGTTGGGGTAGGTGTGATATTGTTGGACAAAATGTGTCACTGGGGCAGCCTTTGAGGTCTCAGATGCTCAAGCCAGGTACAGTATGGTATTCTTTTCCTTCTGCCTGCTGATTGGGATGTAGAGCTCTCAATTCCTTCTCCAGCATCAGGCCACCAGGCTTCCTGTCATGACAATAATGGACCAAACCTGTGAAACTGTAAGCCAGCCCCCAATAAATGTTTCCTTTATAAGGGTGGCCGTGGTCTCTTCACAGCAATAGAAACACTAACTACGACATCCTTTTAGTTTTTCTCTGGCACTTTGTTGCAGCTGTATCTCTCTCAGATAATGTGTGGTTTGCATCTGGAAGCTTTCCTGAGTTTACTTTACAGGAGTTTGATTTGTAGTTACAGTATGATTTGGCTGTCACATTGGAGGCTTATTTTGTAACATGAATTCTAGGTTGTATGACTTCCTATTCCCCGCTATAGTTGCAATGTATCTCACTCTCTTGTTCTCTCTCTCTCTCTTTTAGCTTTTATTTCATTTAGTATATTTCTAGGTGTATTTTTTCATCACTCTGATTCAAAATGTTTGTAATTATAGCTAAGATTCCTGGTAAGTTAAATTTAACAATGATCATTTACAAATTATTTTTCATTTTTGAAATTAAACAATAACTTTAGGTACTTTGCTGAAATTTCTCTGTGATGATTTGTTAGACAAGGTAGCCTTGAACTGCAAAAAGAAGAATGTGGAAACATTTATCTTTCTGCTTATAGAAAAGAGCTCCCATGCTTCTATCAATTATTTTTGTATGTATGCGATTACATTGTTCTTCATATTACACAATACATTTACCCTTTTCTGATTCTCAGTTGTCCCATGCTCATTGACATTCCCCACTCCTTGCCAGCATTCCATTCTGTACTTCCCCCTATTTCTTGTTTAGCTGTCGTTTCTTTTCTTTTTTTAATTAAATTTTTATTTTTTATATTAGTTATAGTTTATTTACTTTGTATCTCAGCTGTGGCCCCCTCCCTCATTCCCCTAATCCCATACTCCCTCCAGTTCTTATTTTCAATGATTTTCTTTTGACAATCTTATTTTTGACCAGAATCTTACAAGAAGAGTAGAGCTTTTATGGTTATCTAACATGGATAATTCAGTAAGTTGACTATGTCACCCACAGCTCACAATCCTACTGTCTTCAGGCCATGAGAGCTGCTGTGGTCTGCCAGGCTGAATGCCACCAAGGTTACTTCTTCCTCCTATTGTGTCTTCAGAAACTTTTGTTATTTCTAAGTTCACTAACTTTACACAGTTGATTTTAACCTTACAAGATTAATTTGCTCTTATTCAAAAGACCTGAGACATGAGTAGTTAAAACTTTTTTTTTCATATTTTGGAATAGTGACATGTTTTATTAGAATATCTTAGGGATGAGGCACACGTTTAATTTTAATTGACATGTTTCATACGTACTTTATATACAATAGCTGGAAGGTGACTTTATCCATACATTTAATAATTCTGCACATGATACATAGTTCTGTTTGTACCTCTGTCCAGCCATGGCTTCATGTGAGAAGCAAGAATGTCATAAATGTTGAAGTGATTAAGATTTGAAGTGAGCGGGCTTGGTCCTCTTCACTATTGGTTCTTCTAGGAACAGTGTGAGTGAACAAATTCACGTCCTTATTTTTCTCATTTGCATCAGTGTTAAAAATTCAATGGCTCTTTCAGTTTGAGAAATATAATTTTGCTTGTGGGTTTTATTTCTTTTCTGTATTTCACCTTAAAACATGTAAAAAAATCTCTTTCAAACCAAAATAAAAGATGGAGAAATTTAAGGCTGGGTATGGTGGTATAAGCTTTAATCCAAGCACTTGGGTGGAAGAGACAGGCAGATCTCTTTGAGTTCAAGACCAACCTCATCTCCAGAATGAGTTCTGGGACAGTCAGAGAGATACACAAAGAAACCCTGTCTCAAAAAACAAACAAAAAGGCTCTTCCCTGTGTTGTTCTAATAAAATATTTTCAGACTTGTTCTCTGTGTCCCTTTTTTCTACTCCAAAGAGCACTCTGATTTTTGCTTTGCCCTTTTTCCTATGGTCACATTATTGCCAAATTTGAGTGCATGATCATATAAGAAACCTGTAAGGAAAGTGTTAAAAAATTATTTTTTGACAGTTATTTTTCCTTGTTCTTGTTCCTGTTCCTGTTCTCCTCCTCCTCTTCTTGGTTTTTTGAGATAGGGTTTCTCTGTGTAGCCTTGGCTGTCCTGGACTCACTTTGTAGACTTCGAACCTGTCTCAATGCACGTTATCAACTCCATCCTCTGACTGTTTTCAAGAGATTCATGTTATCCACTTTCAGGTGAGCATATCACTGCATAGTCTATGGTGTCCAGTGCTCTAGTTATACACCTTTATAATCTGGGTATGTGGCAAACAACAATGTTCACGTTTTTTGCCCTCCATTTTTGCCTCACCTCCAGAGAACTTCTCTTTACAAATAAGCCAGTTTTCAGATAGTTAAGAAAATACGTAATTCTACCTTAAGAGCCATTTTTTTTTTCTGGGTTTTGGTAGTAGGACATTATGCCTCTTCTTTTCTCCTCCACAAATGCTCCCATTGTGTGTGTGTTGTTTTGTTGTTGTTGTTTGTTTGTTTTTGTTTTTGGTGTGTTTATTGAAATAACAGATGCCACAATCCACTTAAAATCCAGTGCTATACACAAGGCTCCCTGTATTTGCTTTCCACTTAGCCCAAAGTTCAGCACATTGGCTATAGTCTTCAAATACTGTGGAGAGTTTGCCAGTTCCTTATTTGCTGAAGATGTTTTGGGGCTTTGTTGGCTAATGTGGGTTTCAGAGAAGAAAGCAATAGACAAAACATGCTGTTTCTCATCAGAAGAAGCCTACAGGCTGTGTTGGTTTGGTTTTTTGTTCTCTTTATGTTTTTCCAAGGTAAATCATTGCCATGATGCCTGCTATTCTCTTAGTCGCTGGTCACATGTCATGTGGGGCAGTATCTGTGAGCTCTGAACTTGCTCATGAGTTGCATAGCAACCCCAAGTTCTGTTCTTCCAGCAGTCTGCCCTAACTCTACCCTCTGTGCCCCAGCCCACCTTGCCTTAAAATAGAATGTGTGGTACTGTGAGTCATTAGAAAATGCTTCTCTAAGAGACAATATGTTACTTAAACAGGTACTGCTAATCAAGAAGGCATTCAGAGGGGCTGTGGTGACTAAGAAGAAACAGATACCAATATCACAGTATCAGCGCTGGAAATAATGTATTTATTGATACATTAAATAAATGTCAACAGGTCAAATGAAATGAAAAACAAGACCCTGGAAATGGGAGAATATTTGAATACTTCATGTCATAAAAATGAAATAAACCACACATTCTGGAGCTTGTCAGATAATGCACAGTCGAAAGAATTTTTACTATACATGCCTGGACACACTTGGTTATCCTATTTGTTCTCCATAAGCTATTAAAAAATATCCCCCAAAAAAGAGGTACATGTAAACAAATCAGATCCATAATTGGAGGCAAGCATGACAGAGCCTGCCCAATGATCTTCAGGGTAAAGTCTACAGAGAGTTGGTGCTTCATAGATGAAGAAAGGTCTTTGACCCCTGTCTCAACCAATGATGGTGGGAGTGTGCACATGGATTCCTGGGGTTCTACAGAGGGCACAGGCTGCCTGAGGCTGAGCAGAGACAGAATCCTGTGGCCTCTGTGACCTCTCTGACTGTATCAAGTAAGGTCAGCAAGCATTTAGAAAGAGTCACAAATAATGTATCCCCTAAAATGCCAGCTATGAATCTTAAATGGAGATAAGTACATCTGAATGGGAAAACTCATATTTTAAGAATGCAAAGCCACTGTGTGTTTACTTCAGCATAATAAGTGACACGTTTTCCAAATCAGACTACAGTATTGGGGCACAGAGGGTAGAGTCAAGGAAGACTGCTAAAAGGAGTCTTCTATATAATAGAAAGGGAGTTTTATTAACACTTCAGTAAAAAGGGAAGATTTAAGTACCCAGCTAAAAGGAAAAAGAATGATAGCACTATGAATTCAATTGCTCTGTTGACATTTGTATTGAACTGTGGTGTGTGTGTGTGTGTGTGTGTTGGGGGTATAACTGGGGATAGAGGGCTGCCCTGAACATTACCTCATGTTAAACCACAATATTTGGCCTTTGCCCATGCCACTGATTGGCAAATAAGGCCCCTGATCTCACCCAGTTGCCAAAATGTGTGTCCAAATATCCACTGAACATGGGTCCCTGGGTGTAAGATGTTTCTGTCCTAATTCTCTGATTTGTATAAATATTTACTGGTTTTGCATGTGTTCATGGTACACCTAAAACTCATCTTTCTCCTGTTATTTTCGCTGACATCATTTTTGGATAAGAGAAATGGAGTTTGGGTTGTGTTTTGTCACATACCAAGTAAATAATCTATGGAATGTTTGTGTCACTGAAGAGTCAGGGGAACAGTGGGGACAGCGGGTTCTTGTAAGAAAGACAAGAGTTGCCATGTGTGGACTGTTGGCTCTGTGTTTAACAGCTAGATGTGTTCCGTGGCTGCGCACCCAATCTCGCGTCTTTTAGTGGTGTCATCTCCGCTTTGGAGAAGTGACTATTTCTGGGGGCACATGCAAGTGATGGCAGTGCCTACCTGTGCTTGGGTCTTCAGACACAGGGGAATGGCTCCTAAACAACTTGGCACACTTGTCTAGTGGAGGTGGGCACGGTGTAATACTGATGTTTGCCACGGAGCCGGCTGTTCTGGACCTGCAAGTATCCCTCAAATGCATAAAAACACTTTGTAATCAAGTGCTTGTGGATACTTGTCTCATGTGCATGTGATCAATAATTTTTCCCGAGTGAGTGGTTGTAATTATAACAGCTCTGAGAGAAACTTTCTGCACTCATCACTTTCAGTATGACACTGCAGCTCCTTTCTTGGCAGTAATTAGATAATATCTGGTGGGTAATTCTGCTTTGATTGAGGGCTGAGTTCTTTCTTTCTTTCTTTCTTTCTTTCTTTCTTTCTTTCTTCTGACATTTTTCTGTTTGTCACTCATATAATTAATTTTTTTAAAATGTGACAATTGCTATATTTCTACTCACTGATTTTTTCTGTATAATACACACTGAATTTCATTTAAACTGTCAAGAAAGAAATATATTTTACTTAAAATAAAAGGCCCACATATTAATTTATTCATCTGTACATTGAAGAGAAATATTCTTCAAAATATTCTGGAAAAAATAAAATGATATTGTCTTATTCTGTCTTATTTTTCCAAAGTAGTCAGCCAATAGATATTATTAGTATTCTAGGACCTTAGAATTAATACAGGGAGATAAATTTTTAGAGCCCACTAGTATATTTTCTCAAGAAAATATGGTGGTTATATATATATAACTTATATATAATTTATATTATATACATAATTTATATATATATATATATAAATTTACCTCTTTGTAATGTTCACCAAATGAGGAAAGCAGTTTAGAATCATAGGCATGCAAAACTTGAGTGAATTAAATCAGAGAGACTCTATTTGTCTTTTGATGTATATGCAATGTTATTTTAACTGAGACAGGAGACCAATAAGCCCAAAGTAAGTTTATGGAAGGCCATGTCTAAGCTTCTAGGTAATGCAGTATTACTCCAAACATGAAAACTTCTGGTACACGTTTCCTGTACATAATATTGGATCATTTTTCTAAGATACTGAACAGAATTTGAAGAGTACTAGGTCCATAGGCCCCCAGAGATACCTCACAGACACTTAGCACCCAGACAAATATTATTCGAAAACAATTTATTTAAGTGATGTAAAGAGACTCATCTATAGAAACCAAGAGCATGCTGCTCATATATGTATGTGTGTATGCATTATATTATCATAAAATGTAAAAGCCAGATATTTGATAGTTTTTATTACTGATGATCTTCCACTTCCAAAGCCAGTTCATTAGCTTTTAGGGGACATCTCTGAGGGCAACTTTAATATAACCTAGTGGCAACAATTAATTTTTGTTGCTTCGATTAAACAGACCATGGTTATTTTGGCAGAGTAAAAATAATTTCAATGCCTTTGATATGTGAGCCGATTCTTGTTGCTGATCTATTCCTTGGAGGGATGGCTGAACTCTATCCTACATTAGTGTCTAGCCCTGGGGCCTTCAATATGGGTGACAATGGACACTGCTTATTATACTTTCCCACTTGAACATTCCTACTTATTTCAAAGTCAGGCAGACATGCTTTTAAAGAACAACAGTAATTTTTCTTTCACAAAAATAAGTTGAGTTTCAAGAAGTTAAATATGTGAGTCAGGGCCATGGCACCGATAGATGAGACACACATGTGTCAGGTAAGCCTGGATATAAAGTTTATACACAGAACAGCAAAAAAGTTACCTTCAGCTTATCGCTGAGATTTGTTATATTTTCCTTTTATTAAAAATAGCTTCTTCAGGATCAAACAATCATCCTGAGTGAGGTATCCCAAAAGCAGAAAGACACACATGGTATATACTCATTTATATAGACATACTAAAATCTGTACACCTAAAGAAGATAAACAAGAAAGAGGACCCGGGTCAAGAGGATCAGTCCTCACTTAGAAAGACAAATGGGATGGACATTGGATGTAGGAAAAAACATGTAACAGGACAGAAGCTTACCGCAGAAGGCCTCTGAAAGACTCTACCTAGCAGTGTATCAAAGTAGATACTAAGACTCATAACCAAACCTTCGGCAGAGTGCAGGGAATCATAAGAAAGAAGGGGGAGTTAATATGATCTGGAGAGGACAGGAGCTCCACAAGGACCAAATATATCTGGGCACAGGGATCTTTTATGAGACTGGCACTCCATCAAGGACCATGTATGGATATAACCTAGAACCTCTGCTCTGATGTAGCCCATGGTAGCTCAGTATCCAAATGGGTACCCTATTAAGGGGAACAGGGACTATTTCTGACATGAACTCAATGGCTGGCTCTTTGACTTACCCACCCCTAAGAGAGGAGCAGTCCTGCTAGGCCACAGAGGAGGACTTTGCAGCCAGTCCTGAAGAGACCTGATAAGCTAGGGTCAGATGGAAAGGGGCAGAGAAGAGATGATGGAGGGAGGGTGGGATTGGAAGGGAATGAGGGAGAGGGATACAGCAGGGCTACAAAGTTAATAAACTGTAAGTAATATTAACAAATAAAAATGGAAAGAAAAATAGCTTCTTTCCTTATACAATATAACCTGATTAGAGTGTCCCCTATTCCTCTGCACCTCTGCAGAGGATTCACTCCCTTTGGATTCACTCCCTTTCCATCTCTGTCTTGAAAATAACAGGCTTCTAAGATACAACAACAGAATGTGACAAAACAAAACATAATAAGATAAAACAAAAACAATTACATTGAGGCTGGAACAAGACAAAGGAACAGAAGAAAAAGAGTCCTAAGGTCAGGCACAAGAATCAGAGACCCACTCACTTACACACTCAAGACTACCATAATGTACTAAGCTGAAAGCTGTAGTATATGTGCAGAGGACGGCACAGACCAGAGTTTGCGTCCTGCTTGTCTCTGTGAGTTCATATGAGCCTTGCTTAGTTGATTCAGAAAGCCTTGTTCTCCCTTGTTCGCCCAATCCTCCATCCCCCCAACTCTACCCTATTTCTGCTTCCTCTTCTGTGCAGTTCCCTGAGGGGAGAGATGTATGGAGACACCCCATTGACTGTTGGGTGTTCCAAGGACTCTCTCTTTCTACATGTCTAACTATGGGTGTCTGCACTCTGTTACAGGAGGATGATTCTCTCTTGGTAACTGAATAAGGCACTAAGCTATGAATAGAGCAGAATATCTTTAGAAGTCATTTTATCAATACTTTCCTTTCTTTAGACCAGTCACATTTGGTTTTATCCTAACTCTCTGAGATACCTCGTCTCGGGTTCAGTGTCAGGTATAGGTTCTACTTGAGGAGTAGCCTTGAGGTAAATCAGACATGGGTTGACGTCTCCTACAAGTTCTGTACCACTGTTGCTCCAGCATATCTTATAGGGATGACAGATTTCAGGTCAAAGGTTTTTGTGACTGGGGTGGTGTTTCAGTTTTTCTTTTGGTATTCTACAGAGTGCCTTCTTGCACCAAATACACTAAAATGTAGGAGTAAAGGCTCCAGGTAGGCACCAGCTAGACTTCTCCATGCTCAGTGAGTTGTGTGTGGGTGTTATCCTCAGCAACAGGGCCCTGCTGTCAGTTTTTGGAGAGCAACCCATAATCTTAGCAGTACGTTGGGTTATTTGGAGGTTTTCATGGGACTCCATTGGCCAATAACCCAATGCAACCCAGCCCCGGTACTGGAAGACTGTTTCAGATACAAGAGATGGCTGGAGAAGATTGTTAAAAATTTAAAAGTCTTAAAACTTTCTGTAAAACCTTAACAATGTACTTAAAATTTGGTTTATCCTGACTTTCTAGTGTTACACTGTAATTCATGCCAAAGCATCATGAGATTAATACCATTTTTAAAAATGCCAATTTAATTTTCACATGTGAACAGGGTTCTATTGTAATTATTTTAAATATATTTTTATTTGTCTAATTTTAGTAAATATTTACAAGGCAATGAAACTATAAATATTTTCCTTCTTCACACATACGTGATCAATTTTTAAATATTTATAGTTTTTAAGTTTCTACAGTAAATACAAAGTCACAAATTCTAATGCAATATTTTGGAACAGTTTCCTAAAGCAACCTATTTCATTTAAGCTTTATCAGATAAGAAATTCACATAAGTCTTTGACTTGCTTGGTTAGGGTTACACCAAGGTACTTTATGTCATTTGTGGCTATTGTGAATGGTGTTGTTTCTCTAATTTCTTTCTCAGCCCTTTTGTCTTTTGTATAAGGATCATCCTGAGTGAGTTGTCCCAGAAGCAAAAAGACACACATGGTATATACTCACTCATATAAACACACAATATAGAATAAACCCATTAAAATCTGTATATCTAAACAAACTAAGCAAAAGAGAGGACCCTAACTAAAATGTTCAATCCCCATCCTAAAAGGCAAAGAGGATGGACATCAGAAGAAAAAGAAAATAGGAAACAACCTCGGAACCTGCTACAGAGGGCCTCTGAAAGCCAGAAGAAAACAGGAAACAACCTTGAAACCTGCCACAGAGGGCCTCTGAAAGCTTCTGCAGTATAGACTGTCAAAGCAGATGCTGAGCCTGATGGCCAACTGATGGGCAGAGTGAATGGAATTCTATGTAAGAAGTGGGAAATAGTAAGAGCTGGAGGGGACGGGAACTCCACAAGCAGAGCAACAGAACAAGATAATTTGAACACAGGGAACTTCCCAGAGACTCATACTCCAACCAAGGACTATTTGTGGAGATGACCTGGAACCCCTGCACAGGTGTAGCCCATGGCAGTTCAGTGTCCAAGTGGGTTACATAGTAATGGGAAGAGGGACTGCCTCTGACATAATCTGATTGGCCTGCTTGTTGATCACTTCCCCCTGAGGGGGGAGCAGCCTTATCAGGCCACAGTAGAGGACAATGCAGCCACTTTTGATGAGAACTGATAGACTAAGATCAGAAAGAAGAGGAGGACCTCCCCTATCAGTGGACTTGGGGAGGGGCATGCATGCAGAAAGGGGAGGGAGGGTGGGATCGGCAGGGGAGGAGGGAGGGGTTTATGGGGGGATACAAAATGAATAAGGTGTAATTAATAAAAAATTTAAAAAAAGAAATTCACAAAAGTAACTTAATATGTTTTAAGATGCAGGTTTATAAAAAAATAAAAGAATGAATTTCATGGGATGTAACCAACTGAACAGGTGAATATTTTAATTGAGTTGTTTGCCTGTCATTTTGTCGATTATCTCTCATTCTTAGTATCTTGAAATAACTCAGGGAAGAGATGAGACAGTGTTCCCTGCCATGGTTATAAATAATAGATATTTTGCTAGAACACTCATTTTTGACAGCTGTTAATTTCTTTCTGGTAGATCCTTTTGACTTCAGAAAAAAAAAAAAAAAAAAAAAAAAAAAAAAAAAAAAAAAAAAAAAAA